>NC_045787.1:59680355-59980355 GCF_009873245.2 Balaenoptera musculus
TATGGATGTACTACAATTTATTTACTCACCTGGTAATGAAAATTTGGGTTATTTCCAGTTTCAGGCTATTATTTTAAGCACTGCTCTAGACAAGCCTCTGGGCATATATTTTCATTTCTCTTGGGTGAGTGCCTAGAATTGAAATCTCATGGTTGTAAGGTAAGTGTATGTTTAATAAGAAACTGTCAGACTGTTTACATTCCCAGCAGCAATGTATGAGAGTTCCAGTTGTTCCACATCCTTGTTGTCACTTGGTATTGTCAGCCTCTTTCATTTATAGCCATTTTGGAGGATGTATAGTGATATCTCATTGTGGCTTTATTTGCATTTCACTAACGACTAATAATGATGCTGAGCATTTTTTTTCATGTGCTTACTGGCTATTTTAATGTCTTGTATTGTGAAGTGTCTGTTCCAAACTTTTTGCCCAATTTTTAATTGAGTTGTCTTTTGGTTATTGATTGTAAGAATTCTTTATATATTCTGGATACATCTTTGAATATATATTTCTTCCAGTCTGTGGCTTGCCTTTTTATTTTCTTAAAATTATCTTCAAAGGAGCACACTTTTACACTTTTGTTGAATTCCAGTTTATCAAGTTTTTTTTCTTTTATGGGTTATGCATTTTACATTCTTTCTAAGTAATCTTTGCCTCCCTCAAGTTCGTAAAGATTTTCTCCCGTGTTTAGTTTTAGCTTCTTTAGTTCTATGATCTATTTCTAGTAAATATTTGTGTTTGGTGCAAGGTAAGGGATGAGGATTGCTTGTTTGCGTTTTGTTTTTGTATATGGGTATCCAGTCATTCCACCACCATTTGTTGAAAAGGTTGTATTTTCTCCATTGAAGTATCCTGGCACTTTCATTGCAAATTAATTGACTCTCATAACCTGAGTCTGTATGTGGACACTATCCTTATGACAATACCACTCTGTCTTAATTACTATAGCTTTATATTAAATCTCAAAATCAAGTATTGTTTATCTTCCAACTTTGTTCTTTTTCAGAATTCATTTGGCTATTCTGGGTCTTTTGCATTTCTACACAAATTTTAGAATCACCTTGACAGTTTCTAACAACAACAACAACAAAACCTGCTGGAGTTTTGATTAGAATTGTATTGAATCTATTGATCAATTGAGAGAGAATTGACATCTCAGCAATATAAAGTCTTCTGATACAAGAATATTATATGTATCTGTTTATTAAGGACTTCTTAATTTCTCTCAGCAGTGTTTTATAGCTTCCAATGTGGAGATCTAGAGAGAAACTTTTATGCTTTTTAATATCATTGTAAATAGTATTTTAAATTTCAATTTCCAATTGTTCATTGTTAGTATATAGAATACAATTGAGTTTTGATTGTTGACCTGTATCCTGTAATTTTGCTAAATTCACTTGTTAGTTCTAGTAGCTTTTTCTGTAGGATTTTTTTATGTGCACAACTATGTTTTCTGTGAATAAATAAAGTTCTACTTCTTCCTTTCCAATCTGAGTATTTTTCTTTCTTTTTATCTCTTTATTGTGCTAGATAGGGCCTCCAGTATAGATCTGGTGATAGTGCACATCTGTGCCATGTTCCTGATCCCCTGTTCCTCATTTCACTTTTAAGTAGGATGATTGCCGTCAGTTTTTCATAGATGTTTTTTAATCAGATTGAAAAATTTCCTTTCAACAGCTGATTTATTGAGAGTTCTTATCATGAATAGGTAGCAAATTGTCAAATGCTTTTCCTACATCTATTGAGATAATGGTATGTTTTTTCTTTTATTCTATTAAAGGAGTGAATTATATTGATTGATTTTTTTTTTATTGTGGTAAACGCACATAACATAATATTCACCATTTAAATCATTTTAAAGTATACAATTCAGTGCTGTTAAGTATGTTTACAATGTTGTGCAACCACCTCTACTCTCTAGGTCCAGAACATTTTGCTTTCTCTAAAAGGAAAGCCCATGCCCATGAGGCAGTCACTCTCCATTCACATCTTCCTCCAGCCCATGGCAACCACTAATCTGCTTTCTGTCTCTGGATATTTCATATAAATAGAAACATAGTATGTGGTCCTTGTGTTTGGCTTCTTTTACTTAGCATAATGTCGTCAGGGTTCATCCATGTTGTAGTATGTATCTGAACTTCATTTTTTTTATGGCTGAATAATATTCAATTGTATAGATATACCATGTTTTGTTTATCCATTCATCTGTTGATGAATATTTGGGTTGTTTCCACCCTTTGGCTATAGTGACTAGTGCTGCTATCAACATTCATGAAAAGGTTTTTGAACATCTGCTGTCAATTCTTTGGGGTATATACCTAGGAGTAGAATTTCTGAGTCATGTGGTAACTCTGTGTTTAACTTTTTGAGGAATTGCCAAACTGTTTTCCATAGCAGTTTCACCATTTTACATTCCCACCAGCAACAATGTATAAGGGTTCCAGTTTCTCCACATCATTACTAACACTTGTTATTTTTCTTTTTAAAAAAGTTTTAGCTATCCTAGTTCGTATGAAGTGACATCTTATTGTGGTTTTGAATTGCATTTCCCTAATATGCTTATTGGCCATTTGTATGTCTTCTTTGGAGAAATTACTATTCAAGTCCTTTGCCCCCTTTTCCATTGGGTTGTTTGGCTTTATGTAGTTGAGTTGTAGAGTTCTTTATATATTCTGGATCGTTAACCCTAATTAGGTATATGATTTTCAAATAGTTTCTCCCATTCTGTGGGTGTCTTTTCACTTCCTTGATAGTGTCCTTTGATGTACAAAAGTTTTTAATTTTGATGAAGTCCAATTTATCAATTTTTCTTTTGTTGCTTGTACTTTTGGTATTGTATTTAAAACACCTTTGCCAAATCCAAGATCATGAAGATTTGTCTCTATGCTTTCTTCTAAGAATAATTTTAGCTTTTAAATTTGTCTATGATGCATTTTTAGTTTTTATATATGGTGTGAGGAAAGAGTCCAACTTCATTCTTTTGCACACTGATCGACTTTTGAGTGTGAAACTAACCTTGCATTCCTGGGATAAATACAACTTGGTCATGGTATACTATTTTTTAAAATATATTGCTGGATTTGATTTACTAAATTTTGTTAGGGTTTTTGCATCTATGTTCAGGGATATGTTTATTTGTAATCTTCTTCTCTTATAATGTCTAGCTTTTTTATTTTTTAATTTTTTTTTTGCTTTGGTATCTGGATAATTCTAGCCATATAATATGAATTATGAAGGGCTTCCTATTGCTCAATTTTATGAAAATGTTTGTGTAATGTTGGTATTATTTATTCCTTGTGAGTTTTATAGGCTTTACCAGAGAACGTTTCTGAGACTGGAGTTTTCTTTGTAAGCAAATTTTAAACACAAATTCAGTTCCTTTAGGGAAATTTAGATTTAAAAATATTTTTTCTTGAGTGAGTTTTGGTACTTTGAGTGTTTATAGGAATATGTTCATTTTATCTAAATTATTAATTTATTCACATAAATTTGTTTGCAATATTCTCTTCTTACCCTTTTAATGCCTATAGGGTGACTGATGTCAATAACTGGTGTTGTCTGTCTTTTTTTTTTTTTTAATTTTATTTATTTATTTATTTATTTATGGCTGTGTTGGGTCTTCGTTTCTGTGCAAGGGCTTTCTCTAGTTGTGGCAAGTGGGGGCCACTCTTCGTCACGGTGCGCGGGCCTCTCACTATTGTGGCCTCTCTTGTTGTGGAGCACAGGCTCCAGATGCGCAGGCTCAGTAATTGTGGCTCATGGGCCTAGTTGCTCCACGGCATGTGGGATCTTCCCAGACCAGGGCTCGAACCCATGTCCCCTGCATTGGCAGGCAGATTCTCAGCCACTGCGCCACCAGGGAAGCCTTGTCTGTCTTTTTTTATTGGCCAATCTTGCGAGAGGTTTATTAATTTTGTTGATCTTTCTAAAAACCAGCTTTTTTATACATTGAGTTTGTCTATTGTTTATTTGTCACCTACATGTTAATTTCTGCTTTTATATTTATTATGTCCTTCTTTCTTCTTAGTTTAGATCTAATTTGCTCTTTCTTTTTTCCTAGACTCTTAAGTGGAATCTTTGCTCACTGGATTTGGACCCTTCTTCTAACAAAAGCTTTTAAAGCCATATATTTCCCTTTAAGTACCACTTTAGCTGCATCTACAAGGTTCGATTTCTTTTCATTTTTATTCAGTTCAAATATTTTCTAATTTCCCTTGTGCTTATTTGACTTATGGGTTACTTAGAAGTATGTTGTTTAATTTCCAAATATATCTGGATTTTTCAGATAATTTTGTTATTGAGTTCTACTTTAAATCCACTGTGATCAGAGAACATTCTGTGTATGAGTTCAATATTTTAAATATATTGAGACTTTTTTATGGATTAGCCTATAATATATCTTGGTGAATGTTACATGTGTACCTTAAAAAAAAATGTGCATTCTTCTCTTACTGAGTAGTGGGATAAATATAAATTATGCCAAGTTGACTAATGGTATTTTTATATACTTACTGATTCTTTTTCTATTTGTTATATCAGTTTCTGCAAGAGGAAGTTTCCAAGTATAATTGTGGATTTGTTTATTCCTCTTTTCAGTTTTATCAGTTTTTTATTAGTGTATATTGAAGCTCTGTTATTGAGTGCTTTCATATTTAAGATTGTTATGTCTTCTGGATGAACTGACCCCTGTATCATAATGAAATGCCCTTTGTATTCCTGAGTATAGCTTGCTCTGAAATCTACTTTATGTGATATTATTATAGACACTCCAGCTTTCTTGTATTTAGTATTTGCATGGTATGTCTTATTCTATCCTATTACTTTATTAACTAATCTGTGTCTTTATATTTAAAGTAGATTTTTAAAGATAATATATACTTGGTTTAATTATTGTGCTTGGATCATTTACATTTAATGTAATTAGTAATCACAATAATTTAATTAAAATATCTCTATGGTAGGATATAAGGCTATCACATTAATATTTGTTTTCCTATTTTGCATCTGCTCTTTCTTTTTCCCTTTTTCTCTGCATTCTTTTGTGTTGAGTAATTTTAATGATTTTCTTTCATATTAGTTACTTCTTTGTTTCTTTTCTTAGTAATTGCTCTTAGATTTACAGTATATACTTTTAAAGTTATCATAATGTACTTTCAAATAATATTATGCTCCTTAGTGTTTAATGCAAGAATCCTACAGTATACTTCCATGTACTCCCTCCCATTCTTTGTGCTATTTTTGCATTTTACTCTTACCTATTTTATAAATACCACAATACATTGCTATTTTTTTGCTATAAAGTTAATTATCTTTTAAAAGCAACAAAAATTTTAAAAAAGTATTTTATATTTACCCTCATATTTACAGACATTCCTTGGAGATATTGTGGGATTCGTTCCACACCACTGCAATAAAGCGAATATTGCAAAACACGAATCACATGAATTTTTTTGTTTCCCAGTGCCTATAAAATTTCTGTTTACACTATACTGTAGTCTAGTAAGTGTGCAATAGCAGTATGTCTGAAAACAATGTACATACTTTAATTTAAAAATATTTTGTTGCTAAAAATTGCTAACCATCAGATGAGCCTACAGTGAGTTGTAATAGTAACATCAAAGATCACTGACCACAGATCAGCATAACAAACATAATAATAATGAAAACATTTGAAATATTGCTAAAATTACTAAATTGTGACACAGAGACACAAAATGAGCAAACTGGAAAATTGGCACTGATAGATTTGTTTTTTGCAGGGTAGCTAGAAACTTTCAATTTGTAAAAATGCACTATCTGCAAAGTGCGGTAAAGCAAAGCACAATAAAACAAGGGGTGCCTGTATCATTTTAATGATATTCATTTATTTGTGTGTATTCAAGTTTCTAACTGGTCTCATTTTCCTTCTGCTTAAAGAACTTTTAAAACTTTTCTTGTAATGCATAATTGCTGGTGATGAATTCTCTCAATTGTTGTTTGTCTGAAAAAGTCTTCATTTACCTTCATTTTTTGAATGATATTTTTTCTGCACAGGTTGGCAGTTTCTTCTCTTTTTTTTAAACATCTTTATTGGAGTATAATTGCTTTACAAGAGTGTTAGTTTCTGCTTTATAACAAAGTGAATCAGCTATACATATACGTATGTCCCCATATCTCTTCCCTCTTGCGTCTCCCTCCTTCCCACCCTCCCATCCCACCCCTCTAGGTGGTCAAAAGCACCGAGCTGATCTCCCTGTGCTATGCAGCTGCTTCCCACTAGCTATCTATTTTACATTTGGTAGTGTATATATATATCCATGCCACTCTCTCACTTTGTTCCAGCTTACCCTTCCCCCTCCCCGTATCCTCAAGTCCATTTTCTAGTAGGTCTGTGTCTTTATTCCTGTCTTGCCCCTAGGTTCTTCATGACCATTTTTTTTTCTTAGATTCAATATATATGTGTTAGCATACGGTATTTGTTTCTCTCTTTCTGACTTACTTCACTCTGTATGACAGACTCCGGGTCCATCCACCTCACTACAAGTAGCTCAATTTCATTTCTTTTTATGGCTGAGTAATATTCCATTGTATATATGTGCCACATCTTCTTTATCCATTCATCTGTCAATGGACACTTAGGTTGCTTCCATGTCCTGGCAATTGTAAATAGAGCTGCAATGAACATTTTGGTACATGACTCTTTTTGAATTATAGTTTTCTCAGGGTATATGCCCAGTAGTGGGATTGCTGGGTTGTATGGTAGTTCTGTTTTTAGTTTTTTAAGGAACCTCCATACTGTTCTCCATAGTGGCTGTATCAATTTACATTCCCACCAACAGTGCAAGAGGGTTCCCTTTTCTCCACACCCTCTCCAGCATTTATTGTTTGTAGATTTTTTGATGATGGCCATTCTGACCGGTGTGAGATGATATCTCATTGTAGTTTTGATTTGCATTTCTTTAATGATTAATGATGTTGAGCATCCTTTCATGTGTTTGTTGGCAATCTGTATATCTTTGGAGAAATGTCTATTTAGGTCTTCTGCCCATTTTTGGATTGGGTTGTTTGTTTTTTTGATATTGAGCTGCATGAGCTGCTAGTAAATTTTGGAGATTAATCCTTTGTCAGTTGCTTCATTTGCAAATATTTTCTCCCATTCTGACGGTTGTCTTTTTGTCTTGTTTGTGGTTTCCTTTGTTGTGCAAAAGCTTTTAAGTTTCATTAGGTCCCATTTGTTTATTTTTGTTTTTATTTCCATTTCTCTAGGAGGTGGATCAAAAAGGATCTTGCTGTGATTTATGTCAAAGAGTGTTCTGCCTATGTTTTCCTCTAAGAGTTTGATAGTGTCTGGCCTTACATTTAGGTCTTTAATCCATTTTGAGTTTCTTTTTGTGTATGGTGTTAGGGAGTGTTCTAATTTCATGCTTTTACATGTAGCTGTCCAGTTTTCCCAGCACCACTTATTGAAGAGGCTGTCTTTTCTCCACTGTATATTCTTGCCTCCTTTATCAAAGATAAGGTGACCATATGTGCGTGGGTTTATCTCTGGGCTTTCTATCCTGTTCCATTGATCTATATTTCTGTTTTTGTGCCAATACCATACTGTCTTAATTGCTGTAGCTTTGTAGTATAGTCTGAAGTCCAGGAGCCTGATTCTTCCAGCTCCGTTTTTCTTTCTCAAGATTACTTTGGCTATTCGGGGTCTTTTGTGTTTGCATACAAATTGTGAAAATTTTTGTTCTAGTTCTGTGAAAAATGCCATTGGTAGTTTGATAGGGATTGCATTGAATCTGTAGATTGCGTTGAGTAGTATAGTCATTTTCACAATGTTGATTCTTCCAATCCAAGAACATGGTATATCTCTCCATCTATTTGTATCATCTCTAATTTCTTTCATCAGTGTCTTATAATTTTCTGCATACAAGTCTTTTGTCTCCTTAGGTAGGTTTATTCCTGGGTATTTTATTCTTTTTGTTGCAATGTAAATGGGAGTGTTTTCTTAATTTCACTTTCAGATTTTTCATCATTAGTGTATAGGAATGCAAGAGATTTCTGTGCATTAATTTTGTATCCTGCTACTTTACCAAATTCATTGATTAGCTCTAGCAGTTTTCTGGTAGCATCTTCAGGATTCTCTATGTATAGTATCATGTCATCTGCAAACAGTGACAGCTTTACTTCTTCTTTTCTGATTTGAATTCCTTTTATTTCTTTTTCTTCTCGGATTGCTGTGGCTAACACTTCCAAAACTATGTTGAATAATAGTGGTGAGAGTGGGCAACCTTGTCTTGTTCCTGATCTTAGTGGAAATGGTTTCAGTTTTTCACCATTGAGGACGATGTTGGCTGTGGGTTTGTCATATATGGCCTTTATTATGTTGAGGAAAGTTCCCTCTATGCCTACTTTCTGGACGGTTTTTATCATAAATGGGTGTTGAATATTGTCAAAAGCTTTCTCTGCATCTATTGAGATGATCATATGGTTTTTCTCCTTCAATTTGTTAATATGGTGTATCACACTGATTGATATGCGTATATTGAAGAATCCTTGCATTCCTGGGATAAACCCCACTTGATCGTGGTGTATGATCCTTTTAATGTGCTGTTGGATTCTGTTTGCTAGTACTTTGTTGAGGATTTTTGCATCTGTGTTCATCAGTGATATTGACCTGTAGTTTTCTTTCTTTGTGACATCCTTGTCTGGTTTTGGTATCAGGATGATGGTGGCTTTGTAGAATGAGTTTGGGAGTGTTACTTCCTCTGCTATATTTTAAAAGAGTTTGAGAAGGGTAGGTGTTAGCTCTTCTCTAAATGTTTGTTAGAATTCGCCTGTGAAGCCATCTGGTCTGGGGCCTTTGTTTGTTGGAAGATTTTTAATCACAGTCTCAATTTCAGTGCTTGTGATTGGTCTGTTCATAATTTCTGTTTCTTCCTGGTTCAGTCTCAGAAGGTTGTGCATTTCTAAGAAGTTGTCCATTTCTTCCAGGTTGACAGTTTCTTCTTTCAGCACTTTAAAATATCCCTCCATTTTCTTCCAGATTTTTTAGTTTCTAATGAGAAGTCTTTCATTCTTATCTTTTTTCCTCTGTATTTATTATGCCCCTTTTCTCTGGCTTTTAAAGATTTTCTTTTTCTCAGTTTTTCCAGAATTATATTATATTGTGTCTTGGTATGGTTTTCTTTTGGTTTATCCTGCTTGAGGTTTGTTGAATTTCTTATATTTGTTGAGTCACCGAGGCTCTTTTAGTTTTCTTTTAGCTTTCTCTCTCTCTTTTCTTTAATTTGAATAGTTTTAATTAGCTTGTTTTCCTGTTCACCAATCTTTTCTTCTACAGTGTCTAATATGCTCTTCGTCCTATGTAGTGACTATTTGATTTCAGAATTTGTAGTTTTCATTTTTAGAACTTGAATCCTTTTTAAAATCTCTTCTTTTAAAAAAAATTATCTTCTCACAATGTTTATGTTTTCCTTTCAATACTTGGACAATAGTTATAGTGGCTCTTTTAGTGTTCTTATCTGTTAATTCCAATATTTCTCTTATTTCTGTTTCCATTTACTGGTCTTATGGTTATTGGCCATATTTCCTACTTAGCATACCTAGTAATTTCAATTGTGTGTTAGACATTTTGAATGTTACATTGTTGAGTGTTTAGATTTTGTTTTCTTTAAAGAATGTTGGATTTTGTTTTGGCAGACAATTAATTTAATTTTGGTTCAATTTGACCCTTTAAAGGATTGTTTTTAAGCTTTTAAATGTATATCTGGAGTAGTCTTTTCCAAGCATTCTTTAACCTTATTATTAAAACATGACTCACTGGGTTTTCTACTAAATTTTTGAGTGATCAGCAAGGACTTTCTATTCTGGCTGGTGAGAACTTGGATGGCTTCCAGTTCTTCGTGAGCTCTGAATTGTTCAGCTTACAGCTTTCCAGTCACTCTCTTCCTGGTCTGTGGAATTTTACCCTACTCATGCTTGTCTTAGTATTTAGTAAACTTTCAAGTATCCCTCAGTACTCTTTGTATATATAGTTTCCTGTTTCTGAAACTCTGTCTCATAAATTCCATCTGCAAAAGCCTCTCCAAACTCTGATTTCTGTTACCTCAAGTCAGTGACACCACTGGACTCGGGTTGGGACTCCTTCCCTGCCCCAAGGTATGGAATGTGTCTCTAGGATAAAAGCTAAGGTAATATTGTATACCTCATCTGTTTTCTTTCTCTCAGGGATGACAGTCCTGAGCTACCTATTGTCCAATATCTGAAAATAATTGTTTTGTATATTTTATCTGTTTTTTTAGTTGTTAATGGAAGAAGGGTAAATTTGGTCCCTGTCTCTTCATCACAGCCAGAAGTAAGTCCGTGCTACAAATATTTATTCATGATCCTACACAAAAGGTTGCCATCTTTTTTTTTTTAAGGTTGCCATCTTGAATGCGATTCTATTTGAAGATATACTCTGAGATATTTTGTGTTCTTTTTTCTTCATTCTTCCATAATTTAAAATATAAACAATGGATATTGCAAAGAAATTTGGAAGAACTGCACTACATTGTTTATAACTGTGAAATTGTCTGTCCCACAATGGCTTCTATGCCTATTTTCCTTTTCCCACACATCCACTCCAAATAGAGTTCATACGACTTTCTGATACAGTATTTAGGCTCTGAAATGACTCTCAGACCTTTCTCAGGGGAAATTTCTAAGCCCCTGATAGCTGGAGTTCTAATAATGGCCATTCATGTCTTGCTTCCTACATTTCCTAAGAATAGAGGTTACTTGAAGTTGTGGCATCTCTAACTCATTATTATATATGTTTTATACTTGTACATACAGGAGAATATATTAAAAGTACAATTAATGTGGAAATTTATGCCATCTGAATTATAATAAGCTATGAATTTCTTACAAAACTTTCTACAGTTTAGTGCTTAAAATGTCTTATAAATGTATAGATTTTGTGGCTGGGCTGTATCTCTCTCAAAAGTGTTAAGGGAAAATCTTAAATCCTGGCTTGATTCCTTAATTTAACAACATGAGACAATTCTCATACTATATCTCTCCTAATGTGTCATTTTCATTTCTAAAATCTAGGGTTGTTTTTTCCTTTTGAAGTTGATGTTTATGTTGGTGATTTCAAAAAAATCCCCCATTAAGAAGGATCTGAATCTTATCTTTTAGATCTCAGTGAGAAATACAGTACATATTGCCTAAACCATATATATAGGTGTGTATATATATATATATATATATATATATATATATATATATATATATACACACACACACACACACACACACACACACACGTATATATTTAAGGGCTATGTAAGATTTTTATAACTTATAAAAGTTTTATGACTCCACGCTCAAAAGAAAGCAAGTAATTATTTAGCCATGCTAGGTGGGACTTCAGGTTAATGGTAAACAGAAAGGAGATGTTGAAATATTTCATATCCAAAGGTAGAAGAAGAGACGTATACAGAGATACATCATACATGCAGAAATTGTGTACAGAGACAAAACATGTAAAGTACAACAATTACATAGTAAGCCACCTCCTAAGTAGTAGCCATTGGTATTATTGTTATTCAGCCATTGTTCTGAAACTAATTTTATTTGCTTTGTGTACTTACACTGGCTTGAATTCACACTATCTTCCTCCTCCTATTCCCTAGGACACTGCTTTCCAGAACTTTACTTATTGTTCCTAAAAGTTAGTGAACGTTTGTCTTCCTAGGCTTCAACACTATATATCAAGAAAAAGAAAACCAAGTATGCTACTGGAAATTTATATAGCTCTGCTGGTGTGCATTTAAACATAAAGTTTACTTCTGTAAGTTCCCCTGCCCCCCGCCCCTGCCACAGCATGCTGCCATGTCTCAGAAAGGGTGAAGACTCTTGAGAACCTGTCCTAAGATGTCCCTGGCTTGGAGGGGCATCACTGAAACCCACAACCTTACAATTGTTATAAAATGCCAGATGATAGTGCTTTGTGACATTGCTTTGTATAATGAAACATTCAGGTTTATGCACAAGTTATGTTATGCTTCAGAAAATAAAACATCACAGGTAAAGGGTTTTTTTTTTTTTTTGGTCATTGTTTTTGTTTTGTAATATTGTTATTTTATGTATAGCAGTGGTTTTCAAAGTGTGACCCGGCATCAGGAGCATCAGCATCATCTGGGAACTAGTTACAAATAAAAATTCTCAGGCCCTGCACTCTGTTTTAGGCGATTTTGATATATGCTAAAGTTTGACAGCTGCTGGTGTGGAGAACCCTGGAAAGGCTCCTATATCTGACTTAACTTATTATAAGCCACATCGTATGAGGTATGAAGAAGTAATCAGTCATGCCCCCAGCTACTGTTGCCTAGGAGATGTTTAATGGTGTAACACGGGAAGTGCCACGCTGCTGAGCAAATGTCAGACTCCGAGAAGGAAGAGCCTTTCTGCCAAAATTCCTTCTAGAACACCTCCTTTCACAGCCCTAGCAGCCCAAGGGAGAGGATTAAGACATCAGAACCACAGAAGGTGCTAATGCAGGGCCCTTGGGCTGATCTGCAGCCTTGAGGCACCTTTAGCTAGTTAAGAGGGAAAATCCCAGGGCTCAAAAGCTGTCCTCGAAGCGGAAGTATCAAAAGACCGCATTTAACAATCTGGACATGAAGCAAGAAACTCATATCCCTGTGTAGACCAGACTGTAGGGAAACCCAAGGACGTCTTGGCAAAGAGACTGTATTCTTAGCTGCACTGGGAAAGGAGGGCCATGATCTTGTTAGTGTGGAGGACCTAGAAGCTGACATGCCTTCTCACTGTGTGCTGATACGGCCTTTTCTCTGTGTGTGAGCCTGGAGAGAGAGAGAGAAAGCGCTCTGGTGTCTCTTCCTCTTCTTATAAGGATACCGGTTCTATTGGATTAGGGCCTCACGCTTATGACCTCATTTTACCGTAATTACCTCCCTAATGGCCCTATCTCCAAATCCAGAACAGTCCCTATTATCCCATGCCTGGATTATTATAGCGCCTTACTGATCCTCATTCCAGACTCCCTTCACCAGTCCTTCTTGAATATGCAACCAGATTCACCTCAGTAAATTCGCACTTTTAAGGTACAGTCTTACTGAAAAAACCTCAGTGATTCCCAATGACTAGAATTTTGCCAAACTCCTTACTCTGGCATTTGGTTCCCTGGTAGGTCCAAGCCTACCTTGTCAGCCAAAATAATGCTATACTCTTCCCCCACACCACACACCTTTTGAATAACCTACTTCATTGTTCTTCAAGCATTCAGTTTGTGTGCCCACCTTTAGGCCTTTGCTCACATTATTCTCTCTGGAATGGCCTCTTTTCCACTTATTCAAATACCGCCCTTTCTTCCAAGTGCCACACTCCTCAGTGACATCTTCTGCATCACTCCACCCACAGTGATCTTTCTCTCTGTGCTTGGATTATTTTTCCAAAGCAAGTGTTAACACACTTCTCTGGGTGTGTGTCTGTGTTCCTGATAGAACTGTCTGAGAGTGGGTACTGAGGATGTTCCTTCTTTGCGTCCCTCTCAGGACCTGGCACAGTGGTGGGTGCTCAGTGTTCTTATTGTGTGGATTGGTGGATGGATAGATGACAAGACCGATACTCCTTTGGTAAGGTTTTTTGAGAATCTTAAATGTCATCTCCTCTGAGAAAACGTCCATAACCTACCCCCTCTCTATCACATCAATGTATTTTGAATCCCTGTATAAGCTTCACAACTACCAGAGAATTGTAGTGTTTGTTTGTCCTTCTAATCCCCCCATCGTATTCTAACTCTATAGAAGAGACTGTTTCTGTCTTGTTTCCCAGTGCCTAGTTAGTGTCTGATACATGGTAGCCCCTCAGTTAATATTTGATGAATGAATGAGTGAATGAATGACTTTAGCATCACATAGTGTAATGGAATCTTTTGGAGCCTAGCAAAGTATGCATACACATAGAGGAGGACCTGCTTAAAAACCTGAACCTTTTTCTTTTTTTTTTTTTACCCATGAAGCATTGAGGAAATGTCATACTAATTTAGAAACAAATGTGCTTTGCTTTATATATTATATAGCTTAAGTCAAATCAGAGTGAATTAATAATTTGTACCCTGACTTAATACCCCCCCAAAATTATAGTGCTGTAGAAAAGTATTCATGAAGCCATGCAGTCTACTATTTTTTTAGAAAGCCAATGTTTAATCATTTGGCAAACACAAACTTATTTTGCAAGACAAGAATTTGTTTTCTAAATCTAGATTTTCACATGGGGAGTTTCCTTAAGGGTGGTAGGACCTACATTGACTTCCACTACATATAGGAGAATTTTCAGTCTTCCATTTTCTGTCTTCTTTCTTTCCCTTCCAATCTTACCATCCCCACCTCAGGAGACACTGTCTAGTTATCTCATCTGCTCACTGTCTTCTGGATCCACCAAGGTAAATTCTGCCTCTGTGCCTTTGCTCATGCTGTTCCCCTTGCTTGAAAAGTCCTCAACCTCTGGTTGAGGTCCAACTGACATGTCCCCTTCTCCAGCAAGCCTTCCCCAATTGTCATAACTACTAAAAAGAATTGCCGGTACTGCTCATTTTTGCTCTTATGCCTTGAGTGTCAGCTCATGTATTATGCTCTGTCACTTCTTGTGTGTAAGTTTCATCTCCCTGATTGCTCTAGAAGCTCCTTTGGAGTAGGACTGTACCTCGTGCTTCACTTGTATATTCTTTTTTTGCCTGATACTCTTGTGAAATGTATTCACAAGATTTTTGGAAATGAATATTTCATTTTTCATAGCCTAACTATTTGAGTCCGGGAGAATTCTGAAGATGAGTAACGAGAAGACTCTGGAGGCCCCTCTCCAGGGCTGATCCAGCCTGCCGCCGCCCCCCCCAGGCCCCCCGCCGTGGTGTTCTTGTTAATGGTCAGATCACTTTTGAGTACATGGATTCAGGGCCCAGTGTTCAGTGGATTCCATGTTTGATGACGTTAACCTAAAAAAGTCAGATGTTGGCTGAATCACCTTCCTGCATCTCTTTTTGCATATTCTACAACTGGCTTGGGAAAACTATCCTATGGGCCAAACCTTCTCCTAACTTTCACTTGGTCTGTGGTAAAAGGTCCAAAAAGTGATACACTTACAGTTAAACATACAACTTACAACTTATTTTTACTTCCTTAAAAGAGCTGTAAATCCACTTGGTAGGAATATTTCACCATGAAAATGGTTCCCATGTCTTTTTTTGACTCTCACTTTCTTTTAGCCTCTGTACCTTTGTGTCTTTGTGCATCTGGTTTTGTATTTCCTTTGTAAATTACAGAGAAATTTGTAAAAAACAGAGAAATTATTTCTGTCTCCATTTATGTCTGATCCTTTTCCTTCTTTAGTTTTTTTCCATCTTCTACCTTCTGTCTGAAAGAAAAAAAATCAGTGGGAGTCCATAAAAGAAAATATAGTTAGCTAGGGAGTTCCCTGGTGGTCCAGTGGTTGACTCCACGCTCCCAATGTAGGCGGCCCGGGTTCCATCCCTGGTCAGGGAACTAGATCCTGCATGCATGCCACAACTAAGAGCCCACATGCTGTAACTAAAGGTCCCACACTCAGCAACGAAGATCCTGTGTGCTGCAACTATGATCTGGTGCAGCCAAATAAATAAATAAATAATAAATATTTAAAAAAATACTTAGCTAAAATATTTTTGAGGAGAGAATTAAGAAACATGATGCTCATTCATGTACATTATTTTTGTATTTGGTGAAATCGGTTTTTTTTTTTTTTTAAAGAAATTCACGTTCTTTTATTTATTTATTTATAACTGTGTTGAGTCTTCGTTTCTGTGTGAGGGCTTTCTCTAGTTGCGGCAAGTGGGGACCACTCTTCATCGCGGTGCGCGGGCCTCTCACCATCGCGGCCTCTCCTGTTGCGGAGCACAGGCTCCAGACGCGCAGGCTCAGTAATTGTGGCTCACGGGCCCAGTTGCTCCGTGGCATGTGGGATCTTCCCAGACCAGGGCTCGAACCCGTGCCCCCTGCATCGGCAGGCAGATTCTCAACCACTGCGCCACCAGGGAAGCCCTGAAATCGGTTTTTTAAATTAATTAATTAATTAATTAATTAATTTACTTATTTATTTTTGGCTGCGTTGGGTCTTTGTTGCCGTGTGCGGGCTTTCTCTAGTTGTGGCGAGCGGGAGCTACTCTTTGTTGTGGTGCGTGGGCTTCTCACTGCGGTGGCTTCTCTTGTTGCAGAGCATGGGCTCTAGGTGCGCGGGCTTCAGTAGTTGTGGCATGCGGGCTCAGTAGTTGTGGCTCGTGGGCTCTAGAGTGCAGGTTCAGTAGCTGTGGTGCACGGGCTTAGTTGCTCCACGACATGTGGGATCTTCCCGGACCAGGGCTTGAACCCGTGTCCCCTGCATTGGCAGGCGGATTCTTAACCACTGCGCCACCAGGGAAGTCCTGGTAAAATAGTTTTTCACAAAAAGAAATTTGTCGTGCTCCAACTTCTTATCTATATCACTTTACATTCACTTATGAACCTCAACAGATAGACATGCATTTTCCATAGTTGTAATCAATCTACATATACTATATATAAATATTTAATCCATACACATTTAAATAGCGGTATTCTGACCGCTAGTGTAATTTGTTGAGCTATTCCCTAAGTGTTTGATGTTTAGATTATCTCCATTTTCATTATTGTAAATAGTGTTGCAACATCTTTGTATAAATTATTGTTTTATTCTTTTGACTTTTTCTGATGTATATTGCCAAAAGGAGGATTATCAGGTCAAGGCATTCACTGGCTTTAAAAACCAAAAACATAGAACATAACCCTCTACTCAATAAAGAAAAAACCCAAACCCCTTCCATCTTGAGGTATAACAGTTAAGAGAAGAGAAAGACAGAAAAGGAAGAAATGAGAAAAAATCATTCATTCATTCAACAAATATTGCAGCATGTACTATATGCCAGGCACTAGGAATTTGGTCCATCAGTGAACAGGAAACCAAAAAATCCCTGCCGTCGTAAAGGCTACTCTCTAGTGGGGGAAGATAGAAAATGAACATAATAATAAATGAGCTAATTATATAATAAGTTGGAAAGTGAGAAGTGCTATGGAATAAGAAAAACAGAGAAGGGGGGGAATCAGGAGTGGTGGGGGGACAGTGGAGGGATAAATAAGAGTTACTCAGATGCTCAGAAGGCAGCATCTGAGCAGAGACTTAAGGGAAGTGAGGAAGGTAGCCCTGTCCTTTTTGACAGCATAAGAGGCAGGGGGAAGGGCTCCTGGCTAATATTGTTAGGTGTCTTGGGGAAAGAGCAAAGAGGTCAATGTGGCTGGAGAAGAGAGAGTGCGGGTGAGAGGGGAGAGAGCTCAGAAAGGCCGGGCAGGGGCCACATCAGGTAGGATTTTGTAGGCTCTTGTAAGGACTTCAGCTTCTATTCTAGTCCCCCAAAGGAGGCTGTGGAGAGGCTACACTGGACTCACCTTCTTTGGACCTGCCCTTGACGCCTGCCTCCAAGTCTCTGGGATGGGATCAGGAAGCTGCTGTGTTTCTGACAAATTCCTCAGGGTGATTCTGATGTGCAGTTAGGTTGAGGACTACTCTTTCAGGTCAAACATTCCACTGTTCTAAATTTAAAATAATTTAATAAAAGAAAGTAAAAATTTCACAGCATCCCCGAATGTTGGTGATTTAGAGACGTTGAAGATGATGTAGGAAATTGAGGCCCAGAGGTTAAGTGACTTGCTGGAGGTTACACAGCTATAAGAAGCAGCACTAGTTTCAAGTTCGCCCTTCTCACTCTGAGTTCAGTGAACCTTCCACTGTGCCAGGCTACCTAATAAACTGTATCGTTTCACTTATCAGGTGGTTAGACTTCCAGTAAGCTCCACCATTAGGAATAAAGTTTGAATTCAGAGTTCTGTAAGGTTGATTGGTTGATTAAATGTTTGATTACCTAAAGATTAATCTGAAAGCTGCAATTGTTTTAACCTTTATGGTTAAGAATCACTCAAAATATATTAGTCACATTTTATTCTTCTTTAGAGGAATTCTGGAAGAGTTATACCGATTTAGAATGGGAAGGGACCTTAATTGTTCAGGGTCTTGCAGTGCTTCTGGGTCATAATTCTGAAATCAGTTCTTGTTTGACATCAGTATAAAACATACAAGCCGTTCAGCTGACCCTGGACATTTCTGAGGTTTAGAAGAAATTTCTGATTTACTTCGCTGTTTGATTTCTTTCTTGGACACTGGCTGTAGCTAAATTTTCTTAACTCAAATTTTTTTATAATGTTGGTTTTTCTGGCCTTATTCTGTAACTTGAGCCTAAATTTTATCTGCAATGTCTGAACTTGTAGACTTCGTGGTTATCGTGGAATGCACTGAAATTGTGACATGGGAATTGGTCCAGAAATCACTTACAGGAGCAAGAACTCAGGCCTCAGAGCTTAGCTAGGGAACGATTTCAGTTAAACCATTTTTCCTCCACTTGCACGCTTCTGGATGTTTCAGTGACCAGATTTGTGCCAGTGATGGGGGCAGGTTACACATTCCCACTGAGAACACTTGGTGGAGATTATAGGGATACATGATTTTTTTCCTTTCACTAAGCCAGAATTGGCAGTGGAAGCTATGTCTGAGAAAGATACTGAAGCTATTGGCTGTTCTGGGAATGGGAGGAAGAATTTATAGCTAGTGCATTTCCCCCATTCCCTCTTCTGTTCCTGCAAAAACTCACATTCAGTGAAAGGCTCGGGTCCCAATAACTAATGGTCAGTTAACATACTAAAGCAGCTCAGTCCTGTTCAATAGCCATCTAGGGGTTATTTACTTCTCTCAAGTCTTAATCTTTTTTTTTTTTTAATTTTGCTTCTAAATTTTTTTTTTTTTTTTCTAAATTTGCTTCTGGGTGACTTGTCCCTTCATGACTCAGCTCCTAATGTTCTCCACCAGAAGATTGGTTGTAATTTCTGTTTTATCATAGTCTTCTTGCCTTCAAAGCCTCAGTGAGTGACTGGCCCTTTTCTCTTCTCTGGGAGGTTTCATCATAGTAACCACATTCCTAGAGAAAACTCTGAAGAAGTAGACATGGGGCATGAGAACTAGCATGGCTCTAAATGTCAAAAAAGGCTGACATTGACTGGTAGCTCTGTGAAGGATAATGACTGAAATGGGTGTATAAAAGAGAATCATAGAGAAGCTTTAGGAACCGGTAACTCCTGACCTAACATTGCATCAGGGATTGGTATGGAGGCTAGTGCTTTTGTAATTTAACTCTGATGATGTTCGCCCAGATTCTGAATGGTCCCTTGGAAGCAGAGCAGATGGCAGCCATCAGGCTTAGGCCTATTTCAAATGGATGACTGTCCCTATATCTCAGTCTTGACCATTTAATGTGGTATTCTCACAGGCACGGACAGGGACAAGGAAGCGTGGAAGGGAACTGTGGTGGAAGCTACGATGCCAGGAAAGAAGGACTTATTCCTTCAGCTGGAGGAATGCTGCCAGCAGATCGCCCCCTGCTCAGCTGTCAGTCTCATAAGGGCATTGCCTCAGCTGAAGAGAGCCACCTGGCCCAAGGCTACTGTGGTGGCCTGCGAGTAACTGCTGATTCATGTGAGAGTATAAAGGCCTATCCTCCTAGACCCAATTCAGGACAACTCTGATGCACCATCCAGTTTCAGGATTTTCCCTGCAGGGTTGCCTGAGGCTCTTAGTGAGGCTGTATTCTAGCTCAGTTTCTCCCTGCTCAATCTCCACTCCCCCTTCCTACTTCCCTCCCTCCCTCCTTTCCTTCCAGATGTTGATTAGGGTCCTAGAGTATTTACTCATAAACCTCATGCCTGCTAAACACCATTTCAGGATCTGCTTCTTGGGGAACCCAACCTGCACAGAAATTTGATGAGCAATTTGCCTGTCCATTAGAAAATATAGCATAGACTTTTCTCTGCATTAACTAGAGATACACTTTTTCATGTCATCAAATATTTTTTTTTAAAGAGACCAAAAGTCAGAAAGTTCTAGTGTTAAACTGAGAAGAGAAACAGAAGACTTAGGTTAGCTTAGGTTAGTTAGACTAGGTTAGGTTAGTTCTTTCTCCTCTGTATATCTGAATTTGAGATTTGCTTCTCTATGAAGGTTAGAAGCTGTAATATAAAGTCTTGATCCAGTCATTCCCAAATTTGATGTTATGGGGAGAGAAAAACCAAAAAAATTAATTGAAATTGGATACTTCTTTGTGCTTTGCATTAGGACTCTGTGTTCTTGCCTTTAACCTTATAAGCAGCTCTACTGTTGAGTCCTTCCTTGGACCATGCATGTGATGCTGTGGCAGCAGGCAGGAATCACTCAAAGAACCAGTGAATAAATGAGCAGTGGTGCCTCGAAGCTCTAACCCAGATTGCACAGCGGGGACGATGATAAGCAGCCTTCTTCTGAAGGTATTCTTGCTCCCCTCGAGTGAAGCTGGGTAGCCTCACTCAGGGGAGTGAGGGGAGGCAGTTTTGACTGCCCAGCCTGGGGTGTCAGGCAGAGCAGTGGACAACGGGAGGCTGGATGGAGTAGAAGCCAGGGTGAAAATTTAGTGACACCCAAGGAAGAGGTGAAAACTCTGGAGGAGAAATCTAAGAACCGCACGAACAGCTTCTTTCTGTTCTTTCTTTGGATCTTAGAATTTGTGTGTTCAAGTGCTTGGCCCTCTGCAGGCCCTCCCGTCCCTTGGCATGACCTCCAGATGATGAGTAGACATGGAATGGACTTCTTTTGAAGACTGGGTCGCCAGCCATCCAGCTCAGCCTTCAGAGTGCGTGGGGAAGCGGGGGACTATGGAGGCATGAATTCTCTCCTTAATGCTCTGAGTGTACTGGGAGGCAAGCAAGTCAGATGGGTGGGCATGGTCTGGAGGGTCCCTACAGAGCATCGTGGTGTTTTATTGGGATGTTACAACGTGTTCGTGAAAGGCCAGAAGCTTGTTGCGGGGCTCCCCAGTCTACACCGCCCTTCGGGGCCGGCCCAGGGTGTGTGCCGTGAGGGGAAGAGGGGCTGGGGAACCGGAGGGCGGCCCCGGGACGGGTGCAGTAGGGATGAGGCCTCTGGACAGCGGAGGAGGGGAGGGCGCCGAGGCGTGGTACCCGCTGCCGCTCCCTGGGGCCCCGGGGGCCGAGCCGGGCGGCGGGCGCTCTCTGCTCAGCCCTGGAGAGCGCGGGGAGCGGCGGGCGGGGCCGAGGGGCGCAGCGGAGCCCGAGAGGCGGCGGCTGCGGAGTGAGGGCGCCGCAGAGGAAGGCGGGCGGGAGGGAAGGAGGGAGGGAGACGCGCGCGCGGACCGAAAGTAGGGAAAGAGGTTCAGGCGGGCGGGCGGGCGGTGCTCTGGCCCAGGGGCCGCGGGAGCCCGGCGAGGTCGAGCTGGGCGGCGGCGCGGGCCGAGGGCGGAGGGGAGGGCGGAGGCGCAGGGAGCTCGTTTGGGGCGCCGCGGCGGGGAGGGTGGCGGCCACCCGTGCGCGCGGGGCGCTGTGTGTGCGCGCTCTCCCGCTCGGGGAGGAAGATGGCCCAGAAGGGAAAGTTGGGGTGACGCGCGCAGCCCCGGGAGGCTCGGCGAGGGGTGCCGCGGCGAGCCCGACGGAGCGGCGGCCAGACAGGCCGGGGGGTGAGCGGTCCGGGCGCCGCCACCAAGGCGCCCGCCCCCTCACTGCAGGTGGCCGCCGCGGCGCTGGGGCCCGGCGGCCGGGGGCGCGGGCGGGCGCTCGAGGGAGCCCGGCCGAGGGATGGGCTGCGCCCCCAGCATCCACGTCTCGCAGAGCGGCGTGATCTACTGCCGGGACTCGGACGAGTCCAACTCGCCCCGCCAGACCACCAGCGTGTCGCAGGGCCCCGCGGCCCCCCTGCACGGCCTCTTCGTCCAGACCGACGCCGCCGACGCCATCCCCCCGAGCCGCGCGTCCTGGCCCCCCGGTGCCGCCCGCGGCCGCAGGGCCCGCGGTGAGCTGGGCAGCGGCAGCAGCGCGGGCTCCACGGCCCCCGCGGCGACCACCTGCAGGGGCCGGAGTCGCCACTGCTGCAGCAGCGCGGAGGCCGAGACCCAGACCAGCTACACCAGCGTCAAGGTATACGCCGGGCGCCGGCCCGGGCTGGAAGGGGGCCGCCTGCCCCGTCCGGCGGGTAGGGGGCTCCGGCGGAGTTGAGTGGCCGTGACGTGGTTGGTTTGGGGAGGTTGTCACTAAGGAGGAGTTTACTTTTCATTTATGGGGGTGATGACGGCCCAGGAAATGTGAGCATTAAAGACCCCTGGAGGGGTCCAGGGCGCTGGTTCTGGGGCACCGGGTGGAGAAGGGAAGCAGGTGGGCTGGCCCGTTCCTCACTGAGGTGGAGAAGGCTGGGCTGGGTCAACTCAGGAGGAGGGGTGGGCATCATTGAGAGCGTTCGGTGGCGAGTCCCACTGAATGAAATCGGAGCTCCGGGCTGGATTTGCGTGGCTCGTAGGTGAATGGTGCAGACTTGGTGCAACGGTACTGTAGTGCCCTCGTGTTCAGGTTTTTACCTGGGGACACCAGCCAGGTTGCATGGAGTCTCAGCCACAGGGACGAGTGTGGGATTTGTGAATGAATGAGGGTGTTTCTGTTTTCCGGAGGGATGGAGGAAGAGGACCTGCGTGGAACCTGTTGTTTATCACTTCTTTGGGTTGGCTGCGTCTTGGACATAATTGAGAGAATCGGGTCGTGAGTGAGGAGGGTCGGCTGAGCTACAGTGAGGGGAAGTGGTTTCCGTGCAGTGTAGCTGTCTGAGGATGATTCATTCTGCGCATATGTCTTATCTTTCAGGAGAGTGGAATTTTGAGGAACTAGAAAAAATTAAGTGATTAAAGCAGTCACTACTTATTTCTTAATGCCAGAAGAAAAATGATGATTTTAATAGTGCCTTCCTGTGTGTTCTCAAAATACTATTAAATCCAAGAGGTTTTTCATTGTGTAAATGTGGCCACTGGGCCTTTTATCCTTATATAGCAAGCAGAAGGACAATGGCACATCCCACAGTACAGAGGAAAAGAAGTATGTCTCTATGACTGTTAAAGTGAGGTAGAATCACAGTTTTTACATGGTCAGTAAATTACTGGGAATCGTTCCATTGATTATTTGGTAAAGGCACGATTGTATAGTTAATACTTGAAAAGTTGTTCAACAGCTGGAGGCGGCTAGTGTGAGGAGGCTCCTAGTCTTCATTGGATAAAGTCAGCTCTCAGTGGAGGGGTGAAGAGAAGGATGACATGTGCTTACTTCAGTCTGAAAGAGCAAAAGTTTCTTTTAGTGAGCTTACTTTAACAGCATCTGACTTTGTGACATGAAGCTTAACTGATGTTTACTTATAGTTGTAGAGTTTCTCTGGTAATAATCATGTAATATAATATGATAATGTACTCATTATAATACAAATACCATTTATTGAGCACCTACTATGTACCAGGTATAAGCTTTCTCTTCTAGCTTTTGAATGTTAACTGTGTATTGATAGAATATCAAGAACTAGAGACCTGGACTCATGACAGTACAACCTACTAATTGAACATTTGTTATAAAGGTATGTGCTGAACACTTTCTTTTAAGTTTCCCCTCCGCCCCCCCTCACCAGTTCACATGAAGTTACCACTAGGAATAATTAAAGGGGATTAAAATGTTATATTTGGTGAAATAATTAAATTGGAATTTTATCAATAAAGACTATCCTTTGCCTTCTTGTTGAAAAGGAAATTTGCAAACATGAAGCAGTAGTTCAGAATGGTGACAACTTATGAACTCTGTGATACTCTTTTTGGTTTGCTTAAGAGAAATTGTGTATTTTTGCCTTTCAGAGTAGCAAGAATCCCAATTTAGTACCTGGCACCTCTAGCTACTCCATGTTTGTTCAGTGAAAGAAAGAATAATGAATGAACTCATTCTCTATGTTTTAGTACTTCTCTCAAGAGGCTACTTAGAGACCAAATGAAATAAAAACTGGAGGGAAAATGAGTCCCAATTATTAGCAGCTAATATGAACTTGTATAAATATCATTGCTACTTGGCTGAAGTGTTAAAAGGCTTGACCTGGGTACAAATTTAACGTACTTTGCTTTATCAACCAGATTTCCAAATAAGAGCTTATTTCATTCCAACCCATTGCTGGAAATGTTGGACTAAAACTGCTGGTTCAGTTTATTCAACACTAATTTGCATGTGTAGAGCTCAGAAACTATAGATTTGAAATTAGATTTGAGACCGGAATTATTATTTATACAAACCACACAGAATTATTATCACAGAATTGTTTTAATATATTTAACAGTATCCTTTTAGGACGTGTGACTCAGTGTTATAGTATCTTTTTCAGTTTTCACATGTTCCATGTTCTTTTGTGGGTAAGGTAATTTTATAAAGACATTACTTTCATTTCTTTTTAGAAGAATTCTTCCACCTTAAGAGTTTGAGATAGTTGCCAGTCATGCCCCGCCCCGCCCCCCCCCCCCAACACACACCCTCCCTTTTCCAAAATGCTCAGGTGGAAAAGTAAAGTCTTTGCCATTTGGTCTTGTTTACAGTGGTGATGGGGTTGTAATAGATTTTTTTAAACTTTCTCTTTGTACATCAATTATAAAGCATATCTTCATTATCTCCTTGGTCTCTGGTGTTCCCCAGAGTGCAGAAATGTGTACTTGATTTCTCTCTCTCTTTTCTAGCAAGAATTCATCTCATTAGGCTTTTAGAATGATGAAGCATTATGATGTCAAACATGATGTCGACAGGAACCTTCCTGAATACCTAATTTACAAAAAAAAAATGATAAACATTAATAATTCATGTGCAGTACAATGATATCATGTGGATTTCCATTTCTGGTAAGAAGTTAGATTTGTCTTCCAATTGCTGTAAAAAATGCAGGTTCCTAGCAATTTGTCTTCCTCTTGTTTGCCTTTTAAAAAATAGTACTCCAACAGGAGAATCCTGCAGAATGCTCACTCCTGAAATTGTGCCAGTTTTGTAATTCTTGTTCAGAAATCCTCAGAGGAGATGGTTGAACCTCTCCCCGGGAAAATCTGGGGATTCTTACAAGTCTTCTTTTCTCAGCCCAGCTGTTGTGGCTGGAGAGGCATCCGGGACTAGGCAGCCAGTTGTAGAAAAGAGTCTTTGTTGACAGTTCAGTCAACTTGCAGCCATCTCTGCGTAGTTTAACTATTTTGTGGATCAGACGCAGGAGGTTCTCAGTTTCCAAGTGATTTTGTGCTGGTAGGCAGCCTCACCAGTTCCCCGTCTCCTCCATTCATTGTGCTCATTTATTCACGCAGTCAGTATTGGTACCAGACTCTGTTGTACTAGGGGTTCAGGGAATATCCACAAAGTTTGGTAAGCAAATCCTAATGAGGATGGTCGATCTAGTGCAAAAGGGTGTGCCTAAGCCAGTGATTCATTACTTCTGTATTATTCTTTCCATGGTTTTCTGAATCAGTGAGGATAATCCCAAGTTGACTACATATAAAGGGAAAATAAATAGATAATTTTCTGACCTTATGGTAAATAATGAATGAGATTTTATTTCGGGGAGGGGCAGAGGTATTTTGGAAAAAAAAATCATTTTTGTTCTCTAAATTAATATCCTCAAGCTTTAGTGTACAACAGAATTACCTGGAAGGCTTGTTAAAGTACAGATTGGTGGGTCCCACTCCCAGAGTTTCTAATTTAGTAGGTCTTGGGTGGGGCCTGAGAACTTGGATTTCTAACAGGCTTCTAGGAGACGCTAGTTTTGCTGATCTGGGGACCACAGTTTGAGAACCACTGCTTTTAAATGAATTAAATTGACTGTCTGTGGGCCAGATGAATTAGGTGTGGCCACCTCCAGCAGGGTATATGGTACCACATTGCATGTATTTGGACTACTAGTCACAGCCCTGCCTTCATCTTAGTTTACTTTTGTAATGTGCCACCTGTCATCTCTATCCATGAAGTCGGCCTGGAAGTTTGGCTGGAAAGTCTGTAAGTGGAGAGAGGGCTGGACCACGTAGCCCATTCTGGTTTCTTGAGGTTCAAATTCTCCTCAGGATCTGTTGGGATTTGCAGGTCCTGATGTCTTGCTTTGTCATCACAATCCCTCACATGCCTCTACCCTGCTGGAGCTGTGTCCTGCATGCTGGGAAATTGCAAGCCAAGGGAGGAGCTCCAAACAGGGGCTGATGTGACGCCATAGGCTTATTCAGTTCTCAGCTCTTGGAGTTCTTGCTAGTCGTTTTCACCATGTTTATTTGTTTTAATTTTAGTAAAGCCCTAGTTTATTTTCTGCCGTAGCTCATTTCATCACAGTGTAGTGCCCCCCCCCCTTTCTTCCAACACATGAACTATAGTCATTGAGCAAATTTTCCTAATTTTCACTGCTTTCTTCAGTAGTCACACTAATTTTTAAGAACTATCAGATAATTCTTCCTTTGGACGTTGGTAAATCAGTTCTCAAATCAGAAAGTAACACAGCAAGCCGCTACTTTTCAGAGGTGATGCTTTTCTACGGAGTCCCACCCTGGTGGACACAAGGCAGGACTTGGGCTGCAGCAGGACAGGACATGCTGGTGAGGGCCGGACAGCCCCTGTGCTACCAGATTATGATGGGCGAAGGCCAGGAATCAGAATAGGAGGGAGGGAGTGAGCCCTGTAGCACCAGGTGGGAAGACAGAGTCCAGGGTCTGGGAAACCAGCAGGGTTTGGAGAGGAGCACGTGAGTACTTAGGGACCAAGTGGGCAAGTAAAAATCTAGAGTTCAGGGGCTCAGAAAGGTGACAGCTGTTGAACTGGGTTGAGACTTCTGGTTGGGGAAAAAAAAGGGAGATGCTGATGACCAATCAAAGGGCCGTAAGTAAACCCTGCACGTAGGTGAGGCAAGACCAGCCAACCAGGCCTTCTGACACCTGATCAGATGGTATCTGGACAGGAAACAGATTGCATATCCACAAAAGTTTAAGAAAAATAATCCAATGAAGGGATTGATTCAGAGGTGTTGGCAAGATAAAAGGAAAGCAGCAAATGATGATGAAGCACCCTAAGACTAGAAAAAGAGGGTGCTGTCACCACCTAAAAGAAGCCACAGGAGGCAATGGTTATGGGAACCTGAGAAACCAAGCCTATAGGACAGGGAAGCCCCCCGAAGCTGCGGTCTTAAGGAAGAATGCAGTGACTGGAGGCCTATGGCCTGGCAGGGGGAGCCAAGGGAGTAAATACCTCCATGCTACTGTTCTCCTTTTCAGGAGGTACCATCTTTGTCCAAACACATTTGGAAACCAGAGGGCAAGGGAGCCCATTGATCGAGATTTTACAGAACAGGAGAGAATATCCTGACCATCCCCCAGAAGGCCCTCTGTAACCAGTGTTAAAAGATGGTCAACATCATTTGAGATACCCTAGGAAGCTCAAATTGAGATGAGTAATTTTGATCATTTTCTAAAATAATGGCATTTTTAAAATGGCCACTTAATTTATTGTTTATATTTCCTGTCTGATGACTAATGATGTTAAAGAATGTCCACTTGTATTGTGTGGAGACCTCCAAGATATTGCTGAAAACATCTCCTTCTCTTTTCATTTCACTCTCCACCTTGACTCTGCTTAGACATTTTCTTAGTCAGCTTGGGGTGCTATAACAAAATACCATAAACAGGGCGACTTAAACTCCAGACATTTCCTTCTCCCTGTTCTGGAGGCTGGGAAGTCCGAGATTAAGATGCTTTGTGAGAGCGTTCTTCCTGGCTTCAAGATAGCTATCTCCTTGTTGTGTCCTCACATGGCAGAAAGCAAGCAAGCTCTGTTCTCTCTTCTTCCTCTTAGAAGGACACTAATCCCATCATGGGGACCCCACCCTCATGACCTCATCTAAACCTAATTACCTTCCAAAAGTCCTGCCTCCAAATATAGTCAGGGTTTAGGGCTGCAACATAGGAATTTTGGAGGATGCAAACATTCAGTGCGTAACAGACGTGTTTCTATCATTTCCTCTGTTCCTTGCCCACTGACCCCTCTCCCCACGATCTCAGAGCCCAGAGGTAGGGGGTGGGGGTGATAGCACTCTTTCTAGGTGAGAAGTTCCTTAAGTAGGAACCTAGCTTAGCCCATTTATTCTATCTTTGCTCAGTTTTTACTTTCTTGCTCTCTACACCTTCTCTCCACAGCCTCAAAACATTAATAAATGAGTTTTACTATGTGTTTATAAGCTGATATTTTTCACTCAAGAATATGTATATTTAAAACATTTAAAAATATTCAAATGTGTTCAGGAGTTCATTTTTAAAAATAGATGTTACCTTGCTATGTATAAAATAGATAATCAACAAGGACCGCAACTCTACTCAATATTCTTTAAAAACCTATGTGGGAAAAGAATCTGAAAAATAATGGATATATGTATATGTATAGCTGAATCACTTTGCTGTACACCTGGAACTCACACAACATTGTAAATCAACTATACGGCAATATAAAGTAAAAATTAAATTAAAAATTAAAAAAAATAGATGTCACCATTATCTTACAGTGGAAGTCTCGATACTTATGTTTTAATGGAAAACACCACTTTATTTTTGAAAACACCACTTTTTAATAAGTTGCAATATAGATTAGTTTAGATTTGGTTGCTAATAGCTTTTTCCCCATTTTCTCTCTTCTCCCACTGGCAGATAAAAGCCAGGCTTTATTCAGGATTTTGATGCTTTATTCTTTACCATCAACTTTTTTCAGCTCCTCCTTTCTGCTTTCTCAGGGACAGGTCACAGAAAAATAGCTTAGAAGCTTGTGATTGGTTTAATAAAAATCAAGAGATGATTTTGCTTTCGGATAATCCATCACTGAAAGACAACTTGTCGTGGTTGTCTCATGTTTCCAAGGCGATTCCAGTTTTCTTGTGTGGTTTGTACATTTTGCAACAAGTTGTGTAGAGTAGATGTAGTAACATTAGCTATTAAAGTCTCGCTATTTGTGGAGTACTTTATATACATGAGCCACAAATTATCATTCCCATTTTACAGAGGAGGAAAACAAGGCTGCAGAGGTACAATACATTGCTCAAGGTGGGGGCTGAAATTTGAATACAAGGTTGTCTGAATCCCACTCCCAAGTTCTTAACCACTGAACTTTATTGCCTTTTACACAGGCCTGAAGGCCCAAGCATGGCTGGTACTGGAATCACAGTTATTTAGAATAGAGTGGTAGGACGGGAGATGGGGAGCAATCAGAGGGCCTTGTGGGTGAGGTTTTTCCTGTTATAGATCCACCGTCACGCCCTCTATTAGCTCACACTGGAGTGTTGTTTTGAGATGAGTGGAGAATGTAAAATGGAGAAAGCTTTGGTAGAACATGTTGCCCAGTACTTGGCACTTTGTTAAGTACTGCACTAATATGAGCTGCTAATAGTCTTGTGGTTGCTATGATTTCTGTTTTGGTAATTAAAATGAAAGTTTGCTTATTTAGATTTAGATATTTTTGAAACACATAGTTGTTTTTTATTGGAACATGTATCCCACTTTCAAGTAGATTGATTTGGCCAATATAGGTGACTAACTGGATTTATATATAGACACGCTACCCTGAAGCTTTGGAAACCGCTGGGTGTGGTCTGAGTCAATTGGATTTCCAAAGGAGATGACACAGTAGAATCTAGCCAGTCAAAGGCCCAAGCTGGCGTTTGGGTTCTATGACTGTTGGACCTGCATCAGGCTTCTGCCTTTAAAGCTCAGGGCCTTGGTGTTATCTTGAGGTGGTTCCATGTGGAATTCTTCTTTGGTGTAAACATGTAACCTGAAGCCTTAGTCTATAATTGGGCTTAAAGCCATTTTGCAAAAGCTCTGTTGATTTTTATGTTGTGGCATTTCAGGTGCTGTCAGATGTAGTATATTGTTGGAAAAATGATACACTGTAAATCTAACACCGTTTCCTCCTAGAGAAGGTATAATGATTAGCTACAGGGATCCAGTTGCCTGTGTGAGTCACAAAAAGGAGGGAAGACCCCGAATTTTGGAAATTTTTATAGGAAAACTTCTTAGTAACCTATCACACAGGTTAACATGGATAAAAAGAAAAGTGCTGTTTTCTGACATCAGATCCATAAATAACATTAAAGCTCTGGACCCGGAAGGTGATGACTTCAGGGTTGATGGGGCTTTTGTCCTCTTCCGAGTTCCTGCTGAGGAAGCTTCAAAAGCAGTGGCCAGATGGAGAGGAAGGTACCAGTTTATGAAGGCCAATAATGACCCAACGGCCCAAACCCCTCACCCACAAGTGGTCTTTGGGTCATATGAGGCATTTTCATTTTCAGCTTAAGAAACTGATTGACAGTCGTGGCCTATAAGCTGGGTGACTGTGAGGAAAGCAAAAGGTGTTCCACTGGGTGCTGTTTCAGAAGGATCAGTAGCGTTTTGAACTGAGTGGTAGCTGGAGCTGAAAGTTTCTCTTTTCCCCACGACCTGATACAAACTCTGTCCACGATATCTCCTTTGCAGAGTTCCCTCGAGAGAGTGGTACTCAAGACAGTGATGGCCAGATAAAGAGAGAACAGAGGAAAGGATCAGCTTTGTCAGTGGCTGGGCCAGCACAGGTGAAGATTGCCTGGTGCGTGCTCGGGGAAGTGGTGGCTTGCTCTGTACCGGAGGCTTAGGCAGACAGGGTTGCGTGGGGCTTCCTGCCCTCTTCCTCCCAAATCTATAAGGCAGGGTCCGCAAAGCCAATTCCGGGACTCCTTACACATTGGACCACCACAGGCCCTCCTGTCCCTGTGGTCGGCCTCTCTGCCCATGTACTCCGCCATACGCGGAACCCAGGTGAGCTGCCCTCTGGGTGAAAGCCCAGCACCTTCGCCTGCAGTGATCTGGCCCACTAGGACAGTGGCATGTCAGGATTGGCTGACTCTGATCGTGGAGGCTTCCTCTTCATCCCTTTGGGAGGAGCTGGTGAGGGGAAGGGAGCTTTGTCCACTCCCCTCACCTCCCGGGGGTGGGGGGGGGGGCGGGGGCCATGGCTGGGAGGAGTGTTGCAGGCGCATTCTCCTCTGCCCTTTGTTGGCTGAGATTTTCAAGAAGGGAAAAGGAGGCGGAGCACAAGACTAGAACCAATTCTGTGTGTCAAAGGTGAGAAGGTTGAATCCGAAAAAAGAATCAGGAAATGCTTTGGATTAATGAAAAAGGTAACCCTCACTCTTATATGCAGATTATATGACAAACATACTTTGTAAAGAATCCAGTTGGTATTGGGAAAGGGTTTTCATATAGAAACAGTGTTATACGTGGCATATAGGTTTCTAGGTTAGCTCAAAAAAAGTAGTTAGCCCATTATGTGGCTGGAATATATTTACAGTGTTGTGAGAGAAACATAAAATTGAATTAGAACTAGCGTTTCGTTTGTACGCATGTCCTTTGGGAGAAGTGGGTTTAATTAGAAGGTGATGAAGCAGATGAGGAAGAACCTGTGCAGTTCCCTCAGGGAGTCGTTATCCTAAGTGATCCTCGGTGTTCTGAGGAGGTGAGGGGCTCAGGTGGTGATTTTGCCCCACATTGGTAGGGAGAGAGCTGGGGTGCAGGGGGCTCTAGTGGCTTGACCAGGACCCCGCAGCTAGGGACTCAGAGCTACTGCCAGTACTCTTTCCATTGTGCTGTTTCACCTCGAAAGGCACTAAATTGTCTCGTTTCTTTTAGGCACTTATTTTCTGCTTCATCTAAAAATATTTCGGTCTGTATCTTTAAAATCTAAGAATTCTTTGTTTTAAAAAGTCATAAAACCACTCTACACCAAAAAATGTAATAACTACTGTCTTAGTTCTGGCTGCTAAAACAAAAATCCCATAGACTGTGTGGCTTATGGACAACAGAAATTTACATCTGGAGGCTGGGAAGACCAAGGTCAAGGTGCCAGCAGATTCGGTGTCTGGTGAGGAACTGCTTCCTAGTTCACAGAGAGCCATCATCTCATTGTGTCCTCACATGGAGGAAGGGGTGAAGGAGCTCTCTGGGGTCACTTTTATAAGGGCATCTGCCCTCATGATCTAATCACCTCCCAAAGGTCCTACCTCCTAATATCACATTGCGGGTTAGGATTTCAACATATGAATTGGGGAGGGGCACAAACATTCAGTCTATAGCAGCTACTTAATATCAATCACATTTTTCTAATTGTCTCTAATTGTCTTATTATTTTTTACAATTTGTTGGTATCCAAATAAGACTCACTCATTGCGATTGGTTGGTTTATCTCTTAAGTCTCTCTTAACCTATAGGTTCCCCATCGCTCTCTCTTTTTCCACTTGCAGTAACTTTGTTCAGGACCTTGGGTTGTTTGTCCTGTGGATATTCCCCCAGTCTGCACTTTACTTTTTGCATTCCTGGCATGTGTCTTAACATGTTTCCCTGCCTTCTCTGTTTGTTAGAAACTTGCAGTTATTTTTAGAGTTTTGGTTCAATTATGCTCAATTTTGAGGGGTGGAAGTGGGGCGAGAATACATTTTCAGTGATACCGTGTTCTTAGAGCAGGAAATATACTTTTTTTTTTTGTTTCTTGGGTTGTTTGTTTTTGCTGTGACTGTCTTTTTGCTGTGATGCTAACCAGTATTAACGATCTTTGCTTACATCCATTTATCATTGGGGGTGTCAAATGGTGATATTCCTGTTGCATCCTTTCCTTCACTTACTAGCTGCAACATCTCTAAGAAGAAAAACTTCCCCTCATCGGTTAGTTGGTTTCCCTGGGATACAATTTATATGCGAAAGGCAGGTTAAATGCGTCAATCTTCCCTCTTATTTCCAGTTATCAAAATAATGAGTTGATTCTCTACCATTCTCCTAAGGTAACAAGGATGTTTCACTTGTTCCTCTGTTTGCTTGCTTAGTAACATTATGAATCAATTTGGCTCACACATATACTATTTTTAAATTGAAGTATAGTTGATGTACTAATCATATGAGTTACAGGTATACAATATAGTGATTCACAATTTTTAAGGGTTATACTCCATTTACAGTTGTTATAAAATATTGACCATATTCCCTGTGTTGTACAATATATCCTTGTAGCTTACTTTAACGCGTATAATTGATGTGTGTCAACCCATTGCAGTTCTTATACTTGGATGCTCAAATTGTCCATTTTTGGCTGGAGGGAGCTTATTCAAGTTGGTGAGGCATTTTTCTTTTTTTATAAATTTATTTAATTTATTTATTTTTGGCTGTGTTGGGTCTTCGTTGCTGCTTGCGCACTTTCTCTAGTTGCAGTGAGCGGGGGCTACTCTTCGTTGTGGTGCGCAGCTTCTCATTGCGGTGGCTTCTCTTGTTGCGGAGCATGGGCTCTAGGCACGTGGGCTTCAGTAGTTGCAGCACATGGGCTCAGTAGTTGTGGCTCGCAGGCTCTAGAGCGCAGGCTCGGTAGTTGTGGCGCACGGCCTTAGTTGCTCCGTGGCATGTGGGATCTTCCCGGACCAGGGCTCGAACCCGTGTCCCCTGCATTGGCAGGCAGATTCTCAACCACTGCGCCACCAGGGAAGCCCGAGGCATTTTTCTTGAAGAAATAGTTCCAGCTAAGTTGACTAAGTTATGTCCTTCTTTTATAAACATTCTTTGTAGATGAGGCTTGCTGACCACCTGGAGGTGGAGGCATGACTTGGTGTCTGCCTAGCCATCCCTAGTCATACCAAGCCTCAAACATCATGGAGATTTTGAGGGGAGCCATTGCACAAGGCCTGGCTGCAGCTCCTTTCCTAGAATCTTGGTGGCTACAAAAAGGCAACCTGGTGTGATGGAAAGATACTCACTGACCCAGGCTTGAGTTTCAACTCTGCCTTACACAAGCTTTGTGGCCTTGGAGGTGCTGCCTAATTCCTTGTAAGGTGGGAATGATACACTGTCAAAATATGTGTGTGTGAGTCTAAGTCTTTGAAATTCAGAATGTATTTTACACTTAACAGGGCATCTCAATATGGGTCAGCACATTTCAAGTGCTTAATGGCCACATGGCAGCTATTAAAACGGAAGAAGCGAGGAAGAAAGTAAAACTTCACATTAGAGTTCTTTCTTTTCCATTTTCTTTTTTTCTTAATTGAAGTATAGATGGCATACAATATTGTATTAGTTTTAGGTATACAACATAATGATTCAATATTTATATACATTATGAATTGATCACCACAATAAGTCTCATAACCATCTGTCACCATACAAAGTTATTACAATATTATTGACTGCATTCCCTGTGCTGTACATTACATCCCCATGACTTATTTTTTTTGTAACTGGAAGTCTGTACCTTTTAATTCCCTTCACCTATTTCACCCACACGTGAGTTCTAAATCAAAAAATTACAATTTGACATTGTAACTCGACAAGAACTACAGCACAGTAATTGTGCTGGTTATTTGTCTCTTGGGTCTCAGCTCCATTCCTGCTTTTCCATATTTTCCTTTGTATTATGGGGGGCTAGAAGGCTGCAAACTGCATCTTCCAGACTTCTTTGCCAGCAGGTCTACTCTTAGATTCTGCAAGTAGGAGGTACTGGTAGGAAATTGGGATGTGGGAGAAAGGAGGAGACAATAGCAGTGGCTACTGCTAAGTGGCAGTGGTACAACTTTCACAGTGATGGTGCCAGCATCACTGATGAGTACAAGTATGGGCTTGTGGGTAGCAGCCCAGGGTGTTAACAGTTTCTGGTCTCTGGATGTTACCCTTTCATCTTCTGTTTCTCCAGTTTTTATCTCCATCTTCTTTTTGCTCTTCTATACCTTCCAGCACCTTGTAAACAATTCTCTACACCAACCTCCTTCTACTTATGTAGAGGATCTCCTTCTACATATGTAGAGGAATTTCCGTTTCTCCCACTGGACACTTGGAGTCTCAGGTCAGAGAGAGCTAGGTTATAATCTCTGTGCCACTTACTTTGTTCTGTGGCTTAACTTCTTTAATTTTCAGTTTCTTCCTCTGTCTAAGGAGGATCGTAGAAGTAACTGCCTCACAAAGTTGTTTGAATATATTATACATTCACACACACACACACACACACACACACACGTTGTTAGCTTTGAACATAACTCTCAATACGTGTCTGCAAGACACAAACCAATTTTTGAAGGCTGGTCATTTAACATTTTTTTATTATGGAAAAGTTCAAATATATACAAAAATAGAATAGTATAATGAAACTTCATGCAAACATTACCCAGTTTCAACAGTTATAAAATTAAGGCTATTCTTTTATATATACCACCCACTCTTCCCCCTACTCTGGGATTATTTTAAAGCAAATCTAAAACATCATATTATTTCAGCCGTAACTATTTCAGCATGTAGCTTTGAGGTAAGGACTGTTTGAAAAACAACCATAATACTATTAGCATATATAAAAATTAAGATAATTGCTTGATATCATCAGATACCAAGACAATGCTCAAATTTCCCTAATTAGCTCATAAATGTCTTTGTTTTTAAAAAATGTTGTTTGAATCATGGTTGAAATAAGACCCACCGATTGCAATTGGTTGATATGTTTCTTAAGTATCTTTTAATCAGTAGGTACCCCTTTCTCTTTTTTCCCCTTAAGATTTGTTTGTTGAAGAAATCGGGTCATTTGTCTGGCAGAGTTTCCCATAGTCTGGAGTTTGCTGATTACAGTCCTGTGGTATCATGTACCCCACCCATTCTTCTGGACCTATATTCCCTGTATATTGTTAGTTAGATCCAGAGGTATATTGGTTGGTTGGATTCAGGCTTGTTTATTCAGACTTCTTTATAGGTAGTGTTGTGTACATCTATTAGGAGGCATATAATGTCTGGTTTTCTGTTTTTGTGATGTTTCATGATTGATGCCTAGATCCATTAATTTATCAGGGTTGCAAAAGTCTGTGGTCCATTCTTTCTACAAAACTTCTGGAATGCTTCTATAAAGAGAAACTCCCCTCATCAACTATTTGACTATCCTGAGGTACAGTTCATATGGGAAAGATGGGGTAAATGCTTGAGACTTCTCTTTTACGTAGCGATTTTCAAAATAGTGGTTTGATTCCCTAGCGTCCTCCAAAGATAACCAGTGATGTTTTTAGTATTGTTATAAACTTATCAGTTTATAAATATCAGCTGTGTCCCAGTCAGCTGCAGTTATTGTTCCTACTGATGCTCAACTGGTCTATCTTTGGCAACTGGAAGTAGCCATGTTGTCTCCTAGTTATCTCTGATAGGTCGTTTGCCTGATGGTGTGACAGGATGTTCCAGTTTCATCATGTTCATTCCCTGATATGGAGTTAGTCATTTCTCTCAGGACCCTAATTCTTCTTATTGAAAGATGGTACTTAGAAACATGATCTGGGCAGTGGAGTGATCATTGCTAATGGACGGGTCATTGTCTCCTGGCTTTTTAAGTGGACATAGACAGAAAATAAATGTTTTTAAAGATAAAATGCATCATGAGTTTATACTAACACTTCCAGTTCAGATTTAGGACCTTTTCTTTAACCTCATCAGTCTTAACATTATTTCCTCTTCCCATGACATAAATCCTGGTTCTTAACAACACCAGGATAATTCCTTGTTTGTTCTATCCCACAACACACATGCAACTGTCTCAGAATCATCGCTGAAAACAGTTTAGTATTTTTTCCCAGTAATTTTTTACATTAGAGTATATCCTACTAGGGATGAACAGGGAAATTATTGTGTTTTAAGTCATTTGAATGTTCCTTTTTATGTAACAATCCTATTAACAGTGGAATGGTGATTAATTCAATACAGTTACATTCATTTGTTTCATTTTACTTTTGATTTGCTCTTTTTAAAAATTTGATTTTGTTATAATAATGTAAATTTTTTACATGTTACAAAGTAAAATCTTTATGATGTGGTATACTCAGAGAAGTTTAGATTTTATCCCTATCTTCTACATACTGTGCCCTCCATCAAAAAGTAACTATATTTAAAATGTTTGTGGTTTTTATAATATTGTTTTAATTACATACAACCATGTTTATATCCTCCATTCCTTAGATAAATGGTAGCATACTAACTCACTTTCCTGCATTTTGCTTCTTTCATTTAACAATATATCCTAGAGATCACTCCACCATAATTCATAAAGATGTTCCTCATTCCTTTGTATAGCTGTATAATATTCCATTGTATGGCTGTACAATAGCTTATTCATCCAGTCCGCTATTGATATTTTTTGAATTATTTTTTGCTATTATAACTGTTGCTGAAGAGAATGGTCCTATGCTGATATCTTTTCATATTATGATATCTTTTTTTTTAGTGCAATAATGAAATAATTTTTTTTCCAGAAAGCCCTTATTTATCTAATCTGGGATGTTAACTTCTGCCCATCATATAGAGAATTTCTTTGGGCCCTTTAGTTCTCTAGAAATTGTAAAATACTAATATAGTTTTTCTCGAGCATAAGATCTCTAGCAGAGGGTTCTTTGTGAGTAAAACCTGCTTTTTTCTGTTTTTACCCCAGCTATAGTTTCACTTTCATGGAGGTGTGAGATCTTTGAGAAAAATTTTCTAGAGGAGGTTGGTCCTCTCAATGGTAGATGTCTGTTGGATACTGTAATTCTCCTCACCTTTTCATGGCAGCAAAATGGTTTCGGAAGAGTTGTGACTGCCTTTTCACCTTCACTTCTGTCTCTCCACTTACCTTAAAGTTCAGCAGTTACATTATCATTAACCCTGTCAACACCCACAGAATACATCCACAGGGGGCTCAGCATCACTGATTGTTTTAAAGAATTCCCTTGCATCTTCATGAGGACTTAGAACGTAATTAATACCTTATCTTAATTTTTAATCATCAAGACCTAAAATCAAGGTTGTTTTTTTTTCCATTTTAGAAATTGAATGCACAGATGTGTATTCTTTCGTATGTTTAAAAATATGATTCTCTTTTCTGTGCTAGAATCACATATCTGATCTACAGATACTTTTACCGAAGTGCTTTCTTATGTTAATGTCATTTGTAAATGGATCTTGGTTTTTTTCCTTATACAGATATATCAGCTTTATCAGTGAGCAATGCTTAGGGTGGCTCCTGAGTTGTATATGAGTGAATGAGAAAGTGAGATGAAGTTGGGGTGGCGCAGGGGAGGAAAGAGAGAAGCAGGGACGCTATCAAGAGAGAGAGCAAACATGTATCAGAATGAGATGGATTTTGGGGGTGCAGATTAGAAACTGAAAGATGGAGAAAGTGATATAAAAAGTGGCTGTGTGCCTGTGCATGTCCAGAAGAGATACTCTTGAAGGTAGAGTAACTTTATTGTGTGTCATGAAAGAAGGAAGACAGAGTTGTTTACCTGCCTCAGTTTAGGAGAGAAAAGCAAGGTTGGGTCATGGTTCCTTCTGCGGGCCATCAGGTGGTGCTGTCAAACTAGGGCAGCCTGGTTGTCAAACATGCAGAAGCGTTAGGGTAGATTGGTGCAATTCAACAACAGTTCATAAATATTTATTGAGAGTCTAACTGAGCATCAAGCCCCTGTGTTAGATTTAGGATACAAAGATGAATAAGATGATCCCTTCCTTAGGGGAGTTTATATTCTAGTTGGGATGGGGAATGACATACAAATAGGTACAGGCATACCTTGGAGATATCTCAAGTTCAATTCCACACCACTGCAATAAAGTAACTATTGCAATAAAGCAAGTCACATGAATTTTTTTGTTTCCTAGTATATATAAAAGTTGTTTACACTATACTCTAGTCCAGTAAGTGTGCAATAGCATTATGTCTAAAAAAACAAAACACTTTATTGCTAAAAACATGCTAACCATCAGCTGAGCATTTGAGTCATAATCATTTTGCAGTTATAACATTGACGATCTATCTCTGATCACAGATCACCATAACAAATACAATGTAAAGTTTGAAATAGTGCGAGGATTAACAAAGTGTGACAAGAGACATGAAGTGAACAAATGCACTGATAGACTTGCTCAGTGTAGGGTTGCCACAAACTTTCAATTTGTAAAGAACACAATATCTGCGAAGTACAGTAAAGTGAAGCACAATAAAATGAGGTATGCCTGTATTTATTGCTGTGTAAAAATACCACAGATTAAGTGGCTTAAGATACACAAATTTGTTATTAGTTTCTGTGGGTCAGGAATCCAGGCACAGCTCATCTGTGTCCTCTACTTCAGGGTCTCTTACAAGCCTGCAAGGTGTTGGCTAGGGCTAGGTCTCATCTGAAGGTCTGACTGGCTTACTGACATGGTTGTTGGCAGGATTCAGTTCTTCAAGGCCTTTTACACTGAGAGACTCTGTTCTTTGCAGGCTGTTGGCCATAGGCTACCCTCAGTTCCTTGCCACATGGACCAGTCAGATATGGCAGCATGCTTCATCAAAACCAGCAAGAGAGACTGTCTTTCATTTTATTAAATTAATTAATTTATGTATTTGGCTGTACCAGTCTTAGTTGCAGCATGTGAGATATCTGTTGCCACGTGCAGGATCCATGTGCAGGATCTTCAGGTGCATCATGTGAGATCTTCAGTTGTGTCATGCAGGATCCTTAGTTGCAGCATGTGAACTCTTAGTTGCAGCACGCAAACTCTTAGTTGCGGCATGTGGGATCTAGTTCCCTGACCGGGGATTGAACCCGGACCCCCTGCATTGGGAGCACGGAGTCTTAGCCACTGGACCATCAGGGAAGTCCCAAGAGAGACCATCTTTTAGTAAGATGTCAGTCACAATCTTGTGTATCTTAATTACAGGTGTGACAGCCCATCTCTGCTGTATTCTATTGATTAGACGCAAGTCGCTAGGCCAGCCCACACTCACGAGGATGGGATTCACAGGGGTATGAATACTAGGAGGTGGGAATCGTTGTGGGAGATGTTAGAGTCTGCCTGCCATACAGGTGTTTACTATAGTTTGCTAATGTCTGAGAGAGGTAGGGTTCCGCAGAAGCAAGAAGGAAGAGCATCTAACCCAGCCTGGCATGCAAATGGCCTCTCAAATAATGCAAACTTGAGTGTCACCTTGAACGACAAATAAGGATTAACTTGGTGTGTATATGGTAATAGGGAGAGGAGGAGGGAATTTTAAAACAGAAGGAACAGTGTGCACAGACATGGGAGCGGGGTGGGTGAAATAGGATGGTATGTCTGAGGGCTACCATCCAACAGTTTAGTGTAAACTGTGGGTGGAAGACATGCAAAAGAGTCAAATATAAGGCAAGGGCCAGTTTGGGGGTTTCTCCTTTGCCAGGCTAAAAAAATGAGAACTTTATCAAGGGGATCACAGGGAGGGTTTTAAGCAGGGTAGTGACATAGGGTTGTGGTTTCTTGATCTGGGAAGATTGTGGGAGATTGACGTTGATAGCTTTTACAATAATTCAGGCAAGAGATAAAAAGGGCCTGGATTAAAGTAGTGGCAATAGAGTGGAGGGAATACATTTTTTTTTTTTAATTTTTTATTTATTTATTTATTTTTGGCTGCGTTGGGTCTTCGTTGCTGCGTGCGGGCTTTCTCTAGTTGCAGAGAGCGGGGGCTACTCTTCGTTGCGGTGTGCAGGCTTCTCATTGCGGTGGCTTCACGTGTTACGAAGCATGGGCTCTAAGCAGGCGGGCTTCAGTAGTTGTGGCACACAGGCTCAGTAGTTGTGGCTCGCAGGCTCTAGAGCGCAGGCTCAGTAGTTGTGGTGCACGGACTTAGTTGCTCTGCGGCATGTGGGATCTTCCCGGACCAGGGCTTGAACCCGTGTCCCCTGCATTGGCAGGCGGATTCTTAACCACTGTGCCACCAGGGAAACCCTACATTTTTATTTTTTAAATTAGGAAGTGATTTGATGTTTCGATAAGGTGGAGGTGGGAGATGGAATAATCTGGAGTGATGCCCAAGTTTTGGTGTAGTTTTGTCAGAACATCCTTGCTGGGGGCAGGGGAGAGAGAAATGGGAAGACAGAAAGGATGGGTGGAAGGAAGAGGTCTATAAAGTGTGTTTGCAAATTTATGTAGGTTTGTAGATTTAGTGACTGACTGCAGATGAGCTTAACTCCAAATATTCTTTACAATGTTTATGTTCTCAATGTAATCAATGTAACTATGTAAATTTACTTTCTAGTCAAACCATATGCCTCAGTGATAAGAGGTAGAATCAAATACAGAATTCATTTTCCTTGCAAACAGTTTGATAAAAGAAAAGTTGGTGTTAGAATTTTAGTAAGCCTAGACCGCAGGTGGGGCCCCCTGTCCAGTCCTGTCTAGTGCTTGGAACATTGTAAGTACTACTGCTTAAAATACTACTACTCCAGAACAAGTACTACTCCAGAACACTTGGTACAAAGTGTCATGTCATTGACTTTTTCTTCAATTGAGTTACAATTCATATAACATAAAATTCACCACTTTAAAGTGTATAATATAGTGATTTTTAGTACATTCATTATGTTGTGCAACTATCACCAATGTCTAATTCTAAAATATTTCCATCCTACCCAAGAGGAACTCCATACCTATTAGCAGTCAGTCCCAATTCCTTATTTCCCCAACTCTTGGCAACCATTAATCTATTTTATGTCTCTATGGATTTGCTTATTCTGGACATTTCATATAAACGGACTCATACAATATGTGGCCTTTTGTGTCTGGCTTCTTTCACTTAGCATCATGTTTTCATGGTTCTTCTGTGTTGTAGTATGTATCAGTATTTTATCCCTCTTTATTGCCCAATAATATTCCATTGTATGGATATACCACATTTTGTTCATCCATTCATTCATTGATGGACATTTGGGATGTTTCCACTTTTCAGCTATTTTGAATAATGCTGCTATGAACATCCTGTACAGGTTTTTGTATGAACATATACTTTCATTTCTCTTGGGTATATAGTAGGAGTGGAATTGCTGGATCATATGGTAACTCTATGTTTAACTTTTTGAGGAACCATCAAACTATTTTCCAGTGCAGCCACATCATTTTACATTTCTACTACCAGGTATGGAGGGGGGTGTCTCTATTTCTCCACATCCTCAACAACACTTGTTACCTGTCTTTTTTATTAGGGACATTCAGGTGGATGTGAGGCAGATCTTACTGCGGTTTTGATTTGTATTCCCCTAGTGGCTAATTCAGGGTTGTTTTAAAGAATTAAACAAGATACCGTAGGTGAAATCTGATATGAATTTGGTTCTCAGTTCTATGCTAGATTCAGGGAACCCCCAGAATAACTGTGTTAGTGCTTCTTGTCATTTTTATTTTCTCTGTAGCCTTTTAGCTCAGGAAGGCAGAGCACAGGCCTAACTCCCACACTGGGCTTTACGCTCATGTAATATATTCATATACCCAAGTATGCCAGAATCCCCTGTGGATTCTATCCCAGAGCTCTAGAATCACAATCCAACGGGCCGGGACTTACCTGGTGGAGCAGTGGTTGGGGGTCTGCCTGCCAATGCAGGGGTCGTGGGTTCGAGCCCTGGTCCGGGAAGATCCCACATGCCATGGAGCAACTAAGCCTGTGAGCCACAACTACTGAGCCCGCATGCCACAACTGCTGAAGCCTGTGCGCTTAGAACCCGTGCGCCTAGAGCCCGTGCTCTGCGATGGGAGAGGCCTCCGCAGTGAAGAGTGGCCCCTGCTCGCTGCAACTAGAGAGGGCCTGCTTGCAGCTACGAAGACCCAACGCAGCCAAAAAAAAAAAAAGTTTAAAAACCAGATTAAAAAAAAAAAAAGTCTAACGGGCCCCAGCCTGTCCATTAGAAAAAACTTACACATTTGAATCACTGCCCCAGTTCCCGTCTAAGAGAAGTAATTGGTAGGATTTTGAGGAAAGGCAAACAACTTGAGGTTAAGTGGCACTTTCTTTTGCTGCCACAGGAGGCGCCATTGAGTACATGCCATTCAGATCTCACAGTAACACCTGAGAGGGTTATTCACCATTTTTACAAGTGCAGAAACTAAGGTTTGGATTTGGTTCAGAAGCTTAGTATCAGTATGAAATCTTTGGAACACTGGAATTAAATGTAGGGCCAGGTTTCCGGTTTGGGCACAATGAGTCACACATTGTGTGTTGGTTCTTGATATTTGTTTTGCTAATTTAGAGGGAATGGAGGTAAAGATAATTCCCAAATGGTGGCTCATGCAAAATTCATGTGTAGTTGTTTTGGAATGCATATTCTACCTGCTCATGTGAATGCAGATGCAGCTGCCGGCTGTGGAAATTCCCAATACAGCAAGCTAAACAAGCCAGGCTGTGAAGACCCAGCTAAAAAAGACTTGGAGGAGGTCTGTGGAAAACTGCCCTTCCTACTTTTCCAGTTCTTATTTTGATTAAGTAGCATTGCTTTGTAGAAGGAAATAAAGTTCCTAAGGAAACATTCTGTCTCTCTTTAGGCTGCCTTTTCCCTGGTTATAGTGGAATGAATTGGATTTATGCTTAAAAGGAGGGAATTTCAAATCACCTTCTTTTCTAGCTTCTTTTGTATGATAATCAGAGAAGGTAGGAATGATAATGGTAATAATGTCAAAAGGGAGCTGTGTGACAAAAGATTTTGCTGCATGTTAATTCAGAATTGATGGCAGTTGTCAAAGTTGCATCAGTCAGGGAAACAATTCAACTCAGATGGTTCTAATGAAAAGACTTAAATAGAGAAAAGGTGTGAGCAGAGATTAGGGAAGACAGGAAACAGTGAGGTGCCCCGACTAGCAACTGGATCTAGGGCCGAAGGGGCCAAGAGAGGAGAGAGCATTGCGGGCCGTAGGGTCCCTGGCAGGAGCTGCGCTCATGATGGCACAAGCTATTTCCAGGCCAGGGCACTGAAGCAGGGAGGAGTGGGGAAGAAATGCCCCAACCTCAGTTTCCCCTCGTCCTCCACTGCCTTGCCAACGTGAAGCCAGCTGGGAAAGGAGGCTGTGGGTGCAGGCTGCAGAGGTGAGCTTCCCCGGGTACGGAACAGTGGACGGGGGTGGTGGGTTGCAGTTGGAGACCAGTTTGCACAATAACCAACTATTTTACAGTGAGCACATTCTATTTTTTGTTAATTTTAGAAGGTGTTATTTTGGAGAACGTTGAGAAATAGTGCAAGTATAGAAAAACGTCTGTTTCTCATTTTTAAAAAATTCCACTCTATTTCACGTTTACTCCTGCAGAAGCTTCTTATCTTTTAGATCGTAACTTTGTTATGAAGTCTCTTAAACTTTGCACATTTTTCTTATTTTCCTAATACATTTGTGCATATCATTATACTGCGATAAGCCTAAAACAGAGGGTGCCATGCTTTCATAATTGGCAGGGAGTGATTTTAAAATTTCCCTTTTCAGATGAATGCATAGATATTAGTGAATTATTCTAAGGTGTTCACTGGTCTTCAAGTCAAATGAGTCAAAGTGGAATTTAATTGAGCGTTTTTGTAACCCCGAGCTGAGGGGAAGATGCAATGTGTTAAAGACATCCAGATAGCCGCATATGTCTCCCTGCAGACCCAGCTGGGAACTATTCTGCTTCATACATTGATGAAATATGCCGACTTGCAGTGTTGGTGGTAACCTAGTGACCTGCTTTCTCTGTCATCCTGTATGTAATTCTTCTAGGTCTAAGTAAAGGGCAGATGAAGGTCTGTGTCTCTGGGTGCCTATGGGGTTGCTAGGAAATGGGTTTCAAAGTGCTTCATGGTGATGCAGGAGGTTGAACTTTTTTGTGAAGGGTTGTCATGGAAACCAAGTACATCATTGCCTTGTCTGACTAATGTATCTTTTAATGATAAAAATTGTAATACAGGGTTAAGGGATTAAAAATGATAAAAAAGTGAAATGATAAAACCTGTAACTTGAGGGGGAATGCTGCTGCAAGTAGCACATCTTTTGAATCGGAAGATTTCACTGGCAGTGTAATTCAACGTTGGTCGGGGCTTGGCTGTGTGCAGTGATGGGAGCTAATCAGTTTGTTTTCCTTCTTGTCTTCAGAGTAAGAAAACCATGATTTCACCCTGTGGCTTTTTGCTGTGGGGTTTTATTACCAACTCCAGCTCCTGAGCTTTTATGCGAGGTAGAAGGCAGCACACCCACACTGTGAGTGCCAGCGAGGTTGCCAGGGTCGGTTCTTTGGTTGGTTGATTGGTTTTACATCTCCCTTACCCTCTCCAGCCCCCTTCCCCCAGGAACAGGCCTGTGGGGTGACGGTGATAGCCCTACTTGCTCTTTGCTAAGCACTCAGCTACCCGCACATCCCTGGAGCAGATCCTGGAGCAGAGTCTGCCCTGACCTCCTGTGGTTGTTATAAGGGCCCTATAAGGAAGCGAGATCCTCCTCTTCTGCAGACTGAGGACAGAACCTTCTAGCATTGTAGGTATGATGAATGCTGCTTATATTTTGATCACTAGCTTATTAGGATAAACTTTCAAATGAAAGTACTTAGGATAGGAGAACTGAACTGAAAAGAGACTTCATGCTGTGTTTAGTGGTTCACCTGCCTCCATGGAGATTGAGCTCCTGGGATTTCATTTCCCACTCCCCAGCTGTGTGTGTGTGTGTGTAATAGACTTTTGTTGCGTTGGAATAAATCTGCTTGTTTGTTTTCGACCTTTGCAAAATATCTTTTATTAATATTTCCAGATTTAATATATTTGAGTTTTTTGCATTTCAGGGGGAAAAGTTTGACATGAGTCCTTAGATTGACAATGGAAATAAGCCAATTTAAATAAGTATTTCACTGAGCGGCATTTAAGACCCAAATCTATTTTCATTCATTCCTTCCTTTGTTCATTCATTCATTCATTCATATAGCATATGTATATATATTTTTTAAATGTGACACATACTTTTAATTTTATTTATTTATTTATGGCTGTGTTGGGTCTTCGTTTCTGTGCGAGGGCTTTCTCTAGTTGCGGCAAGTGGGGGCCACTCTTCATCGCGGTGCGCGGGCCTCTCACTATCACAGCCTCTCTTGTTGCGGAGCACAGGCTCCAGACGCGCAGGCTCAGTAATTGTGGCTCATGGGCCTAGTTGCTCTGCAGCATGTGGTATCTTCCCAGACCGGGGCTCGAACCCGTGTCCCCTGCATTGGCAGGCAGAGTCTCAACCACTGTGCCACCAGGGAAGCCCCCATATATATGTTTTTAATGAGTACCTACTTTGTTTTGGGTACTTCCGGTGCATCTATTGTTTTTACAAAACAGTTGTCAGGTGTCAGGAGGTACCTTTGAGGAACTGAAGGCAGAGGCTAGCCAGAGCCCAAGGCCTGTCCCAGAGTGGCCACAACCAGGAGGGTGCCATCTGGCAGCCGTACTGGGATCCCCTTGCTGAGGTCCCTGCATTCCCATGACTTGCTTCTTATAATTTTGGCTGTTTCTCCAGTTGCAGAGTCTTGGCTGCAGCTCTTGATGACAAGGTGGAACACATGCCCAGCATTTCTTTATGTCCTTCCAGTATTGACCTTCTGTAGGGAATGTCACCTTTATTGATAAAATGGCTCCCAGAACCTAGCACCCGAAGGACTGCGTGGCTCTTGACTGCATCCCATGATGTTTTGTCCTCTGCTTTGATCTGCACTGCTTCCACCTCTGTGCGGGCCTCAGGGTGGGAGTGGGGCCCTCCTCCCCACTTTAAGAGTCTAGCCAACCCATACACTTAAGGTTCTGTCTGTGCTTCCCCAGAGTGGAGATGAGACAAGACTGTCATATTCTAGAGGGCTTGGTTGAAGACTCAGGAATGACGAAAGAGAACAAGCGGAGTGGCCGCTCAGAGACCAGACCCTCTGGTTTGCTCTCGGGTCATGGCAGCTCTTGTTCAGTCTACCAGAGGCCTCAGGCTGGTCTTGCCTTCCCAGGGCCCCTCCATAGCAGCTTGACCTTTATCCTCTCTCCTCCAGAATCCTCCCCCAGATTCCTAGACCTCTGAAGTCCAGACCAGATGAGACTAAGACTTTCCTAGGATATGTGTCATCTTTGAGAATATATGATTCTTGCTTAGGTTGTTTTCTCATCTGTTTAACGGGGTAAGGGTGATCCCTCTCTCCTTTGGGAGTAGTGAGGATTAAATGAGAGTATGCATGCAAAATGTAGTGGAGTGCCTGACACTTGGTAAATGCTTGTGGTCATCACATTACTGCAAAGACCTCCCCTTTAGTCCTTTTCCACCATCACCCCAACCCCCATCTATGAGGACCATCCTTAGTGCTCCTGGCCTCAGCATAACTACGGTAGTCATTGTCCTATGCCATGGCTGCCTCAGGGCCCCTCTTGTATCAGAGTAAACCCATGACCCTGCCTTCCTTCCAGTATTTATCTGTATGTTGTGATGTGATGTCTGTGTGTGTGTGCATGCGTGCATGTATGAACTCCGAGTTGGGAAACATAAAAGTGGGGGTATAGACTAAAAATGGCTGTGTTTATCGATCTTTTAGTATATCATTCAATTGGTAAAGTATTCAGAGTAACCTTTGTTGTAAAATGTTCAGCATTTTATCCCCATTTCCTGTGTGTATCTCAGCACTTGGCCTGTCAGCATGGGAATAAGATCCTCTGGGCTATGCTTGTGCTCTCCTCTTAGGGACTCACTCTTGCCGATCAAGGACCAGGAGATTGCATACAGGGCATTCATTCATTCATTCAGTTATGCAGCAAGTATTTGTTGAGTACCTACTGTGTCCTCAGTTCATGGACTACAAACAAGGTCTTTACTCTGTTAGAATTCACTCACCATTTTCATTCATGCATTCAGCACATCTTGAAATTCTGTGTTCATCTTCTGATCAACGAGAAATATTTCTTTCATATCCTTTTTTTTCACTTATACTTTCATTCATCTATTCAGCAAATATTGATTGGGGGCCGATTATGTGTCAGGCAATGTCCAAGATACTGGGTTCTAGCAGCAAAAAAAAAAAAAAAGGCAAAACTTTCTGTCTTCTTAGAGCTACATTCTAGTTGGGGGAGACTACCAATAGAAAAAACAAGTAAGTAAAATATAAATATTGTTATGGACTGAATGTTTGTGTCCTCCCTCCCAATTCATATGTTGAAATCCTAACCCCCAGTGTGATGGTATTAGGAGATAGGGCCTTTGCCTTTGGGAATTGATATGGTCATGAGGGTGGAGCCCTCATGAAAGGGATCTGTGCCCTTATAAAAGGGACCCCAGAGAGCTCTCATACCCTCTTTTCTGCCATGTGAGGACACAATTAAGAGTTGACAGTCTGCAACCCATAAGAGGGCTCTTACCAGAACTCGACTGTGCTTGGGACCTTGATCTCGGACTTCCAGGCTCTAGAACTGTGAGAAATAAATTTCTTTTGTTTATAAGCCCCCCAGTCTATGGTACTTTGTTATAGCAGCCCAAATTGACTAAGACAAATATGTTAGTTAGAGATAAGTCTTAGGGAGGAAAACAATTCAGGGAAGAGGAGAGGAAATGACCTTCTGAATAGCCAGCATTTATATCACATTTCATATCACATTTCACTGATGTTAAGACGTACTTTTTCAAAAAACATTTTTGCAGCTCTAAAATTGGTATGCATCTTGTAATTGATAGCATTTACTAATTTAATTGACAGTATTTAAAATGGCAGATAAAATAATTGTGTGTCTTATAATGCATAGCTTCTTAGATTTAATAAATATGACCCTCACCATGTACCAGGCACCGTTCTAAGCAATTTGTTAATTCATTGAATCCTCACAACAACCTTATTTAGGTTGGTAGCATTATTATTCTCCATTTAAAGATGAGGAAACTGAAAGCCCAGAGATTAAGTAATTTACTGAAGGTAATTTACTGAAGGAAGTGGCAAAGTCAGGATTGGAACCCAGGCTGGTTGTGGAGTCTGAGCTCTTAACTGCTGTGATGTATTGCCACAGAGGGTCTTTGGGAAGGTGACTTTTGAGAAAAGATTTGAAAGAGGTGAAGGGGCAAGCCATGTGGATGTCTGGAGGAAGAGTGATGCAGAGGGAGTCCCTCAGTCTGGAATGGGTTTGGCATTTTGAGAGAACCACAAGCAGGTCTGTATTTTTGGAGTGGAATAAGTGAGAGGGAGGGGTAGGGGAGGTGAGGTCAGAGAGATGACAGGTGGGCACATCATGTGTCAGTTTAATCTATCTTAAGGACTCTGGTGTTTACTTTGAACCACCTTCTAACCAGAGGAGTGATTTATTTTACTAGGATCATTCTGCCTGATGCATTGAGAATAGTCTGAAAGAGACAAGTTAGGAGCTCACTGGAATAATTCAGGAGAGAAATGTCCATGGCTTGGATGAGAGGGGTAATGGCAAGAGATGGTAAGAAGTGGTCAGATTCCATATGTATTTGGAAGACACAGATGACATAATTTCTGATGGATTAAGTTTCATAGTATGACATGGTGATGATGATATGAAAAACAATAGCCAACATTTGTATATTCTCACTAAATAATTTATACATGTTAATTTAATTAATCCCTGTAACAGCCCTATGAGGAAGTAAGTATTATTATTATTCCTATCCTATAGATAAGGAAACTGAGGCACTGAAAGTTTAGGTAGTTTGTGTAGTATCACAGACTAGTTAGTGGTGAAAATAGGATTCTAACCCAGGTGGTCTGGATCCAGAGTATATTTTCAACTACTACATTTTATTGCCACTAAGCTGAGAAAAAGAAAGGAGTCATGTGTGAACTAAGATTTTTGCCCTGAGTAATTGAAAACCACTGAGGTGGTGATAAGTACTTTTTAAAAAAGAAATGATAGTAGCCAGATAAGGTTTGAAGATGTTAAATTAGAGTTGGCTTATAGATAGCTCTGTGGAGATGTTGCAAAGACAGTGGAATATACAGGTTTGGAGTTCAGGGGCAAGGTCCTACCCATTGACATGAGTTTGAGAGTCATCAGTACATAGATGACACCTAAAGCTATGAACCTGGATGGGATCACCAAGGGAGTGAATGTGGACAGAAAGAAGAAGAGATCCAAGAACTAGACTAAGTCCTGAGGCACCCAGCATTTAGAGATTGGGTTGATGAGGAGGAATCCAGTTCCTGAGAATGAGTAGCCACTGGGTAGGAGGAAGAAAGTGCAGTAACCTGAAAGCCAAGTGAAAAATAGTGCTTCAAAGAGGAGGGAGTCATCAACTGTGTCAGATGCTCCTAATAGATTAAGTAAGATGAGGACTGATATTGGACCATTGGGTTTAGAAAAGTGAAGGTCATTGGTGAACTTGACCAGGACAGTTGCAGCACAGTGATGGAGGCAAAAATCTACTTAGAGCAGTTTAAAGAGAGAATAAGGGAGAGAAATTGGAGACAGCAAATTTAGAAAACTATTTTGAGAAGTTTTTCTGCAAAGCAAAGAAATGGGATATCTTCTAGGGAAAGTGTTCTATAAATGTCTGTTGGGCTCAGCTGTTTGATGGTGTTGTTCAGTTCTTCTATATCCTTGCTGATTTTTTGTCTAGTACTTTTATTGATTACTGAAAGAGGAGTGTTGAAGCTTCCAACTATAATTGCGGATTTGTCTATTTCTCCTTTTAATTCTGTCAGTTTTTACTTTATGTATTTTGCAGCACTGTCATTTGTTGATTACAAGCTTAGTATTGTATGTCTTCTTGGTGAATTGACCTTTTTATCATTATGTAATGTCCCCTTCTAATCCCTGGTAATTTTCTTTGATCTGAAGTTTACTTAGACAGATGTTAATGCAGCCACTCTTCATTTTTCTTGATTAGAATTCACATGGTATATCTTTTTCCATCTGTTTACTTTTAACCTACCTATATCTGAAGTGCATTTCTTGTAGACAGCATATGGTTGTGTCATGTGTTTCTAATCCATTATAATAATCTCTGCCTTCTAATTGATTTGTCTAGACCATTTACATTTAATGTACTATTGATGTGTTTCCATTTAGATCTACAAATTTATTATTTGCTTCCTGTTTGTGTCCTCTGTTTTTTTATTTCTATATTTCTTCTTTCCTGCTTTCTTCGAGTTATTGAAAACTTGTTAGTATTCACTTTAAATTTATATGTTATGTTTTTGAAAATATTTCTTTGCATGTGAAAAGTCCACTTAGAAACATTGTTCTACTTCAAGTGGTATGAAGACATCTTCATATAGGTCCTTTTATCCTACCCTCTTTCTGTTATAGTTATGTATTAGATCTATGTACGTTAAAAACTCCATCAGATGTTATAAAATTATCTTTCAACTGCCAAACATATTTTAAAGAACTCAAGAGAAGAACAGTAGTCTACTGTATTTACTTAGATATTTACAATTTCTGTTACTCTTTCTTTGTTCCTGATCTTCCAAGTTTCCATCTGGTATCATTTCCCTTAGGTCTGAAGGATTTCCTTTAGAAATTTTTTTAGAGCAGGTCTGGTGGAAACTGATTCTTTTAGTTTTCCTTTGCTTGAGAAAGTCTTTATTTCACCTTAGCTCCTGATGGCTATTTTCACTGAATATAGAATTCTGGATTGACAGTTCTTTTCTTCCAGCATTTTGAAAATGTTGCTTCACTTCCTTCTGTCCTTCATAGTTTCTGATGAGAAATCTTGTCATTTGAATCATTGTTCCCTTATAAATAATGTGTAATTTTCTCTGGATGCTTTTAAGAATTTTTCGTAGTCTTTAGTTTGCAGTAGTTTAATTACAGTGTTTCTGGACGTGGATTTGTTTGGGTTTATCCTGTTTAGAGTTTGCTTAGCTTCTTGAATATGTAGGTTTCACCAAAATTGGGAAGCTTTCAGGCATTATTTCTTCAAGACTATTTCTGTCTTCTCTCAAACTCCCATGGCATTATGTTTGACCTTTTGTTATTGTTCCACGGGTCTCTGAGGTTCTGTTAATTTTTTATTCAGTCTTTTCTCTCTGTTGTTCAGATTGGATAATTTGTATTGATCTATCTTAAAATTCACTGATTCTCTCCTTTGCCCCCATTCTAATATTCAGCCTGTCTAATTAGTTTTTTACTGTGGTTATTTTATCTTTCAATCCTAAAACTTCTATTTACTTCTTCATTATATCTTCTATTCTTTGCTGAGACTTTCTACCTTTCTATTTGTTTCAAGTGTTAACCTTTATCTATTGGACCATATTTATAATAGTTGCTTTAAAGTCTTTGTCAGATAATTCTAGCATCTTTGTCACTTGACGTTAGCATCTTTTGATTCTGTTTTCCCACTCAAGTTGTGACTTTCTTGGTTCTTATGTGCAGGAATTTTGGATCGTATTATACTGTGAGACTTTGTATCTTGATTAAATCTTATGTCAGATCCTGATATTTTTGTTTCAACAGGGAATCAACCCAGTTGAGTTTAGGCTACAAGTTCTTATCAGCCTTCCGTGGGTTGCAGTTTCACTATAAGTTTCATTTTCAAAGCCTTTACAGTGCTCTTTGCTTGTGTCTGGTGTTTATGCCACCCAGTGGCCAGCCTGTGACCTGGGAGGTGATCTATCTCATAGTTTAGTTCTCAAAGTCTATGGTATGCTGTTTAATGTGAGATCCATGTGTGTGCAACTTGTAGGTGACCCCAGGAGTACATAAACAGCTTTATGGATTTGCTTTTCCAAGCTCTTCCTTCTTTGCAATCTTTTGGTATTTTCTAGTTCCCAGGACTTCCCTTTTTGGGCTTCTGGCCAGGAATCTGGGACTTTATTTACCTCATTCTGCTGTACACTTCCTGTGACTGTGGCCACATTTGGAGCCGAGCGATGAGGGCATAGAGTTAGAAAAAAAGAGTAACAGGGATTTGATCACCTTCTCCAGACCACAGCTTCTCAGACTGAAGAGGAAAGTTCTCTTCCCTTAGAGTTTTAGTCTTGAATGGATTGCTGCTGCTACTGTCACAAGACAGCTTGAAGGCTGGGATGAGAGAAAATGGAAAAAGATGGAAAAAATGGGGAATCCTCCCCCTGCAAGTGTTAGGAGACCCTTTTCCCATTCTTTGAGCCAGAACTAGGGCTTCTTCTGGAGTTGTCTTTGAGAGCACTGATGGTTTTCAGTCTGCACTGAATATGGGCCAAGTGTACCAATGGGGGAAAAATGGTCAATTCACTACCAGTTCAAAGGTACTTTGAATTCTGGTTGTCTTCTCCAGTCCACCTGCTACTATTTACTTTTCAAGGTTCTCAAATAACTGCTCCATGAATTCTCTCTGGTTTTATAATTGCATTAGGTTGGAGAGGCAGAATGGAGTGTGCTTACTGCACCTTACCCAGAACCAGGACCTCTGGATATTTTACAGGAGGCCCATTGGCGTGGGCCATGCATAAGTTTGGTGTTGAAACAAGTTAAGGAGGGTTTTGAACCATAAGAGAGTGTTTTGTTGCTGCTTGTGGTGGTAGTGAGCGAGGTGATGTGTTCTTGCTGGTGCCTTTTTCAGAGACATTTTAGCAGCTATAGCAGCTCTGTTTTTTAAACGATAACTTAGAACTTTTAAATGCAAAATCTGAAATGCAAGTTGGCCAGACGCTTGTGATTTTTTAGCAAATCAATTTAGCTTTCCCATTTCCCCAGAGAGATCATCCAAGAGTACTGTGAACTTTGCTTTAAGAACACATTATCCTGTGAGAGAGTTAGGGAAGGTGGTTGGGAGCTGGCCTTGGACATCAAACAGACTTGAATTCCAGCCTCGGCCTTGTCACTTAGTAACTGTGTGACCTTGGTCAAGCTGCTGAACTTCCTTAACCTTCATTCCTTTATGGGTAAAATGGAGATAAATAATGATAGTGCTTACTTGATACAATTGCTATCAATATGTGATTCAGTGAGGTAATGTAGGTAATGCTGTTCATATGCTGTTGATAAATGTAAGCAATTATTCTTACTATGATTGTTTTTGTGTCATAAGTAAAATGTACCTATTTAGCTCCTCAAATTACTTTTAATCTGTTGAAGTATATGGCATCTAATCACTATTCTCTCAGTATTTCAGTTCATACTGAACATCATTTAAGGTGTTGAATCTTGAGATTCAAGAACAATACACTTTTTAAAATAAATTTATTTTTATTTATTTATTTTTGGCTGCATTGGGTCTTATTTGCTGCGTGCGGGCTTTCTCTAGTTGCGGAGAGCAGGGGTGACTTTTCGTTGTGGTGCTTGGGCTTCTCATTGCGGTGGCTTCTCTTGTTGCGGAGCATGGGCTCTAGGCGCGCGGGCTCAGTAGTTGTGGCGTGTGAGCTCTAGAGCGCAGGCTCAGTAGTTGTGGTTCACGGGCTTAGTTGCTCCACGGCATGTGAGATCTTCCCAGACCAGGGCTCGAACCCGTGTCCCCTGCATTGGCAGGTGGATTCTTAACCACCGCGCCACTAGGGAATCCCTCAAGGACAATACACTTTGAACTATGGTATTTCTGCTAGTGAAAGTATTTGAATAAATATTGTGAGTTACTTTCAGTACTTAACCAAAGAGAAATGACATATATGGGTTGGAGTCATGGTAAGTATATCGCTCAGTATTCTGGATGTTTCATACAAGAGCTGCTTCTCTGATGGTGCTGTACTAGTGACTGCTCTAGAAAAAGACCTCTTTTCAAGCGGCCACCATCTCCTTTGTTGATGGCAATTCCTGTTTGCAACTGTCTTACTCTTCTCTTCTTCATTCTTTATTTTTATATTGAAAAAAAGTCAATGTGTGTTTACTGAAATGAACAACAATCTGGTCACTTCCTAGGAAGTTTTGTAAACAAAATTTATCAAAATGCTGCTTGGTTGTAACTACATATTATTCAAAAGGCTTCTTAAATATTTTATTCCTGCATATTTGGAAATCTTTATTTGAAAGGCAAAATATTTTTATTTTGTGGAAATGCAATCAAGGAGCTCTTGGACGTAAGAATTAATATTTTTCTTTACTTCCTTTCACACACTAGTGGTCTTTTGCATAAAATTTTACATAATTGTTTGCTTAATTAATTGAAACTCAAATGCTTTTGAATAATTTTTTAGTGTGGTTGTAACATTTTATATTGAATATTTTGCCAGAAATAAATTAATAACTAGCCCCTATTGATGGAGAAAATGTTGGCATAATATTATTTGACCAATTACAAGGCAGAAGTACACTGGGTTTTTCTGCGGGTTATGCTTATTTTCTTTCTACATGAGTAGAATCTGGTGTACAAACCTTCCTGTGAGCCCCGAGTTTTAATTAAAATTTAAATTGCCTTTCTGAAAAACTCTCAGTTGACTGACTAAAACAAAATGTAGAAAATGTCTTTATTTTGACTCCTGTGCTGTCATTGGAAAGCTTGTTGAAACAGAAGGATCACAGAAAACGTATTGATGAAGGAAGCAAAACCACTTATATTTGGATGCACTTGGATAGACTGAAGTCCAAGTGCTGCTGTCGTGTTCCTCAGCTCGAGGACCCCCTACAAAACATCGTGTTCCCAGGGGATAATGGACCAGTAGCAGGGATAGATAAACATGCTTTAAAAGCCACCCAAGTAGAAGAGCATTCTGGAAAGACAGGCCTGGGTTATTACAAGAATGAGATTTCCGGAGAGGAACGTGTTTAACCTCATCCGAGATCTTCACAATAGATCTGAAGCTGGAGGAGTCTGTGTCTGTTACAAAGACATGTGGAAAGTTTTTAAATTACACAGGGATAGGAGATTGGGCTATTTTCATTGAAAGTGTGAATTTTAATTTCAGAAAGATTGGCTGTTATTTTCCACACTAAAATTATCCATTAAAGGAGAGAAAACATTGGTGCAGACCCCTTAATTACACAGAGAATTAGAGAAGAGAAAGGTGACCAGATATCATTAGCAAAGGTGCTGAAGGAGAAGTTAACAGATAGTAACTAAACATATTTCATCCACATCAGCATGTTTTAAAGTGTATTTCAAAGAACACTAGTTGTGCAGGATATTAGACCAAAACAAACAAAACAGTGGGAGGTCTAGAGCTGTCTTGAATGAAGCCATTTGTAAGCCATTAAAAGAAGCTAGATACATTTTTAAAAAATGTTTATTTATTTATTTATTTTGGCTGCACTGGGTCTTAGTTGCGGCACGTGGGATCTTCGTCGCGGCATGAGACTTCTTAGTTCAGCATGAGGACTTCTTATTTGTGGCATGCAAATTGTTAGTTATGGTATGCATGCGGGATCTATTTCCCCAACCAGGGATCAAACCCGGGCCTCCTGCATTGGGAGGGTGGAGTCTTACCCACTGGACCGCCAGGGAAGTCCCGCTAGATACCTTTTTGATTTGATAAAATAGTAAGTATGATTTGGAGATCCAGTTTATCATGTTGAGATTTTATTAGTGAGACTTCAGGTAAGACATCAATGTCTGCTAAGTTTTCTATTAAAGTATCAGTCAAATTTCTTTTTGCTCATTAGCTTAACCATTCTAAAAAATGTCAAACAAGAAATTAATTGTACTTTATACTCGCTATAACATATTTATTTATTTATTTTTTAAGTGATGCCTTTTAATCAAGATTTGCAGTGAAGTTGGTGGGAGATGTTCATGGTGAACTTATAGTTACTAAGCTTGAGTCTAACTTTTTGTGGGGGTGTGGGTGGGGAGAGGTTCTCAGAAGATGCCTTCTATAGTATAGCCACAGAATAAAATGTAATATAGTGGGGTAGAGCCATCTATACTACCAAAAAAAAAGATATTCTATATTTGGGACAAATTTTATGCCTTTTAGGAGTTATCACTGCATTTTTTATGTTAAAAAACATCTTCACTGAGGTATAATTTACATACTATATAGTTCATCCATTTTAAGTCTATAATTTCATGAATTTTAGTTAATTTATATACTTACGCAAACATCACCACAATCAAGTTTTAGAACATTTCTGTCACCCCTAAAAGATCCCTAGTATTTGTCCCACCCCCAGACCCAGGCCACCATTAACCTCTTTCTGTTGTTGTTTTTGCCTTTTCTAGAAATTCCATTTAAATGGAATCATACAATATGTAGTCTTTTCTGCCTGGCTCCTTCCACTTCACATGTTTTCAGAGTTTATCTACATTATACCAGGTGTTAGTCATTTGTTCCTTTCTATTGACAAATAGTATTCCATGGTTAGGATATACGATGCTTTATTTATGCATTTGTCAGCTGATGGACAGTTGAGTTGTTTCCAGTCTTCTGCTATTATAAATTATGCTGCTACGAACAGTTGCATACAACTTTTCATGTGGACATATGTTGTCATTATTTCTCTTGAGTAGATACATAAGAGTGCAGTCAGGATTGTATGGTAAGAGTATATTGGACTGCCAATAAAATGGACAACCTGGAAGAAATGGACAAATTCTTAGAAAAGCACAACCTTCCAAGACTGAACCAGGAAGAAATAGAAACTATAAACAAACCAATCCCAAGCACTGAAATTGAGACTGTGATTAAAAATCTTCCAACAAACAAAAGCCCAGGACCAGATGGCTTCACAGGCGAATTCTATCAAACATTTAGAGAAGAGCTAACACCTATCCTTCTCAAACTCTTCCAAAATATAGCAGAGGGAGGAACACTCCCAAACTCATTCTACGAGGCCACCATCACCCTGATACCAAAACCAGACAAAGATGTCACAAAGAAAGAAAACTACAGGCCAATATCACTGATGAACATAGATGCAAAAATCCTCAACAAAATACTAGCAAACAGAATGCAACAGCACATTAAAAGGATCATACACCATGATCATGTGGGATTTATCCCAGGGATGCAAGGATTCTTCAATATACGCAAATCAATCAATGTGATACACCATATTAACAAATTGAAGGAGAAAAACCATATGATCATCTCAATAGATGCAGAGAAAGCTTTTGACAATATTCAACACCCATTTATGATAAAAACCCTGCAGAAAGTAGGCATAGAGGGAACTTTCCTCAACATAATAAAGGCCATATATGACAAACCCACAGACAACATCATCCTCAATGGTGAAAAACTGAAACCATTTCCACTAAGATCTGGAAGAAGACAAGGTTGCCCACTCTCACCACTATTATTCAACATAGTTTTGGAAGTTTTAGCCACAGCAATCAGAGAAAAAAAAGAAATAAAAGGAATCCAAATCGGAAAAGAAGAAGTAAAGCTGTCACTGCTTGCAAATGACATGATACTATACATAGAGAATCCTGAAGATGCTACCAGAAAACTGCTAGAGCTAATCAATGAATTTGGTAAAGTAGCAGGATACAAAATTAATGCACAGAAATCTCTTGCATTCCTATACACTAATGATGAAAAATCTGAAAGTGAAATTAAGAAAACACTCTCATTTACCATTCCAACAAAAAGAATAAAATACCTAGGAATAAACCTACCTAAGAAGACAAAAGACCTGTATGCAGAAAATTATAAGACACTGATGAAAGAAATTAGAGATGATACAAATAGATGGAGAGATATACCATGTTCTTGGATTGGAAGAATCAACATTGTGAAAATGACTATACTACCCAAAGCAATCTACAGATTCAATGCAATCCCTATCAAACTACCACTGGCATTTTTCACAGAACTAGAACAAAAAATTTCACAATTTGTATGGAAACACAAAAGACCCTGAATAGCCAAAGCAATCTTGAGAAAGAAAAACGGAGCTGGAGGAATCAGGCTCCCTGACTTCAGACTATACTAAAAAGCTACAGCAATCAAGACAGTATGGTACTGGCACAAAAACAGAAATACAGATCAGTGGAACAGGATAGAAAGCCCAGAGATAAACCCATGCACGTATGGTCGCCTTATCTTTGATAAAGGAGGCAAGAATGTACAGTGGAGAAAAGACAGCCTCTTCAATAAGTGGTGCTGGGAAAACTGGACAGCTACATGTAAAAGAATGGAATTAGAACACTCTCTACCACCATACACAAAAATAAACTCAAAATGGATTAAGGACCTAAATGTAAGACCAGACACCATCAAACTCTTAGAGGAAAACATAGGCAGAACACTCTATGACATAAATCACAGCAAGATCTTTTTTGACCCATCTCCTAGAGAAATGGAAATAAAAACAAAAATAAACAAATGGGACCTAATGAAACTTAAAAGCTTTTGCACAGCAAAGGAAACCATAAACAAGACAACAAGACAACCCTCAGAATGGGAGAAAATATTTGCAAATGAAGCAACTGACAAAGGATTAATCTCCAAAACATACAAGCAACTCATGCAGCTCAATATCAAAAAAACAAACAACCCAATCCAAAAATGGGCAGAAGACCTAAATAGACATTTCTACAAAGAAGATATACAGATTGCCAACAAACACATGAAAGGATGCTCAACATCATTAATCATTAGAGAAATGCAAATCAAAACTACAATGAGGTATCATGTCACACCGGTCAGAATGGCCATCATCAAAAAATCTACAAACAGTAAATGCTGGAGAGGGTGTGGAGAAAAGGGAACCCTCTTGCACTGTTGGTGGGAATTTAAATTGATACAACCACTATGGGGAACAGTATGGATGTTCCTTAAAAAACTAAAAATAGAACTACCATATGACCCAGCAATCCCACTACTGGGCATATACCCTGAGAAAACCATAATTCAAAAAGAGTCATGTACCAAAATGTACATTGCAGCTCTATTTACTATAGCCAGGACATGGAAGCAACCTAAGTGTCCATCAACAGATGAATGGATAAAGAAGGTATGACACATATATGCAATGGGATATTACTCAGCCATAAAGAGGAACAAAACTGAGTTATTTGTAGTGAGGTGGATGGACCTAGAGTCTGTCATACAGAGTGAAGTAAGTCAGAAAGAGAAAAACAAATACCGTATGCTAACACATATATATGGAATCTAAAAAAAAAAAAAAAGAAAACAAAATGGTCAGTAGAACCTAGGGGCAAGATGGGAATAAAGATGCAGACCTACTAGAGAATGGACTTGAGGATATGGGGAGGGGAAAGGGTAAGCTGGGACGTAGTGAGAGAGTGGCATGGACATATATACACTACCAAATGTAAAATAGATAGCTAGTGGGAAGCAGCCACATAGCACAGGGAGATCAGCTCGGTGCTTTGTGACCACCTAGAGGGGTGGGATAGGGAGGGTGGGAGGGAGGGAGATGCAAGAGGGAAGAGATATGGGGGACATATGTATATGTATAACTGATTCACTTTGTTATAAAGCAGAAACTCACACACCAATAAAGATGTTAAAAAAAAAAAGAAAAAGATTAGTAGGAAAATAGAAAAGAAATTGGGATAAATAAATATGACCTTAAACAATAAGATTCTAAAAAAAAAAAAAAGTATATTGGACTTTTTAAGACACTGCCAAATTGTTTTCCAAAGTGCCTGTAACATGCTACATTCTCATCACAACCACTGCATCAGTTTTTACTAGAATAAATGGTTAATGGTGAACTTGCGAGCAGGAAGTACGGTGTGGAGGAGAGCTGAAGAAGACTCTCTACCGCCAGCACCACTGTGATAAGAAGGATGCTGGGGAGTCAGATCGGACCACACGAACAAAGCGGAGGGTCGGACTAAGAAGATCCAGGCTCGGTGGTTGCAGCAGACCTGGAAACAATTCAGATGGGTGGAGTTTGATGCAGTGTTAGAATGAGTTAGACTGGGGGCTGGATGTGCTGGTGGCCGCTGACATCTGACATGAGCCTCCTGGGCACAGAAGCACTCTAGTTAAAGGCGTGGGCTACAGCATGAGGCTCCAGAGTGGAATACTGAAAACAGGTAGAGCAACAGGACCTTCAGGCTCGTGGTAAGTCTGCAGTATGGGACACTCCAACTTCGGGCAGAGACACAGGGTCAGATACAGGGATGGAACCAGGTCGGGGAGGAAATATCAAAGAGCTGAGCCTAGGAAACCTCACAGGCTCCAGGGACTGCCTTGGGTCAGCTTGCAGTGAAGATGCTGTAGAGACAAGCTTCTTACCGGTTTAAGTGACCCAGCAGGCCTTGGATAGAGAGCTGAGTCTTTGATGTAATAATAGTACAATGATAACGGCAACCAAAATTTATATAGTACTTACTTTACACTAAGTACTGTTCTAAGCACTTTACATATAAATTTATTTAATTCTCACACCAACCCAGGAGATAGATGGGTCCTATTTTTGCTAACCAAGACCCTAAAGCAGAGGTTAAGTGACTTGCCCAAGGTCACCCAACTAGTAAGTGGCGAAGCCAGGATTCAAATAGAGGCCATCCTCTTAACCACTAAGCTAACCTCCTCTCATTGTCATCCTTGTCACCTATGCCTGGGTCAGCTCAGGACGTTACTGACCCCAGTGAGGGGCTGGAAAGCTTGAGGCAGGAGAGGCAAGACCCTTGTTGAAAAGTTAACAGAAAAAAATCCCAGAGGCATAAGCCACAGATTCCCTCTCAGGATCCCACCCGAGAGTCAGTATAAGCATAGGGCAAGGAGGAAATGGTAAATGTAAAGGGAGCCCTATGTGGAATTATTTCTTAACTTGCTTAAAACAAACTTGCAAAACTCATCTCTCAAGCTCTATAACTACTACTTGAGTCGTGTCCAAGATAGTTCCAATAGTAATGAACTAGAACCTTCCATGTAGGTTTTGCATGATTATAACTACTCTGTTGGTTTCAGTAGGATATTCTCCTACCAAATTAGCAAGATGTTGTACAAACTAACAAAAGTTTAAAGAATGAATAGTATATAAAATAAAATAAAATTATCTTTTTGGTTTGGGGAACGTTAAAATGAAGTAGAAAAATATGTTGAAACCAAAGCATCTCCATCAACACTTTGTGACTTTTCAATGACTTTATACACAAAATATTAGATTCCTTAAGGAAGCATGTGGGTAATCTCCTCCTTCTTCTCCTCCTTATCGACCTCATCAATAGTGACTATTTATTGAGCATCCATTGTCCCTCTGATCATAAAGAAGATAATGCCCAGCCTTCAGGGATTCAAGAGGTCAGAATGGAGTGAGGTGATCATCCTTGGGCCTCCTTTGCCTACCTCATTTCCCTTTCTCTTTGGTCTTCATTTCCTAGGGAGGCTGTGTGTGTGCTTACATGCTGTATCATTATCTCATTTGATCTTCATATCAGTCATGGGAAATAGGTACATTATTATCCTCATTTCACAGAAAAGGAAACTGAGGTTTAAAGTTTACCTAACTTATCCAAGGTCATTCTGAGTAGAATCTGTGTTTTTACCACTATGTATTTTGTATCCCTCTTTCTCTCTCCCATCACCTTTTTTTGTTTTGTTTTTGTTTTTTTTATTGAATAAAAATTCTTTAAATTCTGTAGTGCTTTTTTTCTCCCTCTTTCTCTCTCCCATCACCTTTTTTTGTAGTTATATATATATTTTTTTAATTTTTAAAAACATTTTATTATAGAAAACAATAAAAACAATAAAATATAAACAAAAATAGCAGTATAATGAACTCTTCTGTATCCATCATCCAGGTTCAACTCATAGTTAATCTTTATTTTTTTTTTATTTCTGAGATATACATTATGTATATGTATATGTAAATGTATATTTTAGTTATATTTTTTTTACTGAATAAAGATTCTTTAAATTCTATAGTGCTTTACAAGTTTCAAAAGTTTCACACACATGATTTCATATAATCCCATAATAACCTTTTGCCCCCTACCCCTATAGTGCTCTTCCCCCCCACCACTGGTAACCTCCAGCTTGTTCTCTATATCTGTGAGTCTGCTTTTTTTTTTTTAATAGGTCTTTATTGGAGTATAATTGCTTCACAATACTGTGTTAGTTTCTGTTGCACAACAAAGCGAATCAGCCATATGCATACACATGTCCCCATATCCGCTCCCTCTTGAGCCTCCCTCCCATCCTTCCTATCCCACTCCTCTAGGTCATCGCAAAGCACCGAGCCAATCTCCCTGTGCTATGCTGCTGCTTCCCATCAGCCAACTATTTTACTTTTGATAGTGTATATATGTCGATACTACTCTCAGCTCGCCCCAGCTTCGCCCTCCCACCCCATGTCATCAAGTCCATTCTCTATGCCTACCTCTTTATTCCTGCCCTGCAGCTAGATTCATCAGTACCATTTTTTTTTTTTTTAGATTCCGTATATATGTGTTAGCATATGGTATTTGTTTTTCTTTTTCTGACTTACTTCACTCTGTATGACAGACTCTAGGTCCATCCACCTCATTACAAATAACTCAGTTTCGTTTCCTTTTATGGCTGAGTAATATTCCATTGTATATATGTGCCACATCTTCTTTATCCATTCATCTGTCGATGGACATTTAGGTTGGTTCCATGTCCTGACTATTGTAAATAGTGCTGCAATGAATATTGTGGTGCATGTCTCTTTTTGAATTACGGTTTTCTCAGGGTATATGCCCAGTAGTGGGATTGCTGGGTCGTATGGTAGTTCTATTTTTAGTTTTTTATGGAACCTCCATACTGTTTTCCACAGTGGTTGTATCAATTTACATTCCCACCAATAGTGTAGGAGGGTTCCCTTTTCACCACACCCTTTCCAGCATTTATTGTTTTCTAGCTGTTTTGATAATGGCCATTGTGACTGGCATAAGGTGATACCTCATTGTAATTTTGATTTGCATTTCTCTAATCACTAGTGATGTTGAGCATCTTTTCATGTGCCTCTTGGCCATCTGTTATGTCTTCCTTGGTGAAATGTCTATTTAGGTCTTCCACCCATTTTTTAACTGGATTGTTTGTTTTTTTGATATTGAGCTCCATGAGCTGTTTGTATATTTTGGAGATTAATCCTTTGTCTGTTGTTTCATTTGCAAATATTTTCTCCCATTCTGAGGGTTGTCCTTTTGTCTTATTTATGGTTTCCTTTGCTGTGTAAAAGCTTTTAAGTTTAATTAAGTCCCATTTGTTTATTTATTATTTATTTTTAAAATAAATTTATTTATTTATTTATGGCTGTGTTGGGTCTTCATTTCTGTGCGAGGGCTTTCTCTAGTTGCGGCGAGCGGGGGCCACTCTTCATCGCAGTGCGTGGGGCTCTCACTGTCGCGGCCTCTCCTGTTGCGGAGCACAGGCTCTAGACGCGCAGGCTCAACAGTTGTGGCTCATGGGCCCAGTTGCTCCGCGGCATGTGGGATCTTCCCAGACCAGGGCTCAAACCCGTGTCCCCTGCATTGGCAGGCAGATTCTCAACCACTGTGCCACCAGGGAAGCCCCCATTTGTTTATTTTTGTTTTTATTTCTGTTACTCTAGGAGGTGGGTCAAAAAAGATCTTGCTGTGGTTTATGTCAAAGAGTGTTTTTCCTATGTTTTCCTCTAAACGTTTTGTCATGTCTGGTCTTACATTTAAGTCTTTAATCCATTTGGAGTTTATTTTTGTGTATGGTGTTAAGGAGTATTCTAATTTCATTCTTTTACATGTAGCTCTCCAGTTTTCCCAGCACCACTTATTGAAGAGGCTGTCTTTTCTCCATTGTATGTTCTTACCTCCTTCGTCATAAATTAGGTGCCTATATGTGTGTGGGTTTATCTCTGGGCATTCTATTCTGTACCATTGATCTATATTTCTGTTTTTGTGGCAGTAAAATATTGTCTTGATTACTGTAGCTTTATGGTATAGTTTGAAGTCAAGGAGCCTGATTCCTCCAGCTCCGTTTTTCTTTTTCAAGATTGCTTTGGCTATTCGGGGTCTTTTGTGTTTCCATATGAATTGTGAGATTTTTTGTTCTAGTTCTGTGAAGAATGCCATTGGTAGTTTGATAGGGATTGCATTGAATCTGTAGATTGCTTTGGGTAGTATAGTCATTTTCACAATATTGATTCTTCCAATCCAAGAACGTGGTATATTTCTCCATCTGTTTATGTCATCTTTGATTTCTTTCATCAGTGTTTTATAGTTTTCTGAGTACAAGTCTTTTGCCTCCTTAGGCAGGTTTATTCCTAGGTATTTTATTCTTTTTGTTGCAGTGGTAAATGGGAATGTTTCCTTAATATCTCTTTCTGATTTTTCGTTGTTGGTGTATAGGAATGCCAGAGATTTCTGTGCATTAATTTTGTATCCTGCAACTTTACCAACTTCATTGATTAGTTCTAGTAGTTTTCTGGTGGCATCGTTAGGATTTTCTATGTATAGTATCATGTCATCGGCAAACAGTGACAGTTTTACTTCTTCTTTTCCAATTTGTATTCCTTTTATTTCTTTTTCTTCTCTGATTGCCATGGCTAGGACTTCCAAAACTATGTTGAATAAGAGTGGTGAGAGTGGACATCCTTGTCTTGTTCCTGATCCTAGTGGAAATGCTTTCAGTTTTTCACCATTGAGTATGATGCTAGCTGTGAGTTTGTCATATATGGCCTTTATTATGTTGAGGTAGGTTCCCTCTATGCCCATTTTCTGGAGAGTTTTTATGATAAATGGGTGTTGAATTTTGTCAAAAGCTTTTTCTGCATCTATTGAGATGATCATATGGTTTTTAATCCTTAATTTGTTAATGTGGGGTATCACATTGATTGATTTGTGTATATTGAAGACTCCTTGCATCCCTGGGATAAATCCCACTTGATCATGGTGTAAGAGCCTTTTAATGTGCTGTTGGATTCTGTTTGCTAGTATTTTGTTGAGGATTTTTGCATCTATGTTCATCAGTCATATTGGTCTATAATTTTCTTTTTTTGTGATATCTTTTTCTGGTTTTGGTGTCAGGGTGATAGTGGCTTCGTAGAATGAATTTGGGAGTGTTTCTCCCTCTGCAATTTTTTGGAAGAGTTTGAGAAGTTTTGGTGTTAGCGCTTCTCTAAATGTTTGATAGAATTTGCCTGTGAAGCCGTCTGGTCCTGGGCTTTTGTTTGTTGGAAGGTTTTAAATTATGGTTTCAGTTTCATTACTTCTGATAGGTCCCTTTATATTTTCTAATTCTTCCTGGTTCGGTCTTGGAAAATTTTACCTTTCCAAGAACTTGTCCATTTCTTCGTGGTTGTCCACTTTATTGGCATATAATTGTTTGTAGTAGTCTCTTATAACCCTTTGTATTTTTGCAGTGTCAGTTGTGATTTCTCCTTTTTCATTTATAAATTTATTGATTTGTGTTCTCTCCCTTTTTTTCTTGATGAGTCTGGCTAAGAGTTTATCAATTTTGTTTATTTTCTCAAAGAACCAGCTTTTTATTGATCTTTGCTATTGTTTTCTTCATTTCTATTTCATTTATTTCTTCTCTGATCTCTATGATTTCTTTCCTTCTACTGACTTTGGGGTTTCTTTGTTCTTCTTTCTCTAGTTGTTTTAAGTGTAGGGTTAGATTGTTTGAGATTTTTCTTGTTTCTCGTGGTAAGATTGAATTGCTATAAACTTCCCTCTTAGAACTGCTTTTGCGCATCCCTTAGGTTTTCGTCATCGTGTTTTTGTTGTCATTTGTTTCTATGTATTTTTGTAGGTCTTCTTGATTTCTTCAGTGATCTCTTGGTTATGTAGTAGTGCACTGTTTAGCTTCCATGTATTTGTGTTTTTTACTGTTTTTTTCCTGTAATTGATTTCCAGTCTCATAGTGTTGTGGTCAGAAAAGATGCTTGATATGACTTCGATTTTCTTAAAGTTTCCAAGGCTTGATTTGTGACCCAAGATGTGATCTATCCTGGAGAATGTTCCATGTGCACTTGAGAAGAAAGTGTATTCTGCCACTTTTGGGTGGAATGTTCTGTAAATATCAATTAGATCTATCTGGTCTATTGTGTCATTTAAAGCTTGTGTTTCCTTATTTACTTTCTGTTTGGATGATCTGTCCATTGGTGTAAGTGGGGTGTTAAAGTCCCCTACTATTATTGTGTTACTGTCAATTTTTCCTTTCATGGTTGTTAGCATTTGGCTTATGTATTGAGGTGCTCCTATGTTGGGTGCATAAACATTTATGATTGTTATGTCTTCTTATTGGATTGATCCTTTGATCATTATGTAGTGTCCCTCCTTATCTCCTGTAACAGTCTTTATTTTCAAGTCTGTTTTATCTAATATAAGTATTGCTACTCCAGCTTTCTTTTGATTTCCATTTGCATGTAATATCTTTTTCCATCCCTTCACTTTCAGTCTGTATGTGTCCCTAGGTCTGAAGTGGGTCTCTTGTAGACAGCATATATACGGGTCTTGTTTTTGTATCCATTCAGCCAGCCTGTGTCTTTTGGTTGGAGCGTTTAATCCATTTACATTCAAGGTTATTATTAATATGTATGTTCCTATGACCATTTTCTTAATTTTTTTGGGTTTGTTTTTGTGTGTCTTTTTCTTCTCTTTTGTTTTCTGCTTAGAGAAGTTTCTTTAGCATTTGTTGTAAAGCTGGTTTGATGGTGCTGAATTCTCTTAGCTTTTGTTAGTCTGAAAAGCTTTTGCCTTCTCCATTGAATCTGAATGAGATCCTTGCTGGGTAGAGTAATCTTGGTTGTAGGTTTTTCTCTTTCATCACTTTAAGTATATCCTGCCACTCCCTTCTGGCCTGCGGAGTTTCCACTGATAAGTCAGCCGATAACCTCATGGGGATTCCTTTGTATGTTATTTTTTGTTTTTCCCTTGCTGCTTTTAATATTTTTTCTTTGAATTTAATTTTTGTTAGTTTGTTTAATATGTGTCTTGGTGTGTTTTTCCTAGGGTTTATCCTGTATGGGATTCTCTGTGCTTCCTGGACTTGGGTGACTATTTCCTTTTCCATGTTAGGGAAGTTTTCCACTATAATCTCTTCCAGTATTTTCTCAGACCCTTTCTTTTTCTTTTCTTCTTCTGGGACCCCTATAATTCGAATGTTGGTGCATTTAGTGTTGCCCCAGAGGTCTCTGAGGTTGTCTTCAATTCTTTTCATTCTTTTTTCTTTATTCTGCTTCTTGGCAGTTATTTCCACCATTTTGTCTTCCAGCTCACTTATTCATTCTTCTGCCTCCGTTATTCTGTTATTGATTCCTTCTATTGTGTTTTTCATTTCAGTTATTGTGTTGTTCATCTCTGTTTGTTTGTTCTTTAGTTCTTCTAGATCTTTGTTAAACATTTCTTGTATTTTCTCAATCCATGCTTCCATTCTATTTCTGAGGTTCTGGATCATCTTTACTATCATTACTCTGAATTCTTTTTCAGGTATGTTGCCTATTTCCTCTTCATTTATTTGGTCTTGTAGGTTTTTGCTTTGCTCCTTCATCTGTGACATATTTTTTTTCCGTCTCATTTTTTTTTTTTTTTTTTAATGAGTGGGATTGTGTTCCTGTTTTACTGGTTGTTTGGCCTGAGGCTTCCAACACTGGAGTTTGTAGGCCATTGGGTAGAGCTGGGTCTTGGTGCTGAGATGAGGAATTCTGTGAGACCTCACTCCCATGAATATTCCCTGGGGTCTGAGGCTCTCTGTTAGTCCAGTGGTTCAGATTCAGAGCTCCCACCACAGGAGCTTCCGCCCAACCCTGGGCTCGCAAATCAAGATCCTGCAAGCCGTGTGGGGTGGCAAAAAAAAAAAAAAAGGAACAGTAACAAAGTAAAAAATAAAATTAGACTAAGAAACTAGCAGATATGTTAGAAAGAATATAAAAATAAAAATATAGATGAATCAACAACCGGAAGGTACATCAGTACCAGAATAGTAAAAAAGAGGAGGAGGGAAAAGAAAAAAAAAGGAGGGGGAGGGGAAGGCCTTGGCTGTGGAGAGCAGGGCCTAAGCAAGGGTGAGGTTTGGGCAGTGGGTGGGGCCAATGCTTAGGACCCACAGGGCTGGAAAAGGCCCTGGGGGCTGTGGGGGGTGGGGCTTAGGCTCAAGGAACAGAAGGGGCCCAGGTGTGCCCCCTACCCCTGGTCTCAGAGGGTGGGTTATCTCACCTGGGAGCCCAGCAGGCTTCCTGGGCTTGAATGGGTGGTGCAAACACCCTCCTCTCCTCTCTTGCTCCTCTGGTCTGGGGTCTGGGAGGACCCCTCCTGCCTGCCTCTCCTGATCTCCCTGGCCTCCTTCCTATGCCCCCATGACCAATGAAGCCAGGGTGGGGGAGGGGGAGCCTTACAGGGCAGGGGACCGGCCTGGGAGCTCAGCAGGCTTCCCGAGCCCGAGTGGGTGGGGCAATCGCCCTCTGCTCCTCAGCCTCTCCTCCCGGAGGGCCCCTCCCGCCTGCCTCTCCTGATCTCCCTGGCCTCCCTCCTATGCCCCCAGGACCCACGTGGCCTGGAGGGGGCTTTGGAGGGGGGAACCGGCTTGAGAGCTCAGCAGGCTCCCTGGCCCAAGTGGGCCAGGCAATCGCCCTCCACTCCTCTCCCGCTCCTCCCGGAGAGTCCCTCCCATCTGCCTCTACTGATCTCCCTGGCCTCAGGGGTGCCGATCTTGTCTGGCCTCCACTTCTCCTCCCACCTTGGTCCCCCTACATCCTACCGGTTCACTCTGGGGTTCCTCCCGTGTCTCCTTGGGGGTCAGAGTCCCCCACCAGCAGCCGGCAGGCACCCTGGTTGTGGGGAGACGCTAACTCTTCGTCTTCCCACACCGCCATCTTGACTCCTCCCCTGCTTTTTTTTTAATTCACTAGTTTGTTGTATTTTTTTGATTTCACATATAAGTGATATCTTACGGTATTTGTCTTTCTCTGTTTGACTTATTTAGCATAATGCCCTCCAAGTCCATCCATGTTGTTGCAAATGGCAAAATTTTATTCTTTTTTTATGGCTGAGTAGTATTCTACTGTTTATATATACCACATCTTTATCCATTCACCTGTTGATGGACACTTAGATTGCTTCCATACCTTGGCAATTAGTAAATAATGCTGCTGTGATTATCGGAGTGCATGTATCTTTTCGAATTAGTGTTTTTGTTTTTTTAGGATACATACCAAGGAGTGAAATTACTGGGTCATATGGTAGTTCTATATTTAGTTTTTTGGAAAACCTTCGTACATTCCCACCAACAGTATATGAGGGTTCCCTTTTCTCCACATCCTCGTCAACATTTGTTATTTTTTTTTTTGGTGATAGCCATTCTGACAGGTGTGAGGTGATATCTCGTTGTGGTTTTGATTTGTATTTCCCTGCTGATTAGCGATGTCCCATCACCTTTTCTTTCCTCCTCAACTGGTCATAATATAAAAACAACAGTGTTTTTCAGGTTGTTTGATGGATTTTTTGCACTTCATGCTTGATCTACAGATCTACCTTGTTGATCCAAGATGGCTGAGCGTGTCACTCAGGGGACATGGCACAGACCATACTTAGATGCTTCTGTTGCAGGGATCTGCCAGCTGCAGCTGAGGACCAAATCCGGCTCGCTGCCTATTGTTTTACAGCTTATGACTTAAGAAAGACTTCTATGTTTCTTTTGAAAAAAACGAATAGAATGTTTTTGTGACAGGTGAAAATTATATGGAATTCAAGTTTCAGTGAACATGAATAATGTTTCAATGAAACAGCTACACTCATCCATTTGCATATTGTCTATGGCTGATCTCACACTACAATGGCAGCGTGGAGTAGTTGTGACAGAGACCAAGTGACCTGCAAAACCAAAAATGGTTACTATCTGGCCCTTTACAGAAAAAATTTGCCCGCCCATTGTCTACTGGAGGAGACTGGAGAATGATGAGCTTCTGGAGGAGAGGGACTAAGCTTTATAACAGAGAGTGAGGCAGCAGGCAGCATGATGTACTCCCTGGTAAGAGTGCTTCGGGCTCTGGATTTGATTTCCACTCCACCAGTGACAGCCTGTATGATCTTGGCCAAGATACTTAACCTGTCTGTGCTTCTGTTTCTGTATCTGTAAAATGGGGATAATAATAGTTCCCACCTCATAGGTTGTTATACAGATTATATTTATATGCAAAATACTTAAACAATGCTTTACATATAAATATAATGCACAAAAAAGATGATTAATGTTCATCCTTGTGTCATGGACATTTTTTCTAGGCAAAGTACAGCAGGCCCCTAGTAGTCCCCAAAACTTGGCCTCTTTGGGTAGCACCCCACACTCAGAATTATGAGACTCTCTGGCCCCCTGAGACCCTTTGTCCCCAGCACAGACTCTGGTGGCCCATAGACATACCTTTCTCCTCTTTCTCCTGGGTCCGCAGCTCCCTACCCCATCCCCTCCATAAGGCTCCTGGCTCTCTTCCAGGGCCCCACTGAGAGCCATGATGTTGCCACTTCAGTCATATGCTGGGGCCCAAACTTGGGCTATGCTGTTCTCACATGGACCTCCCTCCACGTCATATCACAATGACTGCATCCCTGATGGCCCTATGGGGCCACAGCCATGACCCTTAGTCCTGTGGGCAGATAGAGCCTTGCTTTATGGCCCATGTCATGTGTGAGGGCTGCCCCACATATTCATCACTATCTCTTTTAGGGACCACATACCGCATGCCTGGTCTTAGGCTAGGTGTTCTACTCACAACGTCATTAATCCTCATGAAATCCCTACAGAGTTGCACTATACTTATCTTGGGGAGGAGTGTCACGACACTTGGGATGAGTCCCTCTCTTGGATTTAGGCTAAAACATGGCCTCCCTGGGGGCCAGTGTTCTGTAGAGGTTTCGTTTCCCTCAGTTAAGGTAGAACTCATGTCCTCTTTCTGACAACTGTGGTTCCTTTCTGTCCCTTACCCTTGGCTGCCTTATTCACCCATCCCTATAATGTGCTATCCAGGGACCCATGCAGGAAATTCTGAGGTTGCAAGTAAGCAAACAGAGAAAAATCCAAGGCATGTTACATGACATTGTTTGGGTTAACAGTACAGCTAGGCCATACCTGGCCCTTCCGCATTGGAGAGCTGAAAAAACAGAGTTGCAGAGAGGTGAAGTGACACTCCCTGTTACAGCTGGCCTTCCAAACCCGACTCTGACTCTGCAGCTAAAGAAGGTTCTTGGCAGAGATGGAAAGTGAAGGGGTTATAAGTGTTCACTAGACCACCAGCTCCATGAGGTCAGGGATTGTTGCCTGTTTTATTCACGGGTGGATCCCAAGGGCCTAGAGCAGTACTGGGTTTGTGGTCAGCTCCCAACAAGTATGGGTTGGAGTCATAGTGATTGTTGTTTGGCCAAGGTGCAGAGAAACTCGAAGCTTCCTATTTGGACAGGGAGCATGGGAGAGAGCATAGCTGTACACTGAGTGGGACGCTTTATATCCTCAATAATTAAATTGAAACTCCAAATTAAATTAGCTTGTTTAATGAGCTGTAGTTTCTTCCCCATCCACAACACGATCACTGGCCTTGGGTGACAAAACCTTCCTCACCCCACTATATGTCGTCAAGACAGGAAAAACTCCGTGTCTACTCTGTGATGAAGCAAAGGGTGTTATGTCCACCCAGGCAGCCCCTTAGATGCACTTGCAGAATCCTGTTTGTCTATGGGGAAAGGGATATCCAGTTATGCCAGAAAATCTCTGGAAATTCACACATCAAACGTGCTATGGACTGAATTGTGTCCCCACCAAAATTCATGTGTTGAAGCCCTGTCCCCCACCATGACGCTATTGGAGTTGGGGCCTTTAGGGAGGTGATTAAGGTTAAATGAGGTCATAAAAGTGGACCCCTGATACAGTAGGATTAGTATCCATATAAGATGAGACAACAGAGTGTTCACTGGCTCTCTCTGCCGTATGAGGACACAGTGAGAAGGTGGCAAGCCAGGGAGAGGATTTTCACCAGAAACCCAATCTGATGACACCTTAAAAATGGACTTCCCAGGGACTTCCCTGGTGGTCCAGTGGTAAAGAATCCACGTTCCAATGCAGGGGACCCGAATTCGGACCCTGGTCAGGGAACTAAGATCCCACGTGCCGCGGGGCAGCAAAGCCCGTGTGCCACAACTACAGAGCCCACCCACCCTGCAGCCTGTGCGCCACGACTAGAGAAGAGAAAACCACACGCCACAACTAGGGAGAAGCCCGCATGTCACATGAAAAATCCCGCATGCCTCAACGAAGATCCCACGTGCCACAACTAAGACCCAATGCAGCCAAAAATAAATAAATAAATCTTAAAAAAAATATTTGGACTTCCCAGAACTACGAGAAAGTAAATTGCTGTCGTTCGAGCCACCTAGTGTGTGGCTTTTGTTACGGTATCCTGAGCTGACTGATACACATGGTTTCTCAGTGTTCATCCGTTGACATAACTAGGATCTGGCTGGAAAGGTCTTTACATCTTCAACAGCAGAAGCAGAATTCTCCAAATGATGCCACTAATACTTAATAAATTGTATCCAAATAAGTAGCAGGTATAGTGGTCCATATTTTTACAACAGGAAAAACTGCATTTAATTCTTTTCTGTATAAAATGTTTACCATAAACTTTAATTCTCATAGTTGTGCTGTGTTATTTCGAAAGTTGAGGAAATTTGGGCTCAGAGAGGTTGAATGAGTGTGTAAGACCACACAGCATATGAGTGGCAAAGTTGAACCCCAGCACAGGCCTGTGACTCTTCGACAGGGCCGTTTAAACTTAGGGACGTCGTTCAGAATCTCTGACCTATCTTGGTCATATCTACCAAGTGGCAAAAAAGAGCTCAAAATAAAGTGCTGTAACTCAAGGAGAAATCAGGAACATTTAGAACCAAGGTTTGTCTTTGTCCTTAATTTACCTGACAGCATTTTCTGAAGTAATGGTTGTGTGGGATGCAACACACCCATTGTGTGGGATGGAACATGCCACATTTGCAGCAATTACGAGGCAGAATAAGAAGAGCTGGGGAAGGTGTTAGCAGCATCTGGGCTATCAGCTGTCAAGGCCGCTTGCTCTTGGTCACCTGAAGCAGGCCACTCTAGAAACACTTCATTTTCCACTGATGAAAATTAGAAGAATTAAGTTTGGGGGGGCAAGCGTTTCAGCACAAAAGAACTCATTTGGCTGAAGTGTCTGCAAGCGTGGATTGGATTCTTTGGAAAACATGAAGGTTTGTGAAAACAAAAACAGCAATTACAAGCTGGTGCAGGCCTTGTATAAGAAGATGTGTACGGAGATCCCTTCTGTTGGTCAGGCTGTGTGCACACATCCCCGTTATATAATTACTGCTTTTCTCAGTTGCCTCCATTTTAAAAAGAAATCAGCATAAGCACAAGCAACACAATAAAACTAATATCTAAGTGGAAAAGTGTGCACCTATGAGCTACTTCTTTCTCATCAAACTGGAAGGCAGTGTAAGAAATTCACATTTATTGCATGTCTGCTCGATGTCAGGCTCCGTGCTGGGCTCTTTAGGTGGGTTTATTGTATTTTTGTCTTCATAGCAACCTTGTGATGTAGACACAAATTAATAAATAAGTGGTAAAATAACTTGTTCAAGGTTTTTCTCTTTTAAAGTTGGGAATTGAAACAAGGTCATATGAGTCAGAAATCCTTGCTCACTGTTGATGGGGCCCAATTACTCCCCTTTCCTTGTTCCCTCTCTGATGATTCAGGGAAGAGGTGAGACCCTCCTGCTGCTGAACTGTATGAGGATGGGGGACCAGTGTAAAATGTCCATCTTTGCTGCTTAATGAACAAGTCCTCTTGAGTTTCTAGCGTGCCTTCCCCTCTTCATCAACTTGGCTCTCTCTTAGTGAAAGCAGAAGAGGTTTCTTGCTTTCCCATGTGGCAATAACCTGCCTTCTTGCCTGACCAAGACAGATAGCTTGGGCTGTCCATCTTGATAGCTCCGTTTCCAAGGTCCACAGTCTGGGTGGGGTGTGGGAGGTCTCAGCCTCTTTACAGCTTTGGATGGTTCCTAATCGTTCTTGCACTGACTTCTCAGGCTGGTTCACCAGTGGGCTCTGGCTTCCCTGACACCTCCAGAGAACAAGCCTGGTTTCCTGGACCAACGAGTACCCTCTCCACAGGTGCAGGGAGAGGATGTGAAGGGCTACAGGAATCATACCATGATTCTGCAAATGCATTTTGGCTGAACATCATGAGATGTATTTTCTTTCTAGGTCAAGTTATAAAAATACATAATATAGGTACTCCTGATTAAATAGCCATCTGTAGTAGCATCGCTCAGACACATTATGGGTTCTTACAGACCGTTCTGAAAGCTGGGGAAGCTGTCTAGCAATAGTAGCTGAGAGCATGGATTTTGGAGTCAGACTACCCAGGTTCATATCCCATTTGTTTGCTGTTTAACCTTGAGCAAGTTCTTCTTAACTTTTCTGTGCCTCCATTTCTTTGTAAAATGGGAATAGTAATAGTACATCCCTCACAGAGTTGTTAGGAGTATTAAATTACTCAATGTGTGAAAAGTTCCTAGGAATATAGCCTTGCCCTTAAAGAGAGTGTAGACAGTCGGCTAGGATGGTGATAGCCATTGTGGTGGTCCTGTCCGGAGAAGATCGAGAATATTGGTATTAGCATGTTCAGGCCATCAGCCTTAATTTACATACTTGCAAGTTAATGTAGGCCAATGAGAATCATTAGTTGGCCAGAGTCCCACATTAACATAGTTCACGCATTCATTATCCGCTGAGCACTTGTTATGTGCCAGGCACTGTGTTTGGTATCAAGAATGGAAAAATGAATGAAACAGATGTGATTCTGCTCTTGTGAAATTGCACAATAGTTGCTTAATTATCCAGTAATAGGATATTTCAAATAAAGTTTACCAAGATAATCTCAAAACATTCAGTGTCATTAAAGTTTTTCTCCTCTTTTAGATCTCAGTGAACATTTAACAGCCCCTCAGATAGAATCTGTAGCTGCCCAGTCCTGTGTGGTGGCCACAAGCCACATGTAGCCGTGGGAGCACGAAGAGGGGTAAAATTTGAGGCGGGAGAGGTGGGCAGCCCTTTACAAGGGGCTGTGCTGAGGAATTTAAATGTTACTCTAATAAAGGTGGGGTTAAACAGGAGAGTGAGGCGAACTTTGGAATTTAGAATAACTTTAAAGCCTCCATGAATTGTACCAACTTTCTTTTATTCTATTTATATTTTAATGTAATCAATGATATATTTGGGTCTAAATCTACCACTTTTTTTTTTGTTTTCTGTTTGTCCCATCTGTTTTATGTTTCACTCCTTTCTTGCCTTCTTTTAGATGGATTACATTAAAAAAATCATTTTTTAAAAAATTATTTGTTTATTTATGGCTGTGTTGGGTCTTCGTTTCTGTGCGAGGGCTTTCTCTAGTTGCGGCAAGTGGGGGCCACTCTTCATTGCGGTGCGCGGGCCTCTCACTGTCACGGCCTCTCTTGTTGCAGAGCACAGGCTCCAGACGCGCAGGCTCAGCAATTGAGGCTCATGGGCCTAGTCACTCCGCGGCCATGTGGGATCTTCCCAGACCAGGGCTCGAACCCGTGTCCCCTGCATTGGCAGGCAGATTCTCAACCACTGCGCCACCAGGGAAGCCCTAAAAAAATCATTTGATTCCTCCCTCCCACTAGTGTGTTTCTTTTCTTTACTTGGTTACCAGAGAAATCAGAAGAGGCACCTGTAATGTAACAAAGTCTAAACTGTATCAGTATGGCTCCTGCCTCCAAGAGCATAGAAGGGTTATCTCCCTTTTGACTTACCTGCTGCTGTTGTCTTGTATGTTATTTCCCTGTACATAGTAAACCCCATGAGATACTATAAATGCATTCTGAAGTCAGTATTATTTATGTTGACCCACATATGTCCCACTTTTGTTGTTCCTTCTTATATTCCTTCCATCTGGGATCATTTTTCTACTGCTTGAAGAACACTCCTTAATTCCTTTGGTGCAGGTCTTCTTTGGCAAACTCTATTTTTGTCTAATAATATCTTTATTACACCTTCATTTTTTTAAATTGAAGTATAGTTGATTTACAATATTGTGTTAGTTTCAGGTGTACACAAAGTAATTTGGTTATACATATATACACACACACACACACACACACACACACACACACATACATATATCTATATTCTTTTTTTTCAATTCTTTTCCATTATAGTTTGTTACAAGATATTGACTACAGTTCCCTGTGCTATACAGTAAATCCTTTGTTGTTTATCTATTTTATATATGGTAGTGTGCATCTGTTAATCCCATACTCCCAATTTATTCCTTCCCCCGTTCCCTTTGGTAACCATATATAAGTTTGTTTTCTATGTCTGTGACTCTGTTTCTGTTTTTTTTTTTTTAATTAATTAATTAATTTATTTTTGGCTGTGTTGGGTCTTCGTTTCTGTGCGAGGGCTATCTCTAGTTGCGGCAAGCGGGGGCCACTCTTCATCGCGGTGCGCGCGCCTCTCACTATCGTGGCCTCTCTTGTTGTGGAGCACAGGCTCCAGACGCGCAGGCTCAGTAGTTATGGCTCACGGGCCTAGTTGCTCTGCAGCATGTGGGATCTTCCCAGACCAGGGCTTGAACCCATATCCACTGCATTAGCAGGCAGATTCTCAACCACTGCGCCACCAGGGAAGCCCTCTGTTTCTGTTTTTTAATTAAGTTCATTTATATCATTTTTTAGATCCCACGTATAAATGATATCATATGTTATTTGTCTTTCTCTGTCTGACTTACTTCACTTAGTATGATAATCTCTAGGTCCATCCATGTTGCTGCAAATGGCACTATTTCATTCTTTTCTATGGCTGAGCAATATTCCATTGTATATATCTACTACATCTTCTCTATCCATTCATCTGTTGATGGACACCTAGGTTGCTCACACCTTCACTCTTGAAGCATATTTTTGTGGCATATGGAATTCTAGTGTGGTGGTTATTTTCTTTCAGCATACTGAACATATCATCACACTGTCTTCTGGCTTCCCTGTTGCTGCTGAGAAGTATCTACTCTGAGGATGATTTCTTTGAAGGTCATCCATATTTTTCCCTCTGGCTGCTCTTAAGATTTTCTTTGTCTTTGATTTTTATGCAGTTTCATGGTGGTATGTGTAGGTGTGGATTTCTTTTTATTTATACTGCTTGAGAATTGTAAGTCCTTCTGAGTCCATGGATTGATGTCTTTCATTGGTTCTAAAATAGTCTCTGGTATGACCCCCTTACATGGTGCTTCTCCCTCAGCTTCTCACTCCTTTCCCTGAACTCCAAGTAAATGTATGTTAGACTTTCTCACTGCCTCCACCACACCTCTTTTATCTTTGTGTCTCTCTGTGATACATTCTGCATAGTTTTTCTGACATCTTGTGGTATGCCAATTCTCTGTTTGCTTATATCTTATCAGCTGTTAAATCCTTCCACTGATTTATTGATTTTGATTATTACTTTCTTCTTTCATTCTAGAATTTTTATTTGGTTCTTTTTCAAGTCTGCCAAATCATTTAAAGAAAATCATTTCCCATTCCCCTACTGAAAATTTAGGCTTTGTTTTTTAGTTTCTTTGAATGTTGTAAGTATAGTTGTGTTAGAGTCCATAACTGATAATTTCAATATTTGAAGGCTATTTTTTTTTTCTGTTGGTCCTATTGGTTCTCACTTATATTGTCACATGTGCCTGGTTATCCTTCACAGAGCTTTTCTTTCACTTCTGCCAAGGGTGGGGGCTTGAGATGGTAACTGGTTGAATCTGAGCTTGAGGCTTGAGACTCCCTGGATGACCTAGCTGATGCAAACTAGCTGCGAGTCTGCCCAAGGGTGGCTCACTTTGGGTTCACTCCTCCCCCCAGTCGTAGCCTGCTGGGGCTGCAGACGAGCTGAGAGCGGTTCACTATGTTTTCTACCTTTGGTGGCCCCTGGCTTTTACATTAGTCCCCATTTCCCCTTGAAGCTGTTAAAATAGGAAGCTCAGTTTCACAGCTCTTTATATTAAATTAACAAATACTCCTGGGTAGTGCATTTACCCAACTGGGTTCTGAGGTTCTAGAATTGGGCCTGGTAATTCCTCACACTATCAAAACTTCTTTGAGGCTTTTAAGAGGATGTTTTCAGTATTCAGTACTTTTAGTTGTACTTGCGAAGGTTGGTCTTAGTTTCCTACTGTCCCACTATTAAGAGTGTCTGACTTTGATACAACAAGGTCGGTGGCCCTATTGTTTGTTGTTTGTTTGAGGAAGATACTTTTGGGAGCCATTTTTCTGCACATTTCCCTTTTGGGGAATGAGTAGAAAGGAGGTGGCACTATATTTATTTATTTGGAAGGGAGGTGTAGATGTAACCGTCTCATCCTTCCTTCTGGCTGAGGTAGCCTTTGAGGAGTGAGAAGTTTTTGATGATTGAAAACTGGTGCTTTAGTAGAAAAGAAGAACATTTCTGATCAATATTTCCATTATTTTTTCTGTTACCATCTTCAAGGCATTAGAATTTGAGCAGATAATTCTCTATTTCAGCCATTCCACTGAGGTCACTCGTTACCAAGTCTAGTCTCTCCACTTATGAATCATATCCTATTACCGAGTAAAGCATCGTATTTTTAGAGAGCAAATATCGTTTAAGTGATAGAAGTGATTTTTTTTCTATAAACACAGGCCCAGAAAAGGCAGCAAGCAGGTTACTCAGTGTGCAAGGAGCAGGCAGCAGGCTTCTGGCTCACTGGGTAAATATCTGGGTTAGAGCAACATCAGGGGCTCTTCTGAGGGCAGTTTGTATTTTTGTATATGACTATGTTGGCTCAAAGTAATTATGAAGAAAACAATGTTCCAAGTGTGTTGCAATCTTATCATAAATGGTATACATTTTAAAGGATGAGGTATTGCAATAGTCAGGTACCAATGGCAAAGTATGTTTTTTACCTGGAGGCACCTGATTAATTGTTAATACAAGTGAGGCTGGAGAGAAAAATAATTGACTGTGAGAGGTGCGGTTTGTTGTTATTTATATGTTTTTCTTAACAGTTTTTCCCCTTCACATCTTCAGATTCCAGATTCCTGTCTCCAAAGCATAAGTCTTCAAAATGATTGGCAAAAGCCACTCAAAATATTAACATTTTCATTCTGCTTCTTAGAGAAATCTTCCAATGACGAGAGAAAAAGAAATTGAAGATTGCCCCATTTATATATTTATTTTAGTCATTTGAAATTTCATTGGCGTAAAGACAACTTACAGTGAACATAGTTATGTTTTAACATTCTTCATTTGATGTCATCCTCCAAAGACGGCCTGGAAGACTAGAGCAAAAATTTTGGAGGAAAAGCTTGGGGACACCTGATATTGTAATTGCACAGCCCTGATGTGAAACTTGGTATTGAACCTTACAGGAGGGCAATCTTGATATCATGATATCATTGGTCACACAATGCATAACAGGAAAAGAAAATATTTTTCTCTTATTTTAATTGACATATGCCTAACTCCTAAGTGAATGGATTTAATATGATTGTAGAATGGACTCTAATGAAGTTTGAGTATTCTATATTTTATGTGTTTTAGTTACCATCATATGAAGTATGCCATCATATTCTTTTCATTAATGTAGCCTAAAAGGTTACCAAAAAGAAATAAAGCATTGGAAATTTGTGTGGAATCAATAAGTAGAATGATCTATACGATTATATCTTTACTTGAAAAATTTTACAATTTACCTTTCAGATCCAGTCCTTATCTATTGTGATTACAGTTCTAAAAGAATCCTGTTGCTTAGCAACCAGATTATATATGATGGAACTCCCTGAAAGAACTTTAAGTGTTAAGTCTTTAGAAATTGAGAGATACCTTGGATGTTGTGAATCTCTTAATTTTAAAAGTAAGTATGAATTGTGTTCAGAAAAGAATCACAGTGAAAAACTGTCTCAAAAGTAGATAGAAAAGACCTCAGAACTATTTGAATAAATGCTTTCCCATTTAGAAAATTCAGTCATTAAAAAAATTGAAATAATTGTTCTGAAGAATGATAGGTTGGTGCTCCCTTTTAAGATTCCCGTCTCTAATGGGTATTTCACTGCCTCTTTTCTCTAGTCATTGTATTGTTACAGCAAACCCCCAAAGCCAGGTGTGTAATGACGCACTTAGTTTCCTTCTGCCTTTCTCAGAAAGGAGCTGATCTTTTATCTTTATTATCTGAGTTGTTTTGTTTTGTTTTTCTTTTGTATCTAGTTGCTACTTCTGAAATACAGTTAAATAATGGTTGGAACATTCATTGTAACTTGAAGTGAAAAGAATCATAATCGGAATTAATTTCTTTTCATCACTATAAATTCTTCAGCATTGACTGATTTCACGTGTGCCTGCATTTTTCTGTTCATCTTGAAGTGTCTTATGTTTTCATGGCTGTGACCAGCAATAACTGGTGATTCTGTGTAGGCAATGGTGAATGCCCGCTAGGTTTCACAGTTTGTGTGTGTCTTCTTGGTACAGGGAAGAGTAGTTTCTTTAATAAATGGTGCCTTTTGGGAAGAAAGGGAAAGGTGGACGTGTCTTCTGATTTTGTGAATCCCTTTTGTTTCCAAAGGACCCTTAATTTCTATTGGCTTGCTTCTTTTTTTCTCTTCACCATCAGGCATCCAGGGGATGTGATCCTCCAACTCGCCTCCCTCCCTCCAGAAGTGATGCCTCCAAAGACCTCCATCTTTGGTCCCACTGACTTTCTGGTCCTTCCTTTCATTTACCTGGTGCCCAAGTATCAGGCTGGTTTTCAGTATTTCCACACTCAGGGTGGGAATCTCTTTCTGGAGGTAATTTTCATCTGTTCTGCTACCAGAACCAGGTGTGGCCGCCTGACTCTCTTTTCTGAAAAGGTTTCTGCTACTTTCAGATGTTCATTTCCCTCCCTGTGTATTAATTGAAATTTCTAGTTTACTCTATCTCCCAGTTATGCTATAGGCAAGGCAGGCTTCATGGGCATGCCACCATTGCATGGCTTTATAATATGGTTATATCTGGTGGAGAAAATCTCCCCTCGCCATTCTTTATTTTGCAATTTTTTTGGCAGTTCTAATATACTGTTCCGTAAGAACTTTAAAATAATTGCTTCCATTTCTCCTAAAAACTATGTTGGAATTTGGATTGGAATTTTATGCATTAATTAAAGTTTAAATATTAATTTTAAAATGTATAATTTTCTTAATATTTATCAGTTTCCTTACAGGGGTTTATAACTTGTTGCTATCATGTATGGAATTGGCTTTTTATTTTTTAAAGGTTAATGTTAGTATAGAGGAAGACTATTCATTTTTATATCTGGATCTATTTCTTTTTCATTTTTTTCTCCTGTGTTGTGATAGATTTTTTTATTTGACCTTCTGGACCAGGGATCTACAAACTTCAGATTGCTTGCCAAACGCATCCTGCTGCCTGTTTCTATAAATAAAATTTTATTGGAACACAGCTAAACCCATTTATGTATGTATTATCTATGGCTGCTTTCATGCTACAATGGCAAAGTTGGGCAATTTCAACCGAGCCTATATGGCCTACAAAGTCAAAAATATTTACTAACTTGAGCTTTACAGGAGGTTTGCCAACTCCTGTTCCAGACTACTTATTTTGTTCCTGGGAGTGAATTTTCTCTTTCAGTTAGGTTATTGAACTTTAAAAGTTTTAAAAAATGTCAATTAAATCTCAATAAAACTGGAAGAAAAAAACAAAAAATAAAATAAAGTGAATAAAAGTTATTTAATAAAATTTTTTAAAATTTTTATTTATTATTTATTTTTATTTTTGGCAGCATTGGGTCTTCGTTGCTGTGCGTGGGCTTTCTCTAGTTGCAGCGAGCGGGGGCTACTCTTTGTTGCGGTGCGTGGGCTTCTCATTGCAGTGGCTTCTCTTGTTGCGGAGCACGGGCTCTAGGCGCGCTGGCTTCAGTAGTTGTGGCACGCAGGCTCAGTAGTTGTGGCACGTGAGCTCTAGAGTGCAGGCTCAGTAGTTGTGGCACACGGGCTTAGTTGCTCTGCGGCACGTGGGATCTTCCTGGGCCAGGGCTCGAACCTGTGTCCCCTGCATTGGCAGGCGGATTCTTAACCACTGTGCCACCAGGGAAGCCCCTATTTTAAAGTTTGAAAAAAGTTAAAAAAACTTTTTTAGTTTCAGTAAATATTTTTTGTTTTAATTACATCACTTTGAGGATTTGCATTCATCTGTTCTTTAATGTTTTCTTTCATCTCTTCTATTAGTGAGACCCATCCAATTTCAGTTTGGTCTTTTCCCCTTAGGGGCCGAGTCCCCTTTCAGGGATTGCAGGTTTTCTTTGCCTGTTCTAACGCAGATGCCCTCAGCACCAGTACATTGAGGCTATGGAGGCTCTCAGGCAGTGTCAAACTTGAAGGGGCTGGAAGGCCTGGTAATCCTTGCTAGGGGCCACCCTTGGTCAAAAAGCAGAAGGAACCGTACCTGTTCCAGTGATGGTTGAGGAATGCCTTTGTTCTCCAGCCTTGACATGAATGGGTGGGTGAACCAGCTTTTTCCAGTCTATAAGGACTAAGACATGTCAGTTCTCTAGGTCCAGCAGGATTGTGGGCCCTCCAATTATAGGGCTTTTCATAGTAAACTGGGGGATGCAGGCCCCCTCCCCAGAACACATGCACACATGCATATCCATGCATGTCTAGATGTACATCATCTGCCTTCTTGGCCCTCTCATGTCATATACCACAGGTTACAAAGCCAGGACCAATTCTAGCCTCTTAAGAACTCCAGGCCTCAGCTGTCCCATGCTTCCTAGGCCTCAGGAAAAGGCTTACTCTTGTTTTCCTTATTTTAGAGTTATTTAGTGAGTTCAGAGATAGGAAGTTGAGGATCGCCTTGTTGATTTCTAATTTGAGTATTTACTTTTTCCTTTTGCCTGTCTGACTATGCTGGGAAGGAATAGGTGGTATAGGTGTAGATAATATAGATCAACTTGGGACCTGGCATGTGTTTGATTAGGAGTTTAGTGGTATCAGGAGGGGTTCTATATTCCTATCAGTAAATGAAGGACTATACTTATTTTTATTTTCCTCTGTAGATCTATGTATGCATATGTACATATATCCCCCCCTCACACACACACACATACACACACAGGCTCAATGCTGATTGTAAAATAAATATTATAATACAAGTACTATGTACAGTCACACCAGTAGAACCCAATCATGAGGGAGAAATAAGCCCTAAAGAGACCAATGCTCAAGGACTCTGTTTGATATCCCTTTATCCCATCTTCCAGAAGTTCCATGAGAATACCTACTGGCTAATGATGTTCATCATTGCTGTGGTTTACAGAGAAAATGCTAGTTCAGCTGATTACTTGAAATTTTTCAGTTTATAGAGGGTTCTCTTTGCACCAGGATTTGCAGATTTAGAAGATGATCTGTATTTGTTATTAATCACTCTTTAAAAGCTTTAGTTCAGACAAGGTATGATTTAAATTCGTGAGTGTCCTTTACCTCTGCAGGAATGATTATTTATAATTATTTGCCTTTTATCATCATTTAATTATTAGTTACAATAATCAATTTATTTTCACATCGTCAGAATAATTTTTGCTAGAGAATCGTAAATGGAAATAATCCATGAAAGCAATGATGGGGTCATGTTTATATGTACCACAAAAGAAGTGTAGCCCTTGTGGGAGCTGTTCTAATGCATTGTTTGGTCTACTTTTCATGCCCTGACTGCATTTAAGTGTGTGGGCAATTTCATTATGCCTTCAACATTTACTAGTGCGTTACTGCTCTTATTGTAATCTCACTTGATTCTATTTCATTTCTAAAATTCTGTAGTGTCTTCTATGAGTCTAACACAGAAATGTTTTTGCCCTCTTACTCTATTTATCCATACAGTAAATATGCTCCTTTAGTCTTCCACAACTGAAAGAATTTTTTTCCTCTTTGTGTTAAGGACAAAGGCATATTACAGAGAAAGCATGCCCCATTAAGATTTTCTTCAAAAAAGGAGAAACTAAGTAAATAATTTCTATGGTGTGTCCTGAGCTCAGTACAGGTTTAGTCCATTCTGTACCTTCTCTGCCATTTCTGTGTTCAGACATCAACATCACAGGTGTTCAGAATGATGAAAATGAGGTAAAAAAGTTATTTCTAGTACACGAAATTTGTAAGACATGAAGAGCCAATTGTTACATTTTAGAAAATATCTCAAACCAAAAAAGCGTTGAAGCATATAGTTTTCTGAATAATCCTCATTTGATTAGAAATTCAGTTAACCAGAATATTCCATATTTTGAGCCCACAAATGGTATTTTTCTTAGCTCTGTTATCAATTTATTCAACAACAATTTATTGAACCTCAACTAGGTTTGAGGCATTTTTCCAGGTGCCAAGGTAATAGAAGTGAATTGAACAATAGTGGACAAAGAATTTGATAAGTTAAATCAACCACCAAAAAAAGAGAGGGAGACCTAATAAAATAATATGAAGATATTTTTAAAATAGTAAATCCAGAAGAAGGCAGAAAAAGAGGGAAAATGGCAACCAAGAACAGAGGAGTCAAGTGGAAAACAAACAGCAAGTTGATAGTTTAAACCTAACCATATCAATAATTACATTAAATGTCAGTGGTCTAAACACCTCAGTTAAAAGGCAGAGATGATCAGATTGGATAAAAGAAACTGTAAGACTCAACTATATGCTGTCAACAAGACACCCACCTTAAATATAAAGACACAAATAGGTTACAAGTAAAAGGATAGAAAAAGATACACCATACTAACACTAATCAAAAATGCTGAAGTGGCTATATTAATATCAAAATGAATTTTGGAACTAAGAATACTACCAGTGATAAATATTATCATTCCATAATCAAAAAGGTGCCAATGAATCAAGAGAATATGACAGGGACTTCCCTGGTTGTCCAGTGGTAAAGAATCTGCCTTCCAGTGCAGGGGACGTGGGTTCAATCCCTGGTTGGGGAACTAAGATCCCACATGCCGTGGGGCAATGAAGCCTGCGTGCCACGACGACTGAGTTCGCCTTACTCAACAAGAGAGCCTGCGTGCCACAAACTACAGAGCCCGCATGCTCTGGAGCCTGCGCCACAGCTAGAGAGAGAAAACTCACACGCCACAACTAGAGAGAACCCGTGGGCTTCAACGAAGAGCCCATGCAGCCAAATAGATGAATAAATATTTTTAAAAATAAAGAGAATGTGACAGTACTAAAAGATTACACATGTAATAATAGGACTTCAAAATATATTGATAGAAATGAAAGGAGAAACAGATGAATCTACATTTATAGCCAGAGAGTTCCACACCTTTTTCTCAGTAATAATTTAGAGAAGACTGTACCAGGCAGAAGAAAAGGTATATGCAAAGGTCCTGAGGTCAGGAAGAGTTTGCTTGTTGGAAGAATCCAAAGCAGTCCAGTGTGTTTAGAGCAGAGTGAGTTGAGGCATGGTCCATGGTAGGCCAGAGAGGCAGGCAGGGGCTAGATTGAATAAGACCTTGTGGACAATGGTAAGGGGTTTACAAAAACAAAAAACAGGATTGGGGAGCAAAAATGTTTACTTCATACTATAACTTTAATATTTAATCATTAGGTGGCTCTTAGGTTTCTCCATGGCCTAAAACTGAAAACAATAGATGACAAAGAGCCCCACACATTAAAGAACAGGCTGGACCTGATAGGATACCATCAGGGAAACAGATTTGTTTCTCTCCCATCACCTCTTTCAAACCTGTTCTGTTAGCTCTTTTTTCTGCGTCTCTGGATTATATCTCAGGGATCTGTCATAGATTTTGAGTCTCGTTTTCTGTTACTAAAAAGCCAAATCCAATCTTAATCAAAACTCCCATCCCCCATCATCCAATTCAATGCTTCTATGCTTCCTTCAGCTCAAGGCTGACCTTGTCTTGAAAACCTGCAGCTGAGAAAAGCTGTGTGGCCTTTATCTCTGCTCTCCTTGCCCCACCCCCTCCTGCACAGACTTCTGGTTCCTCAGGGTCTGGGCAGAGAGAATGAGAGGTAAAAAATGGGACATTGGGCCTTTTGGGGTTTTTTAACGTTCCCTTGGTTACTAAATACCTTCTCTCATGGAGTACTTTGGTTACCCGCTGTCAAGTCTTCTCTAGATGAGCCTCTATAGTGTGGTGACTTTATTTCAGTTTTCGGCCACTTAATATCCTGTTACACGTGCAAAAAAGTTTGAATATACGAATAAAGCTCTCATTTACACTTATTTATACAAATGAAATGTAAAAAAAAAGCTACTTTGTTTAAGAATCTTTTGAAAAGTTCTAATATGACTACAAAAATTTAAGAACTTGCTGAATTCAAAGTGTTTCTTGGAAATCAGCTCATCAGTTTACTATCTGGTTTGGAAAATAAGAGGCCTCTTTCTGTAAGGAGCATTTTTAAAAGTGACATTTAAAAATTAGCCACCATTTATGTAAATGCTTCTGAAAAAATTTTATATACAATTTAATGATTTGGTAAACTAAGAAATATTAAGTACCTTTATAGATATCAGTTTCCTAGGATTTGATTATTAATTAATTTCATAATAAAAATATATATTCTCAGGCATTTTATTAATGATTTCCACTGAGGCTCACTTCTTAATCAGTTGTTGGTCCATTTTCCCAAAGTACTCTGTTTCTTCATCAGAAAAGTGGTAAAAAAAAAAAATGAAATTATGACTGTTCTAATATTGGCTAAAGATGGAGAAACAAATTAGGAACAACTGATCAAGACTGTTCTTTAGTTCTGTGGGGTTGTGAAGAAACCACTGATTGTCTGTTTCAAAGATAGCTGTATTTCGTTGCTTTTAAATATCCAGAAATTAAAATGGCCTGACATCTTTAAAAAGTTTAGAAAAAGTCTAAGGGCTTAAAAAAGTCAGAAGCCATCCTGTTAGAATTCTCCCAGGAAGGTAATAAAACCAGCCTGCAGTCCTTATGAAAAGAACTGGCCGTACAATACATGTAGATGCAATGGGGAGAATATTGTCTCCATGGAGAGGGGAAAAGATAGCTCTAATCCCTTCAGATCTGCATGTAAGCTCAAGGCCTTCTGAGAGGTTGTTAAATATTTCTCTTTAATACGTACTGGAAACCAAAATGAAGTTAAGCATTGATTGATAACGGTTCGGCACGACTCTGGGAACCACATTTATTTTTCTACATTCTGCTCTCACCTATGCCATTTTGTTTCTAATTAATCACTAGCATTTAAACAAAATAGTGTAATTGATGGCTATCAACTAGACTCTCAGTCCTCTCTTCACATTAGAGGGTATCTATCTGTTCATTGCCGGATACCCTTTCTGTCTCATGGGAGCCACCCAGATTTTCGGCCAGTGGGTTCGCTCCATACACTAGACTTGTAATGTGCTGGGTGATGCCTGAGTCGATTCCAGTAAGGTCCCTTGCAAGGGTGTGCAAGAGGGAGAAAGACTGTCCTCTTGTCCTCTGAATCCAGATGTTTGGCTGGGCCCTATGCCTAATTTTTAGAAATTTACCCCAACTTTGCTTTCAGCAGCAAAGAGGATTTTCCATGTGTGGATTCACAGATGTGTCTTATGTTCACAGTGAAATCGTTTTTATTCCTATGTAACATTTATTGGTGTTCCTCTGCAGGTTGCTGACAGTCTCCTGTTTTCCATTTTTCCTCTCCACATCTTTGTTTAGGATAAAATAAGTCGGGCTACAATTTTTTGTACACAAAACTTTTTTTTTTAAATGAGACTACTGTGCCTTAAAAAGAGTAGCAGGAAATGCATGTCTTTTTTACTTTATACAGTATACATAATAACAATATACTCCATTTCTATATTGTGGCCAGTTAAGATGGAAAAATCCTGCCTATGGGAATGGAGGTGGGGCTAGTGAAAGCATCTGGTGAGAAAAAAGATCAAAAAAGACAGAAAATGGAGAGAAACAGGAGGACAGATGAATAAAGAGCACACAGAGAAAAAGGGAGACACAGGAGCCTCCATATGTTTTTTAACCTGTTTTTTAGTACTAAAATGGTCATTGATTAGCTTGTCCACAATCTCTCTATGTGGCTATTTAGCATAATCAGTATTATTTTGCAAAAATAGAACTGAGAGAGGAAAACAGGTGTCCATCTCCTTTTAAACCCCTACTGAAATATTGCAGAACTAATCTCTCCTGGAGGCGTCATGCTGGTGTTCATTTTCAAAACACATGATTATGGAGGAGTAGGAAGTAACAGGCTTGATTACATACCCCTTACACAAAAATTGATTTCCATACTTTATAGTTATACCTTATCACATGTGGACACTGTGTAATCTGTATGCAGTATTTGTGTGCAAAATAAACTTCGATTTTATTTAATTTGGCGCCTTGTGTTACCTTTCTTATTCCATGTCCAGAATTAGCTGTGCCCTCTGGTTTTCTACTTCTGTCTTTACTATACTTGTTGTAACGTACTGGTGTCAGTAACCCATGACGACACATCCTACAGAGGAGGCCAGATGGACTGGAAGTTTCTCTCCCAAAATCTGTTTTGCAAACCACAAGGTGGAGGCTCCTCTCTGTTTAGGAGTGGGTACCTGCTCCATCCACTTAGGCACTTCCAACTGATTTCACAAGAATTAGTACTTGTCAGTTTTTCATTTCACTTGGCATGTGATATAATATCCTCAACAGAAGACTTCACTCTTTTTTTTTTTTCTGATATAATGGTAATTTTTAAAGGCTCTCCTGAAGACTAATTGGAAAGGGCATGGTTGTCACTTCATAGAAATCGACCTAATTGACTCTGAGACATGTGCTGTAAACTTTCACCAAAATAGAAGCAACATGGAGAAAACAAAGCAAAATGATTAGTGGATCAGACAGACGCCATCAGGGAGAATTTTGGAGTGATTACTGGCAAGTAGAAAAGGGGGCAGAGACTCAGTGAGAGCTCAGTGGTGAGAGAATAGGAAATGTTTGTCTTCAGTGAGTTAACATCAATGTGAAATTTTATTCAAATGCTGTTCTTGCAGTAGGTTAAATAATATATTCTAATGTCACAGTGTGCTTTCTTGCAACATATTTAAGTAAATAAAAATCTTTGTTCCTTGGATCATATTTAAGTGAATAAAGGTTTTTACTCTTTAGTACTCAGAGCTTTATGTCTCTGAAATGCTGTTTTAGATTCTGGTAAGTAGTTTTTCGTGGAAACAAATTTGATTCTTCTGTACTGAAAGAATAAATTACAGGAACCCATGATCCTACTTCCCTCCTCCACCTATTGAAATAGGATGATTTGAAAATACGGTAATTAGCTTATCACTACTTTATGTCATTGCTAAAGGTGTCCAAGCCCCCTCTTCCCCATTGGTGTCTGAGTACCTCGTATTTGGTGCTACGTAGAGTGACTATATAGCTAATTTCTTTATTGGGGTGGTTATTCTTGTTATATTACTATTTGATTTATTATTCCTTTTCTAACAGCTTTATTGAGATATAATTCACCTACCATACACTTCACTCATTTAAAGTGGTTTTTAGTATATTCCCAGAGTTGTATAGCCATCACCATAATCAATTTTAGAATATTTTTGTCACTTCAAAAAGAAACCTCCTACGCATTAGTGATCACTACCTCACTTCCACCCCACCTCTGGCCCTGGAAAAACACAAGTCTACTTTATGTCTCTATGAATTTGCCTATTTGGGACATTTCATATAAATGGACTCATATAATGTGTGGCCCTTTCTGTCTGGCTCCTTTCATTTAGCATAATGTTTTCAAGGTTCATTCATGTTGTAGCAGGTATCAGAACTTCATTCCTTTTTATTGCTGAAAAATATCTCATTGTATGGATATCATACATTTTATTTATCTCTTCATCATTTTATGAACATTTGGGATGTTTACACTTTTTGGCTACTCTGAGTAATGATGGTATTAACATTCATGTACAAGCTTTATATAGACATGGGTTTTAGTTTCTCTTGAGTATATACCTAGGAGTGGAATTGCTGGGCCATATGGTAACTCTGTGTTTAACCTTTTGAGGAACTGCCAGACTGTTTTGCAAAGCAGCTGTACAAATTTCTATTTCCGTTAGCAGTGTATGAGGGTTCCAATATCTCTACAGTTTTGTCAACACTTGTTACTGTCTTTTTTTTTTTTTTTTTGTAGTGGGGACAGTTTTAAGAATGGAAATGAGCACTTATTAATCACATCAGGTACGAACCACGTGTGAATACCCTGACCACGAAGCTAGATTACCCTAGCACCCTGGGGAATGGGGGTGGGAATGGGAGCAGGGGTCTGCTAAGAGTAGCAGAAGAGGGGCATGTGGGGGACGTTTTGGGATGTGTGGTACTAAGTGCCAGAAAGTTAGATATATTCAACAAGGAGAACACGACCAGGTTTATCATTATGTCCTGCGGATAGTTATTACTATTTTTAATCATCAAACCTACATTTATTTGGAAAAGAATCAAGGCCCTTAAAATCATTATTACAGGGTACAATTATGTTATCACTCTTAATAGTAAGATACAACAGTAGATCAGCTTTGTTCAATAGGTAAAACAACTCACCCAGGTGAACCATAAGCCATTTTGTCCAAACTTGGCTCCCAGGAGCAAATATGTAATAAGAAAGAGAATCAGACCTTCAGCGTACTGTAGTTTGTTACCAGGGACATTCTTTTGGCATTGAAATGCATCTTTGACGTTTGAAGTGGGCCTCTCCTGGTTGCTTGCGCAGGTCACCAAATCTTCAAGTCTTACAGATTTTTGTAAACCGATTCTTTTTTTTATATTGTTAGTGACCAGCTGGTAGTGTTTTTGTGAGATGTCTCGTGAGGGGATCTCTAGCCCTCTGCCTTATGTAGGAGTCACTGTGGCAATTGACTCATCCATCTAGCAATAGCTCATGGTACACTTGTGGACTGACTAGGGTGATGCCATATAGAACATCAACTGACCCAGAAACCAAGACATCATAAATAATGGTGATTTTGGCACAATAAGTACCTGCTGGACTCTAATACCCACAAAACGTATTCTTCTGGGTGAGATGGTCTGGTGTGTTGGCTTTTATCTATTGATGAAACTTATGTATCAAAATGTTTTCCTTTCTTATTTGCTGCCAGAAAGCTCAGAGCTGAGTTTTTTTGTTCAATCATAGTAACTACTTCATTAATGTCTTTAACATCACAATTTCTGAGCTTCATCAGTGTTTCTTAAACTGTATATATATTTTTAATTAATTGATTTATTTTTGGCTGCGTTGGGTCTTCATTGCTGTGCGTGGGCTTTCTCTAGTTGCGGCCAGTGGGGGCTACTCTTTGTTGCGGTGTGCGGGCTTCTCTTGTAGCGGAGCACGGGCTCTAGGCGCGCAGGCTCAGTAGTTGTGGCTCACGGGCTCTAGGCGCGCAGGCTCAGTAGTTGTGGCTCACGGGCTCTAGAGCACAGGCTCAGTAGTTGTGGCGCACGTGCTTAGTTGCTCTGCGGCATGTGGGATCTTCCTGGACCAGGGCTCAAACCCGTGTCCACTGCATTGGCAGGTGGATTCTTAACCACTGTGCCACCAGGGAAGTCCTGTATTTTTTACTGTCCTAAGCTTATGGGTTTTTGTTTTTTTTTTAACATTGTCAGCCACCTTTGAATTTTTGAAAACTTCCACTTGTAAAATATCACTGTCTTTTCTCTCCAAAATTGTAGGCCTCTTGAAAATCTCATGATCTGATTTAGTTAAGTGGCCCTTCTAAGTGGTTCCTTCTCTCTCAGGGATGTCTTCCATCTGGTTCATCCCGTGTTTGTTCATGCTCGGAAAGTATAAGGAGAGTAGCTCTTTGGGTGTTCTTCCAGAATTTAATGAGAAAAGGCAGATAAATGCTTGATAAAGAGGCACTTATCTCAAGATTAAATATCCTGCAGGGAAAATGGGCTGAAGTTTAAACTGCAAGCCCTTCTGAGATAATTCACATTGTCCTTGATTAAGATATGTAGACATAGAATAGTCTCTCTACTTCCCCTTCTTTTCTGTGGAACAGGTAAAAGTACCTCCTCTGAAACTGGAGTGAGAACTGCTCCTCTCCCAAGGCCATTTGGAGAGCCCAGCGCAAACTCTGCCTTGACTGGGCTGCTCAGCAAATACGGGGACATCACCCCAGCATGGTGGGGGGCCTCAGAGGGGCCTCGTGCCTTTGAGTAGCTTCCAATAGTGTCCCTGAGGTGGAAGAGAGGTACAGTCAATCCTGACTACTTGTGCATTCTGTATTTGCCTACTCCCTAAAATTTATTTGAAACCCCAAAGTCAATACTCGCACTGCTTTTGTGGTCATTTGTGGACATGGGCAGAGCAGTGAAAGCTTTGGGTCCTCCAACGTGCATGTCCCCAGCTGAGGTTGAATGAGGGGCTCTCTGCCTTCTTGTTTCTGCTCGCAGACTGTAAGCAAGTGTCCGTGTCTCATAGTCTACTTAGTGTGATGTTTTCACATTTTGGTGCTTTTCATTGGTGATTTCACTGTTTAATGGGCCCCTAAGCATCGTGCTGAAGTGCTGTCTAGTGTTCCTAAGTGCAAGAAAGCTGTGGTGTGCCTCATGAAGAAAATATGTGTGTTAGATAAGCTTCATTCAGACATGAGTTCCAGTGCTCTTGGCCGTGGGTTCAATGTTAATCAATCAACAACATATTAAACAAGATGTCTTTCATCAGAAACACACGTAAAACAAGGTTATGTATAGATGGGTTGACAAAAATGTTGTGAGAAGAGGCTTGCAGGAACCTAACCCTGGCTTTCCCTTAGGAGCAGTGGTTCAGTATTTATTAATTCAGTGTTTGTGGTGACTTTATAGACCATAACTACTGTGAATGATGAGAATCAACTGCCTCTCTCTTCTTAACCTCATAATTCAAGTCTGTAGGACCCTGCCTTCAGCCCTCCAGGATGAAACATGGGCTTATTGTTTCTTTTTTTTCCTCCGTTTTGCTTATTATTTCTTGGATCTCTTTCCTCTGGAGAATTCTGCTTGACAAATTACAAATATTATGTAGTGTTGAATTAACGTTTTGAAAACCTAGTCAAAGTCATCTACAAGGTTTTTGGTCCACACATTAAACCACTCTTTAATCAGATGGAGAACTCGGCCTTTCCTTAGGCTTCTCTCCTTAGTATTTTCACAGGATATAGTAAATGTGATTTTTCTTTTTTTTGTAACATCTTTATTGGAGTATAATTGCTTTACAATGGTGTGTGAGTTTCTGCTTTATAACAAGTGAATCAGTTATACATATACAAATGTCCCCACATCTCTTCCCTCTTGTGTCTCCCTCCCTCCCTATCCCACCCCTCCAGGTGGTCACAAAGCACCGAGCTGATCTCCCTGTGCTATGCGGCTGCTTCCCACTAGCTATCTATTTTACGTTTGGTAGTATATATATGTCCATGCCACTCTCTCACTTTGTCCCAGCTTACCCTTCCCTCTCCCCGTATCCTCAAGTCCATTCTCTACTAGGTCTGTGTCTTTATTCCTGTCTTGCCCCTAGGTTCTTCATGACCATTGTTTTCCTTTTTTTTTTTAGATTCTATATATATATGTGTTAGCATACGGCATTTCTTTTTCTCTTTCTGACTTACTTCACTCTGTATGACAGTCTCTAGGTCCATCTACCTCACTACAGATAAATCAGTTTCGTTCCTTTTTATGGCTGAGTAATATTCCATTGTATATATGTGCCACATCTTCTTTATCCACTCATCTGTTGATGGACACTTAGGTTGCTTCCATGTCCTGGCTATAGTAAATAGAGCTGCAATGAACATTTTGGTACATGACTCTTTTTGAATTATGGTTTTCTCAGGGTATATGCCCAGTAGTGGGATTGCTGGGTCATATTGTAGTTCTGTTTTTAGTTTTTTAAGGAACCTCCATACTGTTCTCCATAGTGGCTGTATCAATTTACATTCCCACTAAGAGTGCAAGAGGATTCGCTTTTCTCCACACCCTCCAGCATTTATTGTTTGTAGATTTTTTGATGGTGGCCATTCTGACCGGTGTGAGATGATATCTCATTGTAGTTTTGATTTGCATTTCTCTAATGATTAATGATGTTGAGCATCCTTTCATGTGTTTGTTGGCAATCTGTATATCTTCTTTGGAGAAATGTCTATTTAGGTCTTCTGCCCATTTTTGGATTGGGTTGTTTGTTTTTTTGATATTGAGCTGCATGATCTGCTTGTAAATTTTGGAGATTAATCCTTTGTCAGTTGCTTCATTTGCAAATATTTTCTCCTATTCTGATGGTTGTCTTTTTGTCTTGTTTATGGTTTCCTTTGCTGTGCAAAAGCTTTTACGTTTCATTAGGTCCCATTTGCTTATTTTCGTTTTTATTTCCATTTCTCTAGGAGGTGGGTCAAAAAGGATCTTGCTGTGATTTATGTCATACAGTGTTCTGCCTATGTTTTCCTCTAAGAGTTTGATAGTGTCTGGCCTTACATTTAGGTCTTTAATCCATTTTGAGTTTCTTTTTGTGTATGGTGTTAGGGAGTGTTCTAATTTCATTCTTTTACATGTAACTGTCCAGTTTTCCCAGCACCACTTCTTGAAGAGGCTGTCTTTTCTCCACTGTATATTCTTGCCTCCTTTATCAAAGATAAGGTGACCGTATGTGCGTGGGTTTATCTCTGGGCTTTCTATCCTGTTCCATTGATCTATATTTCTATTTTTGTGCCAGTACCATACTGTCTTGATTGCTGTAGCTTTGTAGTATAGTCGAAAGTTGGGGAGCCTGATTCCTCCAGCTCTGTTTTTCTTTCTCAAGATTGCTTTGGCTATTTGGGGTCTTTTGTGTTTCCATACAAATTGTGAAATTTTTTGTTCTAGTTCTGTGAAAAATGCCAGTGGTAGTTTGATAGGGATTGCATTGAATCTGTAGATTGCTTTGGGTAGTAGAGTCATTTTCACAATGTTGATTCTTCCAATCCAAGAACATGGTATATCTCTCCATCTATTTGTATCATCTTTAATTTCTTTCATCAGTGTCTCATAATTTTCTGCATACAGGTCTTTTGTCTCCTTAGGTAGGTTTATTCCCAGATATTTTATTCTTTTTGTTGCAGTGGTAAATGGGAGTGTTTTCTTAATTTCACTTTCAGATTTTTCATCACTAGTGTATAGGAATGCAAGAGATTTCTGTGCATTAATTTTGTATCCTACTACTTTGTGAAAGTCATTGATTAGCTCTAGTAGTTTTCTGGTAGCACCTTTAGGATTTTCTATGTATAGTATCATGTCATCTGCAAACAGTGACAGCTTTACTTCTTCTTTTCCGATTTGGATTCCTTTTATTTCTTTTTCTTCTCTGATTGCCGTGGCTAAAACTTCCAAAACTATGTTGAATAATAGTGGTGAGAATGGGCAACCTTGTCTTGTTCCTGATCTTAGTGGAAATGGTTTCAGTTTTTCACCATTGAGGATGATGTTGGCTGTGGGTTTGTCATATATGGCCTTTATTATGTTGAGGAAAGTTCCCTCTATGCCTACTTTCTGCAGGGTTTTTATCATAAATGGGTGTTGAATTTTGTCGAAAGCTGTCTCTGCATCAATTGAGCTGATCATATGGTTTTTCTCCTTCAATTTGTTAATATGGTGTATCACATTGATTGATTTGCGTATGCTGAAGAATCCTTGCAATCCTGGGATAAACCCCACTTGATCATAGTGTATGATTCTTTTAATGTGCTGTTGGATTCTGTTTGCTAGTATTTTGTTGAGGAGTTTTGCATCTATGTTCATCAGTGATATTGGCCTGTAGTTTTCTTGCTTTGTGACATCTTAGTCTGGTTTTGGTATCAGGGTGATGGTGGCCTCGTAGAATGAGTTTGGGAGTGTCCCTCCCTCTGCTATATTTTGGAAGAGTTTGAGAAGGATGGGTGTTAGCTCTTCTCTAAATGTTTGATAGAATTTGCCTGTGAAGCCATCTGGTCCTGGGCTTTTGTTTGTTGGAAGATTTTTAATCACAGTCTCAATTTCAGTGCTTGTGATTGGTCTGTTCATATTTTCTATTTCTTCCTGGTTCAGTCTCGAAAGGTTGTGCATTTCTAAGAATTTGTCCGTTTCTTCCAGGTTGTCCATTTTATTGGCATAGAGTTGCTTGTAGTAATCTCCCATGGTCCTTTGTATTTCTGCAGTGTCAGTTGTTACTTCTCCTTTTTCATTTCTAATTCTGTTGATTTGAGTCTTCTCCCTTTTTTTCTTGATGAGTCTGGCTAATAGTTTATCAATTTTGTTTATCTTCTCAAGGAACCAGGTTTTAGTTTTATTGATCTTTGCTATCGTTTGCTTCATTTCTTTTTCATTTATTTCTGATCCGATCTTTATGATTTCTTTCCTTTTGCTAACTTTGGGATTTTTTTGGTTCTTCTTTCTCTAATTGCTTTAGGTGTAAGGTTAGGTTGTTTATTTGAGATGTTTCTTGTTTCTTAAGGTTGGATTGTATTGCTATAAACTTCCCTCTTAGAACTGCTTTTGCTGCATCCCACAGGTTTTGGGTCGTCGTGTTTTCATTGTTATTTGTTTCTAGGTATTTTTTGATTTCCTCTTTGATTTCTTCAGTGATCTCTTGGTTATTAAGTAGTGTATTGTTTAGCCTCCATGTGTTTGTATTTTTTACAGAGTTTTTCCTGTAATGGATATCTAGTTTCATAGCGTTGTGGTCAGAAAAGATACTGGATACGATTTCAATTTTCTTAAATTTACCAAGGCTTGACTTGTGACCCAAGATATGATCTATCCTGGAGAATGTTCCATGAGCACTTGAGAAGAATGTGTATTCTGTTGTTTTTGGATGGAATGTCCTATGAATATCAATTAAGTGCATCTTGTTTAATGTATCATTTAAAGCTTGTGTTTCCTTATTTATTTTCATTTCGGATGTTCTGTCCATTGGTGAGAGTGGGGTGTTAATGTCCCCTACTATGGTTGTGTTACTGTCGATGTCCCCTTTTATGGCTGTTAGTATTTGCCTTGTATATTGAGGTGCTCCTATGTTGGGTACATAAATACTTAAAATTGTTATATCTTCTTCTTGGATTGATCCCTTGGTCATTATGTAATGTCCTTCTTTGTCTCTTGTAATAGTCTTTGTTTTAAAGTCTATTTTGTCTGATATGAGAATTGCTACTCCAGCTTTCTTTTGATTTCCATCTGCATGGAATATCTTTTTCCATCCCCTCACTTTCAGTCCGTATGTGTACCTAGGTCTGAAGTGGGTCTCTTGTAGACAGCATATATACAGGGTTTTTTTTTGTATCCATTGGGCCAGTCTATGTCTTTTGGTTGGAGCATTTAATCCACTTATATTTAAGGTAATTATCAATATGTATGTTCCTATTACCATTTTCTTAATTGTTTTGGGTTTGTTTTTGTAGGTCTTTTCCTTTTTTTGTGTTTCCTGCATAGAGAAGTTCCTTTAGCATTTGTTGTAAAGCTGGTTTGGTGGTGCTGAATTCTCTTAGCTTTTGCTTGTCTGTAAAGGGTTTAACTTCTCCGTCAACTCTGAATGAGATCCTTGCTGGGTAGAGTAATCTTGGTTGTAGTTTTTTCTCCTTCATCACTTTAAATATGTCCTGCCACTCCCTTCTGGCTTGCAGAGTTTCTGCTGAAAGATCAGCTGTTTACCTTATGGGGTTTCCCTTGTGTGTTATTTGTTGTTTTTCCCATGCTGCTTTTAATATTTTTTCTTTGTATTTAATTTTTTTTGAAGTTTATTTATTTATTTATTTATATTTGGCTGTGTTGGGTCTTCGTTTCTGTGCGAGGGCTTTCTCCAGTTGTGGCGAGCGGGGGCCACTCTTCATCGTGGTGCGCGGGCCTCTCACTGTTGCGGCCTCTCTTGTTGCGGAGCACAAGCTCCAGATGTGCAGGCTCAGTAGTTGTGGCTCACGGACCCAGCCGCTCTGCGGCATGTGGGATCTTCCCAGACCAGGGCTCCAACCCATGTCCCCTGCATTGGCAGGCAGACTCTTAACCACTGCGCCACCAGGGAAGCCCCTGTATTTAATTTTTGATAGTTTGATTAATATGTTTCTTGCCCTGTTTCTCCTTGGATTTATCCTGTATGGGTCTCTCTGTGCTTCCTGGACTTGATTAACTATTTCCTTTCCAATATTAGGGAAAATTTCAACTATAATCTCTTCAAATATTTTCTCAGTCCCTTTCTTTTTCTCTTCTTCTTCTGGGACCCGATTAATTCGAATGTTGGTGCGTTTAATGTTGTCCCAGAGGTCTCTGAGACTGTCCTCAATTCTTTTCATTCTTTTTTCTTTATTCTGCTCTGCAGTAGTTGTTTCCATTATTTAATCTTCCAGGTCATTTATCTGTTCTTCTGCCTCAGTTATTCTGCTATTGATCCCTTCTAGAGAATTTTTAATATAATTTATTGTGTTGTTCATCACTGTTTGCTTGCTCTTTAGTTCTTCTAAGTCCTTGTTAAGCGTTTCTTGTATTTTCTCCATTCTATTTCCAAGATTTTGGATCATCTTTACTATCATTATTCTGAATTCTTTTTCAGGTAGACTGCCTATTTCCTCTTCATTTGTTAGGTCTGGTGGGTTTTTACCTTGCTCCTTCGTCTGCTCTGTGTTTCTCTCTCTTCTCGTTTTGCTTAACTTAGTGTGTTTGGGGTCTCCTTTTCGCAGGCTGTAGGTTCGTAGTTCCCGTTGTTTTTGGTGTCTGTCCCCAGTGGCTAAGGTTGGTTTAGTGGGTGTGTAGGCTTCCTGGTGGAGGGGACTAGTGCCTGTGTTCTGGTGGATGAGGCTGGATCTTGTCTTTCTGGTGGGCAGGTCCACGTCTGGTGGTGTGTTTCGGGGTGTCTGTGGCCTTATTATGATTTTAGGCAGCCTCTCTGCTAATGGATGGGGCTGTGTTCCTGTCTTGCTAGTTGTTTGGCATAGGGTGTCCAGCACCGTAGCTTGCTGGTCGTTGAGTGGAGCTGGGTCTTGGCATTGAGATGGAGATCTGTGGGAGATTTTCGCCGTTTTATATTACATGGAGCTGGGAGGTGACTGGTGGACCAGTGTCCTGAACTTGCCTCTCCCACCTCAGAGGCACAGCCCTGATGCCTGGCTGGAGCACCAAGCATGTCATCCACATGTCTCAGAATAAAAGGGAGAAAAAAAAGAAAGTAGGAAAGAAGAAGATAAAATAAAATAAAGTAAAATAAAATAAAATAGTTATTAAAATAAAAAATAATTATTAAAAAAAATTTTTTTAAGTAATAAAAAAAAAGAAAGAGGAGAGCAACCAAATGAAAAAATAAATCCACCAATGATAACAAGTGCTAAAAACTATACTAAAAAAAAAAACAGAACGGACAGACAGAACCCTAGGACAAATGGTAAAAGCAAAGCTATACAGACAAAATCACACACAGAAGCATACACATACACACTCACCAAAAGAGAAAAAGGGGAAAAAAATATATATCGTTTCTCCCAAAGTCCACTGCCTCAATTTGGGATGATTCGTTGTCTATTCAGGTGTTCCACAGATGCAGGTACATCAAGTTGAGTGCGGAGATTTAAACCGCTGCTCCTGAGGCTGCTGGGAGAGATTTCCCTTTCTCTCCTTTGTTCGCACAGCTCCTGGGGTTCAGCTTTGGATTTGGACCCGCCTCTGCGTGTAGGTCGCCTGAGGGCATCTGTTCTTCGCTCAGACAGGACGGGGTTAAAGGAGCAGCTGATTTGGGGGCTCTGGCTCACTCAGGCCGGGGGGAGGGAGGGGTATGGATGTGGGGCGAGCCTGCGGCGGCAGAGGCTGGCGTGACGTTGCAGCAGCCTGAGGCGCGCCGTGCGTTCTCCTGGGGAAGTTGTCCCTGGATCATGGGACCCTGGCAGTGGCGGGCTGCACAGGCTCCCGGGAGGGGCGGTGTGGAGAGTGACCTGTGCTCGCACACAGGCTTCTTGGTGGCGGCAGCAGCAGACTTAGCGTCTCATGGCCGATTCTGGGTCTGCGCTGATAGCCGCGGCTCGTGCCCGTCTCTGGAGCTCCTTTAAGCGGTGCTCTTAATCCCCTGTCCTCGCGCACCAGGAAACAGAGGGAAGAAAAACTCTCTTGCCTCTTTGGCAGTTCCAAACTTTTTCCCGGACTCCCTCCCAGCTAGCCGTGGCGCACTAGCCCCTTCAGGCCGTGTTCACGCAGCCAACCTCAGTCCTCTCCCTGGGATCTGACCTCCGTAGCCCGAGCCTCAGCTCCCAGCCCCCGCCCGCCCCGGCGGGTGAGCAGACAAGCCTCTCGGGCTGGTGAGTGCTGGTCGGCACCGCTCCTCTGTGCGGGAATCTCTCCGCTTTGCCCTCCGCACCCCTGTTGCTGTGCTCTCCTCCGTGGCTCCAAAGCTTCCTCACCACCACCACCACCCCACGTCTCTGCCAGTGAAGGGGCTTCCTAATGTGTGGAAAGCTTTCCTCCTTCACGGCTCCCTCCCACTGGTGCAGGTCCCGTCTCTCTTCTTTTGCTTCTGTTTTTTCTTTTTTCTTTTACCCTACTTAGGTATGTGGGGAGTTTCTTGCCTTTTGGGAGGTCTGAGTTCTTCTGCCAGCATTCAGTAGGTGTTCTGTAGGAGTTGTTCCACATGAAGATGTATTTCTGATGTATTTGTGGGGAGGAAGGTGATCTCCGCGTCTTACTCTTCTGCCATCTTAAAGCTCCTCTCCTCTTTTTATTTACTAGGAATTCATAATGTGGAAAATACATATTGCTGCAGAACTTACAGAATGGTTTATTGGGCATTGAATTACACAACATTATAAATCTAGAGAAAATTGTTAACAATAAAACTTTAAAAGATGAAGATCATATTTAGTGAACTAAGTTCATGCAACAAATCATTTCACAGTCTCCAATGCAGAAGCCTTTGAATGGGCTGAAAAAGAGAGTTCACTTACGAATTTCTGTAGGGCCATTTATAGCCTTAGTCCTTGTTTTCTTAGTTTTCTCTCTAAAGAGTCTTCCTGAATAAGAAAGTTTGGTAGGCATTAAGTAATAATTATTGTAAAACATTGATAAAAAATAAAACATCAAAGTGTATATAGTCATCATGAGTTTTTAAAAGTTAACTATGGGGGCTTCCCTGTTGGCACAGTGGTTAAGAATCCACCTGCCACTGCAGCGGACATGGGTTTGAGCCCTGGTCTGGGAAGATCCCACATGCCATGGAGCAACTAAGCCTGTGTGCCACAACTGCCAAAGCCTGCGCACCTAGAGCCCATGCTCTGCAACAAGAGAGGCCACCGCGATGAGAAGCCCACGCACCGCAATGAAGGGTAGCCCCCAATCGCTGCAAGTGGAGAAAAGCCCGCAGGCAGCAATGAAGACACAATGCAGCCAAAATTAAATAAATAAAATAAATAAATTTATTAAAAAAAAAAAAAAGAACAGGTGGAAGGAAGTGAAAGGAAAAGACACTAAGGCAGTGGCTGGACACCCCCAAAGGTACTCACTACTACCGGTAAGAACCACCATTTCCTTTTTTTTTTAAATTAATTTATTTGGCTGTGCTGGGTCTTATTCGCAGCTCACGGGATCTTTGATCTTCGTTGAGGCACGTGGGATCTTTAGTTGCGGCATGTGAACTCTTAGTTGCCGCGTGCATGTGGGATCTAGTTCCCCGCCCAGGGATCAAACCCGGGCCCCCTGCATTGGGCGCGCGGAGCCTTAGCCACTGGACCACCAGGGAAGTCCCAGAGCCACCATTTCTGGAAGGCTGACCAGGTACCACATGCTTCCTATACATTCTAACCGAATGTTCACAGCAGCCGTTTCACATTTTAAGATGAGCAAACTGGGGCTCAGAGCAGGTTATTCAGGTGGCATGTGGGGGAGGGAGATGTCACTCCAGTCAGTGTGACTTGCAGAATCTGCTCAACCGGAGTCTTGCTACTCAAAGTGTGGTCCTTGGAACGGCAGCACCTGAAAGCCTATTAGAAATGCAGACTCCTGGGCCCCATCCTTAGACCGAAGGAACCTGACCTGCATTTGAACAAGATCCCCCCATGGTGTGTATACAAGTTAAAATTTGAGAACGCTGGTCTGAACCTCAGCCCCCTGCTATCCATGAGTATGAGATGTTGGCTTGGCTCCCTGCTGAGGGGAGAGGTCAGGGGAGCACGGGACGAGCGGGGAGAGGCTGGAGGGAGGAGTGGAACAGCAGTCATAGGAATATGATGGGCTGTATTAAGAGAAAACTTCTAAAATGTTATGATACGTGTTAATTCCCAGGTTAAGGCTAGACTGGGTAACGGCTTCAAATAAGTCAATGTAGTTGTGCTTTCCAGAGAGAATCCCCAAGTAACGTCGGTTGACTCTGGTTGTTGTAATCGTCTCAGCTACCCAGTCTCCCGGGAGTGTCATAGCACAGCTGGCTGATTTATTATCAAAAGACATGCAGTGCCTTGAACATGGCCTGTTTTTTCGTAGCTCAGTTTCCCAAGTACATGTGGTTCCTTCTCTCTCTTCTTTGACTGACTTGTCCTTTAAAACCTCCTTCTGGAAAGACTTCCTTGCCCACCCGGGCCCCTGTGTGATTTGGGCTACCACTCTCTCTGTGCTCCCAACCACCATCTGCAAGGCCGCGGCTGGTACGTGATCTTTGAAGGACTTAGGGTGGTGCCTGACATGCAGTAAGTGCTCAGTAAGCACTACTGTCTATTATTAGCCCGGGAGTAGGAATAAAGGTAGTTGAGAGTAGAACATGTGGTTGAGAGGGAGTGGCACCATATAAAGGGGGCAAAAATAACCAGAGATGGGCTTCCTGGTGGCGCAGTGGTTGAGAATCTGCCTGCCAATGCAGGGAACACGGGTTCAAGCCCTGGCCTGGGAAGATCCCACATGCCGTGGAGCAACTAAGCCCGTGCGCCACAGCTACTGAGGCCCGCATGCCTAGAGACCGTGCTCCACAACAAGGGAAGCCACCGCAGTGAGAGGCCCGTGCACCACAGCGAAGAGTGGCCCCCGCTTGCTGCAACTAGAGAAAAGCCTGCGCAGCAACAAAGACCCAACTCAGCCAAAAATAAATAAATAAATTTAAAAATATATATATATAACCAGAGATCCCAGCAAGCGCCATACTGAAGTGGTGACTAAGGATTTTCTGTGCTGGGAAGGAAAGGGTGAGAAGGCAAGACAGAGGCAGTGGAGTGGTTTTGAATGGCCTACTTGCTGTAAGGGTCATTATAAGGTGGGGGAGAAAGAAGGCATCATTTTAAGGAAACTAGCTCATCCAAATCATTCTACTTATAAGAAAGCTTTGTATTTGTTATAGCTGGTTGTAGGAGTTGGAACAAATGTATGATAGGGCAGAGTTTTCTTTTTGTTTATAGATATGTCTTTGTGCTATGCTGAAGCCTGTGTGATCAATGTACTGTATAGCTCCCATTTTAACATACGTTTTATGGAACCTGAAGCCTAATTTTACCATTTGTATAGTTATTTTTTGATATTTTTTATTTTATTAATGTGTAGTTATTTTCATAGTTATTGAATCTTTGTTTCTATCCTGTTAATTCTATCTGTAATTTATTTCAGATCAGTTTCTTGAACAGGTATGTAATAGCCTATTATATCATTCTTCCTGTGAGAAAATAGGATCAAGTTTCTTAATTTAGTTTGTAAAATTACGTTTCCTAAACATCTGTTACCTGGAAAGCACTACAAACATTGCTTTTTGAGGGATGCAGTCATGAACCAGAAATTATCCTTGTCCTTGAGGGAGCTGACAGCCTAGGAGGGGAGACATCACAGGTGGAAATGATTATAAACTCAACAATGTAAGTCATGCCGTAAGAGAGGTGAGATACTGTGCTCATTGAGGGAGAATAACTCGCTTTTGGCTGGGAGTGGGAGTAGGGGATAAAAGCTTTGAGGCAAAGGCAGTGGTTCAGCTTGACCTTGAGGTTGGGTTTGATAGGAAGAAATAGGACAAAAGGCATTCTAGGTGGACAAAATATTATAAAATAATAAATTTTGATTTTCATAAACACATTGTTGTGCTAGATGGTTCCATATCTAGATAATAGTTTAAGTATCCACAAAAAGGAGGAACTACCATTTAATGAATGCTAATGTTTAGGTACATGTGTATTATCTCAGTCGATCCTCACAAAAACCTGATGAAGTAGGGAGGTATTGTTATCCCCATTAACAGGTAAAGAAACTGATGTTCAGAGAAGTTAATCATTTGCTCAAGGTCACGTAGCTAGTACATGGCAGGGCTGGGATTCAGACATAGATCTATCTCATTCCAAAGCTCATGCTCTTTCCACTACTTCCTGCTGCCTTCCTGTAGACATGTTCACAGATTGCCAATCATTCATTCATTCATTCCACAAATAGTAATTGAGTATTGAACATGTCCCAGGTGCCATGCTAGGCACTGGGTTTGCAGCTCTGAGCTATGGTGGTAGTCTTCCTGACAACACAGCCATGTTCCCTGCTAAATGTATGGGACACATGGAGAAACAAGTAGCACCTTGACATTTCTGGGACATTAAGGTTTCCAATTAAGTGTAAATTTAGAGGATTAATTTGATTTTATCAAATATCTTAATTGATTACCCTCATCAAATAATTAGAAAAGGCGCAGTGCTCACTGAGAAATAATAGATGGAAAAATAAAGGATATTTCGATGCCATAGTTGGAAGATCTACAACTTAAATATTTTATGAAAACATCAGTAGTTAGGATCTTAGCAGTTGATAGACCTGAGTGCCCAAGAGCATACCTTACCTAAGCCGTGCAGATTGTGATACCAATAAAAGTCCAATAAAAGTGTTTCAGGGAAGGGTGGGGGAGAGTGAGAGAGGAAGGGATGGGGGGCGGAGAGAGGGAGATTTTGTTGAGAACCAAATGAAATTAGGTGTTCAGAAATTTCATCTGCTGGCCTACTTTTAAACAAAATGTTTTCAAAAAACTGAGAAATGCAAACAGTAAAGTAAAAGTCACCCATACTATCATCAGTTAAATAGTATACATATATATAAAACATATATATGCATATACATACTTGTTGCCCCATTTGTCCCATACATGCATATATATGAAGTCTCTCTCCCTGATAACCTACTCCTCCAGCCCCACCCTAGAGGTAACCACCATTAGCAATTTGGAATTTGTCCTTCCTGAATAGTGACTCGTACTTACTCCTTATCCATAGTGACAGATCCATTTTCGTTTCTACATACAATCCTCATTTTATTCTTTTTACAAAAACAGGACCATTCCTCTGTTTTTATTTTTCTGCCATTTGCCCTTTTTAAACTTAAGGTAACTTTGGGCCCATTAATTAACTTATCTGTGACTTTTAAGAGAACATCTGTAAGTTTCTCCCACGAGGGTGCAAACATTGAGTTAACAGCAAGTTGTACGAAAGGCTGGGAAGGTGGTCTTATGGTCAGTTTGGGGGCAACATTCTTCAGTATGTGAAGCTTGGGAGTAAAAGAGAAGTATCTTGACTCAACTGAAATACTACCAGTGACTCTAAAGAAAAAGTTATGGATTTGCTTTTAATTGCTTTAATTGCTACACAATTCTCCTTAGTTACTCTATGAACTTGTAAGAATCCACCCACGGTAAAAGTCGGATTTGACACATTGTGAGAATTGTTATGAGGATTACAATTCTTTGTGTCCCAAATGCAAAGTGCTTCCAAGACATTTTATAAAACGTTGTTTCATTTAAATATCTCAACCAGGAAAAAAAAAAATCTAACCACACAAGACTGGAAATCTTAAAAGTAATCATTATCCCATGAAAACCCCAAAAGGTACTTAAAAACAATATAAAATGTAGTATAAGTATCTATACTATTATCTTTGGAACTGAAGCAAGTAGCATGTGCATGTTATCCTTTGTGCTGAATTAATTATGTAAAACAACGAAGTTCAAAATATGAGTATAGTTATTGTGTGATGAATTGCCCAAATTACTTAAGTGGTTAACTCAAGCCTCTACTTCATTTGTTTGTAGAGTTCTTCTGAAGAGCTTATTTCTTACGCAGACTATGCAGAACACACACCTGTCCTTATTGAGTCAAGGCCGGCCTGGTGAACCTCCATTACTGTCCAAGGCTGGAAAGCTATGGTTTAGAGGCTGTTGAGGTCACCAGAGCTGTTCGCCTGGGCACCAAATGCTCTTCCATTTCTCTGTATCTCAGCTTACCACTCTAGCTGCCATCTCTTGGGACCATCACTGGGTCTTTGTGGCTTCTGAGTTTTTCCTCACTGTAAACCCAATTGGCTGAGTTTAAGGCCCAAGTTGACCGCCACCTCTTCTATAGAGGAAGTCCCCTGTGTGACCCTCTGTTCAAAACTTGGGCCCTTGTCTTGCACTTCTGCGCTCTGTTGAGGTTCTGGTAGGTAGGAACCTGACCTCCCGACCTCCCTGACCTCGGGCTAAGAGGAAAGGGTGTTGTCATTCTAAGTTGTCATCACACATCCCTTAGCCCTAGTGATGGTCTTGCTCAGGACTGTCCATTTTAGGAAGCTTTTTTTTTTTTTTTGGAGCTTTTATTAATTAATTAATTTATTTATTTTTGGCTGTGTTGGATCTTCCTTTCTGTGCGAGGGCTTTCTCTAGTTGCGGCAAGCGGGGGCCACTCTTCATCGCGGTGCGCGGGCCTCTCACTGTCGCGGCCTCTCTTGTTGCAGAGCACAGGCTCCAGACGCGCAAGCTCAGTAGTTGTGGCTCACGGGCCTAGTTGCTCCGCAGCATGTGGGATCTTCCCAGACCAGGGCTCGAACCCGTGTCCCCTGCATTGACAGGCAGATTCTCAACCACTGCGCCACCAGGGAAGCCCGGGGACTGTCCATTTTAGTTTTTCGTCTCCTGTGTTCCCATGAGATGGAAATAATGGGGCCAAGTCTCTTTGAAAGCTTCTATTTGAGATACAGCAAGACTTCATGTTATTTTAAAGAGAGAGAAGCTTTTCGAATATTTGAGTGGATAGTTTGGCATATTAATGCTAATACTGAAAACAGTGTAGAATCAATCTTCATCATTTTAATTTCTCTCTTTCCAATAAATACCTGTTTAATTTAAGTTGGTACTTCAAAAAATGCCCCATTCATACAGAGTATGAAATACGCACACCCTGAAATACATAATATGAAGTTAAGAAGTGTGTGGCTCCTGTTACTCTTGACCGTGACAGTGCTTGGTTTCGTACTTTGATTACTGTAAACATCTGAAATAAAACAAATGTACTCCAGCTTGTGAAATCATTTTAATTGCTTTCTTAAATTGTTTTTGTTCCATCCATAATTATATTTTAATGTCACATTTCGCTAAATACTGTTGATTATGTGGAGCTCTGATGAGTGTGTATATGTAATAAAAATAAGAAGAGGGAATTTAGATTCAGGAGGGTCAAAAAAAATAAACTTGCTTAATTCTGAATTTCCAGCTCTTTGATGATTTGCTTGTAAACAGGATAATTTTTTAAATTGCATTACAAAATGTGGTGCATGACTTGAGCCACAGTTGCTATTCTCATGTCAGTTACTTTTATTTTACTCTGTATTTTTCCTTCTTGATGTTCTTTATGTTCTGTTCTTTTAATCCCTGTCCTCAGAGCTTTTTCATGCCTTAGCTGTGGCTCCCGTCTCCCCCTCCCCCCCTTTTTTAAAAAAAATTTTTAAGTAAGGAAAAGCACTTTTATTTATTTATTTATTTATTTATGGCTGTGTTGGGTCTTCATTTCTGTGAGGGCTTTCTCTAGTTGAGGCAAGCGGGGGCCACTCTTCATCGCAGTGCGCGGGCCTCTCACTATCGCGGCCTCTCTTGTTGCGGAGCACAGGCTCCAGACGCGCAGGCTTAGTAGTTGTGGCTCATGGGCCTAGTTGCTCCGCGGCATGTGGGATCCTCCCAGACCAGGGCTCGAACCCGTGTCCCCTGCATTAGCAGGCAGATTCTCAACCACTGCGCCACCAGGGAAGCCCCCCACCCCGTCCCGTTTTTTTAAGTCAGTGCTTATTGGGAACTTTGGGCCAGGTAGGTGCTAAGTGTCAGGTGTTTTCCAGACATTGCTCTAACTACTTAATTATGAGAACCCTGTGATGAAGGTATTAGTATCCATATTTTACAAATATGCAAACTCAAGCCCAGAAAGTTAAGTAACTGCAAGGTTACCCTGCTGGTTAGTGATGAGAATTGAATACAGGTCTGACTTCCAAAACCTGCACTTGACTCATTACCCTGTACATGCCTCTCTGAGCCAACTTTGGGTGTTCGGTAAAGCAAGAGTGACAGTCTTAGTCTCATGGGGTTTTCTGGAGGCACGAGTGAGAAAAAGAATGCAGAACAGCCTTCTGTACTGTCCATGAGCAGTGTGGGCACTGCGTGTACAGCATGGGTAATAAACGTCCCCTTTGTGGGTTATGGGTAACAGTATCTCCCACTGGGCACGCTTTACCCTGCCACCCAGCATGCATCCCGGCTCTGGGTTGTTATGCACTGAGGAAGTGCAGATAAACTGGAAACGCCTAATTAAGCAGGAAAGCGGTGGTGAGGAAAGGCATGCCTTGAGAGCCTTATACTTCATGCTTTTTATCATCTGATAGATGGGACCATCCCTAAGGCTATGGCAGGGCAGGTGACTGGGTGTTAAGCAGGGTACCGAAGAGCTCGCCGTGGAGCCCGTGCATCATATTGCCCTCTAGGCACCTGGCCTTCGTGTTTCAGGCAGTCATATGCAATCCCTCTGCTGGAAAAGCTGGCAGGTCACACCTGGGTGTCCAGAAGCCTCCTCCCTGCCACCTGCACTGTGGTTCTCCAGAGCCCTATTGGTGGTAAACAACCAATGTTATGAATGTGTGTGTGTGTGTGTGTGTGTGTGTGTGTAATTTCCAATTTATTTCAAACAAGTACTCATAAAATACAATCAAAATGGATTACTAGAAAAATGACTTTTTTAAAAAGGCATATAAAACGCAAGCCAAAATATTTTATGAGGAGATTCAACAGCAATAAATACATTCAACAGAAATAATACATTTCCAGAAATGTCAAGGCAATGCCAAATTGCTCTAAGTTTCTAAGCACTTATTCTCAATTTTCTGTCCTTATCTCATTGCTGTTGGGTAACAGTTTACAGACCAGTACCAGCCTGCAGAGGACACTTTGAGAAGCTGGCCCAGAGCTCACCCTGATTGAGGCTGGCAGTACGTGTGTGGGTGCAGGTCCTCCTGCCAAGGTCTGGACTGGTGCCTGCTGCCGTCAGCCTGTGTGTGGAATGCTTGGGCGTGGAGGAATGCCAGTCCCTTGCTGTCCTCCATCATAGCTCTGCCCTTGAGGCTTGGTCCCTGCCTCAGCTCCTGGTTCCATCCTGTTTTCTCTGGGTCCTAGAGCTCAGCCCTGAACCCTGACTGATGTGCTGTGGCACTGAGAGGGTCTTACCAGTATTCTCCCCCAAGGCCTCCATTCTGCTGTCTGGATGTACAGTCGTTGGCAGGATTCCAAGATAACTCATCAGTTTCTTATTGCTGCCGTAACAAATTATTACACATTTAGTGGCTTAAAACAACAGAACTTTATTCTCTTATAGTTCTGGAAGCCAGAAGTCCGAAATTAGTCTTGCAGAGTAAAATCTAGGCATTGGCAGAGCTGGTTCCTTCTGGAGGCTCTAGGGGAGAATTCATTCTTGCCTCATCCAGCTTCTGTGACTGCCAGCATTCTTTAGCTTGTGGCCCCATTAACCTCTGCTTTTCATTGTCATATTGCCTTTTCCTTTTCTGTGGTCAAATCTCCTTCTTAGGAAAACACTGTGATTACATTCTGGCCCGCCCTGATATCCAAACTAATCTCCCCATCTCCAGATCCTTATCTTAATCACATCTGCAAAGACTCTTTTGCCATATAATAACATTCACAGGTTCCAGGGATGAGGACCTGGATTTCTTTGGAGGACATTATTCAGCCTACCATCTCCAGATTTGGGGATTCATGTCATTGTCGTCTGACCCACTGTATGTTTTCCTTCTGCGGTGTACCTCCTCCCCTCCCCCATACACACTGGGCCATCTACCAGGTGGAATCATTTCTAGGGTCTGAGGTTTTCAGAGTCTGGGGGCACTGGTGTGGCAGCTAATAATTATTGAGTAATTTGCGTTTTAGATATTCTGCTCAGGACTTTGTAGATTGGCCCGTTTAATACTTGTGACAACCCAAGAGATTCTGTGGCATCCGACTTGGAGATGAAGAAATAGAACCTTAAGGAGGTTAGATAGTTAATTGCCCCAGGTCCCTTGGCGAGTAGATGGGGGAGCTGCATGCAGTCCCAGGCAGTGTGGCTCCACAGTTGGAGTTCTCACCCCTACGCCAGGCTGCCCTTGGACAGCGGCAGACCCTGAGATGTGGGCTACAAGCATGTCTCCTCCCCGCAAGCACCAGCCATGTGGCAGAGCTAGTGCCCTAGCCTGGCCCTGTAGTCCCAGCTTCCTTCCTTTCCCCTCTGGCCCGTGGGATGTATCTTCCCAAGAAGGGACAGCCAGGAAGAACTCTTCCACTCTCTCCCAGAAGGACACCAGGAGCTCCAGGACCAAATGACTGACTGACTGTGAGAAGAGCCCCTACTCTTCCAGGTAGCCTGGCTGTCACCTGCCCTTTGGACAGGAATAGAGCTGGCAGTCAGCTAAGGCTGGCTGAGTTTGAATTTGTTTGCTGGTCCTGTCATGATATGTCATTAAGCATTCCTGGCTAGAAGTCAGACAGGAGAGAGCGCTGGAGGGCGTTCTCACACCCTGTGCTCCTGAGAGGCTGCCCTGCCTTTCTGGCGGCCCTGGGACTCTCTGGGGCCTTTTGCTTCCGTTTAGGAGGCAGTGCTGGCAACACTCGCTGGTACAGCAGCAACTGGAGTTTTGGGAAAGGCTGTTAGGCTGTGAGTCATCTTCCCTGACAGCAAATTCTGAGTCCTGGTGGAGCAATGTCCAGCAGACTCAGGAAAGTTAGAAATCGAGAACTCTGCCTGGTAGCCGGGGGCAGGAGCCAGGTGTGGCAGGAGAGCCAAGCTTCCTCCGAAGGCTTCCTGGCTCAGCCTGTGCTGAATCCCCAGTTGGTGGAACCATAAAATGCCAAGCAAAGGGATGTGTCATGAGAATTAGGACCTAAACCGTAGACTGACCTTAGAAAATGCTCACTGTGGGCTCCTTTGCAGGACGTGCCTGCCGCAGAGCTATCCAAGCTGGGCCTGCAGCATCAGGAAGCCAGATAAACACTACATTCTCCCAGACTAGGAATTTATTAAATTCCATGTAATTTAAATGTGTTTTAATAATAAAAGTGTGGATAGATTATTGATGAGAATACAAGTTTTTCGCATATCTTTTACATTATGTAAGTGGTTTATTTTTTAATAGAGTTTATTTTTTTTAAATAAATTTATTTATTTATTTTTGGCTGCGTTGGGTCTTTGTTGCTGCACGTGGGCTTTCTCTAGTTGCGGAGAGCAGGGGCTGCTCTTCGTTGCGGTGCGCGGGCTTCTCATCACGGTGGCTTCTCTTGTTGTGGAGCACGGGCTGTAGGCGCACGGGCTTCCGTAGCTGTGGCTGGCGGCTTCTAGAGCGCAGGCTCAATAGTTGTGGCACACGGGCTTAGTTGCTCCGCGGCTTGTGGGAACTTCCCGGACCAGGGCTCGAACCCATGTCCCCTGCATTGGCAGGCGGATTCTCAACCACTGCACCATCAGGGAAGCCCCCTCCTATTATTTTTTATTATTACTCAAGGACCCATACCTCCATCTCAGCTTTAGCAAGACAGCTCAGTGGTCCAGAGGATCCTTCTTAGTTTATGGAAATTGTCCTTGATTTACCTAACCATATACAAGGGTCACCTCTTACTCACTTTCCCCTACCCTCCTTCATTGCTTTAGTTTTTCCTCTAGATTTTTACATTGCCACTTATATCTTGTCTTTGCCTAATAGGTAAGTCCACACTGAAAGACATGTCTTCTGGTACAGTGGCTTCAGAGACTGCTTAATTAGTCTGCCTCCTTTCATGGCTGGATATATATTTTATGTCAGATTCTGCAAAAGGCTTTGGAGAAGAAGATATAGAGGAAAATGATAAAATGGGGCATTTGAGGAAAATTTTAAACTCATGATTAGCCCCTTTATTTAAAAATAAGTCATAATCTCTTTCAGAATTTCTAACAAAGGCTTTTTTTTTTTCGTCGTTTACAGTTTTTTTTTTTTAATTTATTTTATTTTATTTTATTTTATTTTATTTTTTTATTTTTTTTGGCTGTGTTGGGTCTTCATTGCTGTGCGCGGGCTTTCTCTAGTTGCGGTGAGCGGGGGCTACTCTTTGTTGCAGTGCGCAGGCTTCTCATTGCGGTGGCTTCTCTTATTGTGGAGCACGGGCTCTAGGGTGCATGGGCTTCAGTAGTTGTGGCACGCGGGCTCAGTAGTTGTGGCTCGCGGGCTCTAGAGCGCAGTCTCAGTAGTTGTGGTGCACGGGCTTAGTTGCTCCGCAGCATGTGGGATCTTCCTGGACCAGGGCTCGAACCCGTGTCCCCTGCGTTGGCAGGCGGATTCGTAACCACTGCGCCACCAGGGAAGGCCATCTAACAAAGGCTTTTAACTTTTGTGGTTTATCTGCCATTCTCTCAAGCACATGGTATATATTTATAGGTCCTTATGTTAAATTATAAGCAGAATCATGAGGTAGGGAATTGGAGATAAAGCTGACCACAAGTTAATCTACTCCAACATCTTCTCTTTAAAAGGCCTGCAAATGTGGTGTTCTTTGCTTCTGTTTTTGAAGGGAAAGCATTTTGGTGACTACCAGGAAGAAGCAGTGGGGGCAGGGTGGAAGTATCATTGGCCTGGCAGCTTGGAGACCTTGATTTTATCCCACTGTGACATCTTACTTGTGTACGACCTTGAACATAACAGTACCCTCTTAGGCCTTATTTGGCAGTCTGTAAAATGAAAGAGTTAAAGAAGATGACCCCTTGGAAGCCTTCCAATTCCCAAATTGTTGGAAATCATCCTTCAGGAGATCAATATCTAGGAGACTATGTTGTAATAACGAAAGTGAAGATATAAAGCAGTTCTTGGTTTTCTGTGATATTGGGGGGAGAAGGGTGGTAAAATTAGCTAATATAGAAGTAGACATTTGTGTTTTCATGTAAGCAAGTCACATGTTTTGGGACTACATTTTGATGCAAACTAAAGAAAGAGCTTATGTTATGATGATCCAGCTTATTAAGTTAAATTACAAATGTTTCATTTCTGGCTTACTGTGGGGCTCAGTAAGGATTTTCCAAAAGAATGAATGAGAAATGATCATAATGATATGTATCATTTACCACCTGCCTGATGTGCCAAGCACTGGAGGTACATCCATGAATAGCACAGACCTGACATCTGCCCTCTCCAAGAGGCATGTGTTATTACCCCTTAGTTACATACAGGGAAAAGGAATTCCAGATTTGGCGTTACATTGAAAACTGAACAGCAACGCTGGCAGCTTTCGTTCTCCAGAAGCCCACATTTTGTGCCAAGGAGCAGAGTAATCTTCCATTTACCAAGGGCTTCTTCAGCTTTTTAATGATATATTAAACATCCAGTCACCAAATATCTGTGAGTCTTGGTTGTAGCAGATGGATTTGGGCATTGGGTGCTGGAATGCATCCTGTCGCAGCTGATCATTTACTGGTTCTCTGACTGTGGTTGGATGGAGTTGGCATTTGTCTCCTAGGGTCCTCTTGCCCTCAACAGTTTGTGGTTATGGTGACAAAATTATAACATGATAAATACAGGCATACCTCTGAGATATTGCAGATTCCTGTCCAGACCACTGCAGTAAAGCGAATATCGCAATAGAGTCACTCGAATTTTTTTGTTGCCAAGTGCATATTAAAGTTGTGTAAAAAGCTTACACTATACTGTAGTCTGTTAAGTGTGCAGTAGCATTATATCTTAAAAAACAAAGTACATAGCTTAATCAAAAATACTTTATTGCTAAAAAATACTAATCATTATCTGACAATGCAGGGCTGGCACAAACCTTCAATTTGTAAAAAACAAAACAAAACAAAACAATATCTGCGAAGCACAGTAAAGTGAAGTGCAGTAAAATGAGGTATGCCTGTATTATGGTAGATGTATAAACAGAAGAAAGAGGACAGCAATTTAAAGAGTCTCCAAAACATTTTAAGGTTCTACCCATTTAAGGTACCCAGACCCAGGAAGGCATTTGGTGTGTGTTATGGGATAAGAGTCACTGGGACAGTTTTTCTCTCCCTCCAGAAAGGAAAATACTGATTTCCCCAGACCTTTAACAGCAACTGGGGTTTATCATTGCAAAATCTTTGGAATTTGATGAGTAAAAGTGGAATCTAGTTTTGAAATCAATCCAAAAAAAATGTTTTGGATTGCCAGAGAGGCTGAGCATTGTTGCATAATTTTTACAGCCTATTTTTGTGTGTTTGTTTTGTGAATTGCCTGTCCTTTCTTACTGTCACATTTTTAATTGGGATGCTTTCCTTTTTTCTAATTATCTTATTAGAGTTTTTACAAACTCTTATAAGGATGCCGACTCCTTTTCCATCATATATTACTAATATTTTTTCTTTGTTTTGGTATTTTTATATTTATTATGCTTTTTATATATTTATTAGTAAAACTCCAACAATCATTCCTTCAGTGTTTATGTCTTTGATGTTATTCTTAGCAAGGCCTTCAAGGCCCTTGAATGATATAAGTGTTCACTTATATATTTTGTCAATATTCTCATGGGTTTTTTAAATTTAAAATTTTAATCTGTCTGGAAGTAATTTGGATATATGTCATGATGCATGGAGCTAACTTAATTTTTTCCCACATGTTAACCAATTATACTATCGTTCTTGAAATTATTGAATTATCAACTTCTTCCCCACTAATATAAAATGACACTTTTACTATTTACTAAAATCATACTTCTAAAACAGCATGGTTGTAGCAGAGAGGTCAATGAAAGATAACAGAAAGCCCAGGAACTGAGAAAATATACATATATATTCATATATATATATATTCTTGTGTGTGTGTGTTCCTAAGCTTTCTGTTTTCTTTCATTGACCTCTCTGCTACAACCACACTGTTTTGGTAGTTGTATCTTTGGAGTCTATTGGAACATCTTGCAGAGCAAAATAACTTTTCCTTCATAATTTTGTTAGCCAGTTGCTGCCATTTATTCTTATACATGGATCTGAGAATTTTACAAATTAAAGTTGGTGTCAGGATATTTATAGTAATTAATATATTGATTTAGGGGAGAGGACACTTTTTAAATACTGACTTCCCATCCGGGAAGGCACATATCATTTCATTTATTTCAGTCTTCTTTGAGGACACTCAGGTAGTCTGGTGTATGATATCTATGTGAAAGCACAGGCTCTGAAGTCAGGGAGTCTGAGTTCAAATCCAAACGGAGCTGTGTATTTACTTGTATAGTAATGAGCAATTTTTTTCCCCCAGTGACTGGAATATAGCAGGCAGTCAGCAAACATTTGTTCAAGAAATTTTTTTTTTGACAACCAGGGAGAATTAAGCGAGAGGGAGAGAAAGAAGGAGAAGGAGAGATACTGAGAGAGAGAGAGAGAGATACTGAGAGAGAGAAAACAGCCTTTTGTCAGCAATCCGAGCAAAATCCTGTGCTAAAACTTTGATTGGACCAGCCTAAGTCACTTGACTACCTCTAGCCAGTCACTGTAGCCAGGGAAGTCAAATGCTTAGCCATATTCATATAAATTCACATTTTTTTCTTTAGAACCACATAGCTCCCCAAACAGGAGTCAGTCAGTGACCCCTGGGAAGAGAGAAGGAGGGAGTGGATGTTGGGGAGGCTATCAAGAAAGAAATTTTAAAAATGAATGTTGAACTTTATCAAAATGCCATCTAGGCATCTCTTGAGATGACCAAGTATTGGTTTACTCTTACTGATGATGGTGAGTTATATAAATAGATACCCTAATATTAAGGTAGGAGAACAAAACCTACTTAGCTGTGCCCTGTGGCAGTACCAGAGGTTCTGGGAGAACCAGCTTGTTTTCCTTTTTCTTCTCTTTTTCCTTCTTCTGGGGCTTCTGTGGACTTTCCTGCCTCTCCTCAGCCCTCTGATACTGGTGTCTCCAGAGTTCTGTCTTTGGTTTCCTGCTCCGAGTGGTGGCATGGTTTTCACTGCCTCTCCTCTGAGCTTCCTACACATATACCCCACAGCCTGACAAGTTGCATGGCCCAGAGGCATCTCAAACTCTGCCCGTCCAGCACGTAACTCATCAGCCCTCATAAGCCTGCTTGGCCTCTTGTATTCTTGACAGCTCCAACCAGTCACTCAAACCAAAATCCTTGAACTTCCTCCCTTTATCCTCCATTGCCCACACATGTCTCAGTTGACTTTATGCCCTGCGTTAGCCTTGAATTCATCCTCTTCTACCCCCCATGCTGCTCCTGGTGCAGGCGCCCATCTCCTCTTGTCTTTACCAGTCGTTCTCAAATTTTAGCGAGCATTGCAGTCACCTGGAGGGCCAATCGGTTCACGCGTTGCCGCTCCCACCCCCAGAGTTCCCGACTCAGCAGGTCTGGGGTGGGCCTGAGGGTTTCCGTTTCTGGTAAGTTCCAGGGCTGCTGCTGCTGGTTCAGGGACCACACTTGGAGAACCACAGGCCCGGATCATTGCAGCAGCAGCTCCTTCCTCGTCTCTGGTCTTCCAGTCTATCCACACTTAATCTAGCCACACTTCAGCCAGAAAGATCCAGCTCACTACTGATCCAGCAGTGCTACCGTAAGCCTAAGCTTCTCACCATGGCAAGGCTGCGGGCCGGCTCCTTCCTCCCTGGTCAGCCTCGTCATCCCCAACCACAGAGCCACGCTGCACGGGGCTGTCCACAGGAGCTCTGTTCTTGGCCTTTCCTCGTGGTGTTCCGTAGGCCGGAGATGTCCCTTCCACGGTTTTCACCTGCCTCAGCCTCACTCCTCCTTCATCATTGAGCTTTCCTGTGATCGCCTGGAAATTTGCCTGAGTTCCCAGAGGGAGCTTAATGCATCTTGCCTGAGTTCCCATAGCACCCTGCAGGTACCTCTGGCTTATTTCTTCCCACCATTATTGAGCTGTTTGCAGAGCGCTGTGTCCTCAGATGAAGGTATTTAATGCCTTGAGTACGCAGAGGCTCATCAGAAGACGCAAGTGGGCAGAGCTTTAGAGCAAGAACGAAAGGGAGCCTTTCACTTCCATTCCACTGTGAGACAAGAGTGTGTTTTTCAGCCTGCTCTCCAGCCAAGAGAAGAGGGACATGTGCGGGAATCCAAGATAGGCTGTGAGTTGGAACCACCTTTTTAACGAAATGTACTTTGGTTGAATAGAAAACGGTCTTTGTGGACTTAAGTGATCTTTTGCTGTGTTTGGGAGCTCTCTGGCTTTTTTCCTCCCCAGTGGACACATTCACTGGCTCCCCCTTTCTGACTCTCTGGGTTTCTGGGAGAAGGAGGAGATGCTGCCCTGGGCGCCCCTCCTCAGCTCAGCCACACACCCATAAACAGGCCACTTCCACCCTCACGGTGCTCCCTGGCCTCCTCCCTAACTCTTAAAAAATACTAGTTTTTAGAAAGAAGTAAGGTTTTGGGGTGTTGACACCTTGGCTTTTGATGGAAGCCACGGTGGACCCAGAGGGCCAAGCCCAGTGGAGACCTGCCCCCAACGTGTGCACCTTCGTTAGATAAAGGGGAGGGGCACAGGGCTCGGGGGTGGGGAGTGGGGGGACCTTCAAGGTATTCCCTGCTGGTCTCGGGGGCGGCTGTCCATATGCTAAGCTTCTAAAAATGTTGAGGTTCTAACTGTATAGTGCTTCACTTAGGTTTTACGTCTTTAGGATGGCAACTGTGCATATGATGAATAACTGTTTGGAAATCATTGTTTTTGCCAGCTAAGTAAAATTCCTTTTCAAAAAAGTGGGCATTTGCATTTTGCGGGTTACTTCTCCTGAGTTTGTTACTTTTAAATGGGATTCGTTGAAATGGGATTAGCTTTTAAATGGAGTCAGCATTCCACGCGGATTCATCACCCCTGAGGTCCACACGGTCCGTGGACTCAGGGTCTGACGGTGACAGTTCACTCAGTGTGAGTGGCCCCGATACACCAGAGTCAGGAAAGCGAGCGTGGTTCAATTCTGGTGTGGTGCCAGATGTGGCTAAAAATCCAGTGTTGCTTCAGGGTCACCCGGGCCCTAGTGTGAGATTCTCCTGGAGTCAAACAAGGAAGACATTTGGCTCCTGGTTCTCTAAGGCGGTTCTAGCTTTTCGGTGATAAAACTGAGGACAGAGGCAGCATAGATAATTGAAATCCACAGGATATCTCTAAAACTCATTTTTAGCAGGCGGTTTCTGTTTCCTTGCCCATCAAATCTATTTACCAGAACTGCTGACCATGTAACAGAACTGACGGATTTGAATATCATCCCTCTCCACTTTGTCCCGTCTTCATTTAATGTTAAGGAGAAGGCATATAGCAGGATGCAAGGGCATCAGAAATGCTTGGGTTTTTCCACAGTCCGGGTAATTGCCTTCTGAATAATCAGAGATCGACATTCTTTGCTCATCCTCTGTTACACAATGTAATTTTGAGTGCTTGAAGTCATCTGGCTGTTTCTATCATCAGTAATATTCCTAATAAAAGGAAGGAAGTTAGTTGAGGGATGTCACGTTTTTCAGTTGCCTTTAAATTCCTCGGTTCTCCAGGTCACGCCCTGGGTTTGACCTTTGGAATCTGGGAATGGTTATGTTGACACACATGCCTGGCCCAGTGACACTGCAGCTGAGTTGCTAGGTTAATGAAAGCTTGATGCCTTGATTCTTGCGTGGCATGTATGATGTAAAGCTTTTTGACATAATCATAGTATTGTAGTTCAATTAGGGTTCCCCCCCCCCAAAGCTAATTCTCTCTAAGGCTTTCTTGTGCTAGCCTCCTTCAGGTGTACTCACCATTTCATGGATTGTATTCTAGACCTTCCCCCCGCCCCCATTTTAACACATAGTCTGTTTCAGACAGTTCTTTTCTGATGGCTGTAGATGAAATGACTCCAGTGTTTAAATAATTTCTCTCTTTCATCTGATATTTATGGGGAGTGGGATGGTTTCTCCATTAGACTATGCTGGCCACATTTCCTGTGTGTGGATCTGATGGCATCTTGGATGTCTTCTGCCTTTTATTTATTTATTTTTTAATAAATTTATTTTATTTATTTTTTGGCTGCTTTGGGTCTTTGTTGCTGCATGCAGGCTTTCTTCTAGTTGTGACGAGCAGGGGCTACTCTTCACTGCGAGGCACAGGCCTCTCATTGTGGTGGCTTCTCTTGTTGCGGAGCACGGGCTCTAGGCGCACGGGCTTCAGTAGTTGTGGCACATGGGCTCAGTAGTTGTGGCTCATGGGCTCAGTAGTTGTGGCTCATGGGCTTAGTTGCTCCGTGGCATGTGGGATCTTCCCAGACCAGGGCTTGAACTCGTGTCCCCAGCGTTAGCAGATGGATTCTTAACCACTGTGCCACCAGGGAAACCCTTTATTTTTAAGTTTATTTTTAATTACCATTTCAGCGCTAACCAGAGGGTGGATCTGTCCTTTGTCACTGTGGTGTTTTCCGGGCATGGTGGGATATATCATCCTCTTCTCCACTCGCCCAGTAAGAGTCACTGAGTGTAGTGACAATAGTTCTTAAGAAAGCACAGCCTTGTCCCCGACAGTGACAGTGGAGAATGGGAGAGGGCAGGGGGCATCATAAGACACCGTGCTGGAAAGCCCATCACGGCGTCTGGTCCAGCGCCTCTGGGCGCCTCTGGGTCGCATCTTGCTTTCATTGGCTCTGACTGCGTCGGCTGTGACACACGTGGTATGTACTGATCTCCCTACTTGCTTCACCTTCCCCAAGCTCAGCCAGATCTTCCACATCTTATGTATAAGTTTTTTACAACTTTTACTTAAAATCTCTTTGTGTACCATCTTAAGACCTTTCTGCAACAAATCAAGATATAAGTTAATATGTAAATAAGAACATGGCCTTCCTTCCAAGAAAGACAGGTCTGGGCTTAAATCTCAACTCCAGCCCTCAGGTGAGTTGAGTAATCTTTCTGGAGCTTTAACTTCTTTAGCTTTAAGTTTGTGGGATTGCTGTGCCTGTTACGTGGGATGATGCACGTGGGGGGGGTGGGTCCTCAATCCCCTCTTGTCTTACTGGGGCACAGAGCAATTAGTTACCTTTAGCAAGGTCCCCCGGGTCCCAGCCCCATATCCTAGGGTTTCATTTTACCAAGTTTCAGGGAAACTCTGTCTGTATTCTGAGGAATTTTAAATACAGCATCTTATTTTACTAAATAAAGACCTTATTAGGAAAAAAAAAAAGTATATGTAGAATATTTATATAGTGACTACTTGCTCAATTAATGTTAACCCCAAAATAGGAAATAGGCTTTTCCCATAAAACTAAATATATTGTAAATTTATTTTGTGATATTTAAGATATCAACAAACCAGAATGTATAATCCAGTAAACACCTATGTACTCAGTATTCACTGCTTTAAAAACAAAATCAACGATGAACAATACTTGAAGCCCCTGAATACACCTCCTTCTCCACCAGTAGGACCGCTTGCCTCCATAGGGAATTTATAAGCATTTCTTTGTACCATTATAATATACTCTTAAACTATATTCAGTATTATTTAAAATATTTTAAAACCTTAAATGGTACTCTAAGGTATGTGTTCTTCTGAGACTTAATTTTTTTACTTGATGTTTATGAGATTCATCCATTTGGAATGGGTAGCTTGAGTTTCATTTTCATTGTTGTATAATTTCCACTGTATGGATATTTCTTGATATAAATATTTTTTGGTGATGGATGTTAATAGATTGTGGATAAGGCTGTCTCCAAATCTTGGGTCTAAATCTGCTCCAAGTGTTCTTGTAAGTGCTTCCTCATATACCCCAGGGGTCCATTCACATAGGAGGTGGATTGTAGGTCGTATGTAAACTTCATCTTTACTAGAAATCCCCAGAATGTTTTCAAAGTGGCTGAACCAATTTACACTCCCAACAACAATGTATGAGTTCCTGTGGGTCTACTTCTTGCCCATGCTAGGTGGTGTTTGACTTCTTAATTCTACTGTTCCGTTGATCAAAAAACAGCTGGTTGTGACATGGTATCTCATTGTAATTTGAAATTTTTACATTCCTGATGACTATTGAGCGTCTCTTCATACTTGTATTTCCTATTCTGTGAATTTCTTTTTCAGATCTTTTGCCCAGCTTTCTTTCTGGTTGTCTTTTGATTGTTTTTAAGGATTTTGTTATGTTCTGGTTACTAATACTTGCTGGTTTCCTATACCGTAGATGTCATTTCTTGGGCTAGCACCTATCTTTTTTTCCCTTTTATTAGAGTGTTTTTTGCTTTTGCTTTTGGTGAATAGGAGTTTTAATATTTGAAGTCGAAGTGATCTTTTCTCTTATGGTTGTCTATTTTGATGAGTAGACATTTACATGTCTGTATTTTTGTGATAAAACCTCATGCTGCCAAATTAATATTCTAAACAGCAGAGCATAAAACACGGAGTTGGTAGATCTGTCGCCCACTGTGAGTATCTCATGACTATGAGTAATCTTCCATATATATAATGTGTGTGTATGTAACAAAAAAGACTATAAAAATTTTTATTTTGATTCTAGTTTAGGGATACTGTTTGGGGGGAATAACTCATCAAATGTGAAGGACTGTATCTTCCTCTTGCCTAAATGATCATCTTGTGTTTCTGGAGTGGCTTGTCTGGAAAAAACCCTGTGGGTATCTGGGTTCAGGTATGATGGTTGAGTCTGGGTGCTCAGGTAAGTGCTCCGTTGATGTCTGTTGCACAAATGAATATGTAATAGCATCTGAAGTTGACAACAGACATGTCTGCTCAAAGAATAGACTAGTGGTTCTCAACCCCGGTTGCACCTTAGAGATACCAGTCTTGGTTTGAAGTAGGACCCAAGCATTAATATAATTAAAAAGTTCTTCAGGTACTTCTAATAAGAAGCCCAAGTTGAGAACTTCTAGGTAAGATAATTGGAAGCAGGAAGGGGAGGGGAGGGGAGGATTGGGACCACCTGTTTGGCTCTGAAAGGTCCAGGGGGCAGTGGAACATGGCGAGAATCAAAGTGAGGTGAAGGCTGGAGGCTGGTGTGAGGTCAGAGCTGACCGCTGGGGCCTGTGGCTGATGAGAGACAGGAGGAGGAAGGAAGCATTCTGGGTGTTCAGAGGACAGCGGGCCTGGGAGGTGAGGCAGGACGAACCAGTGGTTCCCAGTCCAGAGCAGCGATGCCCAGCAGCCTCAGGGTGGGGCACGTGGAGGCTGCACTGCTGGTGCCTTTCTGACCAGAAGCCACAGGGCAGGCCTGGGCTCATTTAAAAGGGACAAGTCAAATACCACCTTTGCTTACCCAGAGCTCAGAGGAATAAAGAAAGTAGTTTGGCCTGGGAATGGAGGGTAGACAGGGGACCCCTTGAGAGATGTAAATACTGTTTTAAAATCAGAGCCAACAGGGCAGCAGTCAGGGTTGATTAAGGATATTTAGAAATAAGAATGATCTTTACAATGGGGCACCCCTTTCATGAAGTGAAGTTGGTTTGGCCCTGAGCTGTGCGTGTGTATACACCTGTGTGTGAACACTCAGTACTGCAGGTGGTGGGGAGGGATGGATTCCCAAGGAGTTGCTGAAGTGGGGAGGATTCAGTCTCTGAGCTTGTTTTTGGAAGGTAGAAGTCATGGCAACTCCCTACCCACCCCGACAGACAGAGACACACACATACAGAACTTCTCCTTCTCAGTCCTGGTGGCAGCCCTGTTAGCAGCAGCACGGACTACGAGGGTGTGAGCAGAGATTGCCAGGTGCTGAATCCATCTGCAAAATTGGAATAGAGTCCAGAAACCTGTGAGAGAAATATGGGGAGTGCAGTCAGAATTAATGCTGTAAAATTCGGAGCATAATGAAAGAGCAGTGCGCTGGGAGTCGGGAAACATGAAGTCTCAGTCCCGACTCTGTTACTTACAATCTGTGTGATCTTAGGCAGTTTAATTCAATTCCATTTCTTTATTGAGCGCCAGCATTTACTGAGCACCTTCTAGAGGCTGGGGACAAAACAGTGAAAAAGACAATATCTGTGTCCCTCAGGACACTCACAACCTTGCCCAGGGGAAAGATATTTAAATGGGTAGTAAAGTAAATGCTAAGAAGCCCACAGGAGGAGCACTGAGCAGAGAGAGTGGTGAGTCCTGTCTGGGTGCAACTGGACCTGGACAGCCTTCGGAGAGTGGGGGGCACTTGAGTGGCCCTCCAAGCCTGAGTCAGCCCTGCTGAGCAGATGCAGGAGGAAGGCCTTCCAGGTCAGTCACTTTGCCTGAATTCTCACCACCTTCATATTTGAGGGAAGCTCTAAAACCGGAGTCCAAGTTATTTAACACAGTTCCTGAAGCTACCGAGAGCTGTGGCCACCACCATCAGAGAGTATGCTGCAGTTACAGGTGGACCAGCTGCCTGAACTGCTGTGATTTCTCTCAAGACTTAGTCTCTTTCGTCTGGTTACCCTGCACCAGCTGGTTTTCATCTTGGAGTTCCCTCTCCTTGGATATGAAACCAAGCTGGGGGGAGGGGGCGGGCGGTAATTTTTTTTTCTTGATCGTTGTGGTGTATTTTACCCACTTGCTTTCACTGCTCTAGTTCCTACTCATAGCAGTGTCTTTGTTTCGTTTTTGCAAAGTTTCTGTTCTTGACTATCCAGAAGGTAGGCAAACCAAATGGTTTTTCTCCCCAAGTCATAAATCTGATCCTGTTAATCCTCTGCTCAAAAACCTGCAATGTGGTTGGTACCTACAGTATCAAAAGGGATTTCCTTTCCAGAATCCTCTGAGAACTGACCGCAACCTAGTCTTCCCTTTCATGCTCTGTAATCCAGCTTCTCTAGAGTCTTCTCTTCTCCCCGACGAGCATCTTTGCATTCTTGCCTCTGTGCCTTTGCTTCTGTTGTTTCCTATGCCTGGAATTTCCTCTCCCAACCCAGTCTCTTCTTCTCATCCATTACCCACTTGTCTTCATAAAGCCTTCCTTGATCTCTCCACCTTCAAAACCAGAAAGATGGTCTCCTTTCTCTCAACCTCAAAGTCTGAGGGGAAATGTCTATCAATCAGAATTCTGTATCTCACTGAACTCTCAAACAAAAGTAAGTGATAGAAATTTGCATATCAAACAAGTCTGAATGAGTTTGCTTCTCATAGACCCTCTCAGAATGAAAAGATATATTCCCAGTTGCATGTTCAGGGACCTAGGTTGCTACCTTGAGATCAGCCAAGGTGAAAGTATTTACACCGTAGAATCAGTAAATGATACAAAATAGGACATTTCTTTTTTCCTGAAGAGCCAACTTATCTGAGTGTGAATTGGTGACCCTGCTTCATGTATATATGTATGTGTGTGTGTGTAGGTGACCATGTACACACATGTGTGTACACATAAATATTCGACACACTATTAATGTTGGACAGTTAAAACTGCACTATCAGCCAGCAGTGCTTCCTCATTTGGCTGCTGGGGAGAGCCGTGGGGTCGGAGTGACGAGGCAGCGTGTCTCTCTTCACACTCTCAACTTATCCTCCTCTCCTCTCCAGAGCTGGAATTGTAATACCTATGACCGCACCTCCTTCTTGCTTCTGTGTCCTTGGCAAATGTGGTCACATCCTGGAATCAGAGCTGACACACTAACTGAGGATCTGTGTATCTGCCGTTGCTCAGAGTTCACTCTTTGAAGTGGAGAATCTTGGCTTGACTACACAGACATCAGTCAACGGTCTCCTGTTTCTGTTCATAATTTTTTCTCTTAGAAATGGGTGAAATGCAGGCAATAAGACTGCCATGTTAGAAGGAGAACTCTGCAGACCGCTGCTGCTGTCTGTGCCCATACCTGCTGCTGGTCAGGCCTTGGGCCATCCCTCATAGGCCAGGAGGAGAGGTTCCAGTTCTACCGGGATAGTTGACCTCTGTTGGACACAGAAGCCGAAGTCTGATGACTGGAGCGCAGACCAAGAAGGAGAAGGCACACCAAGAGACAGGAAGTGACGCGTAGGTCAGGACTAGAGGAGCTGGGAAACCGAGGCTCCCAGGCTGGCGGTGAGGTTGACCTGTGCTCTCTGGGGGGCAGCACAGGGACGTGGGGCTGGGGCGGATGGGAAGGGATGGCAGAGGCCGGGGTCTTGGAGAGAGCTCAGCGACCTTGCGGTTCCTCTCCTGGGCTCTGCCTCAGGTGGCAGCTTCCTACTGACGTGGATCTGGAGGAGGTTAAAATGCCAGATGCAGGCAGGGAACTCTTGTGCTGCAGGGGAAAGCTGGAGGGTCTTTCCCGTCTGTCAGCAGGAGAAGGATCTTCTTGATTGAGGCTTGCTTCTAAAACTGCATGCCGTCACTCCGTGGCTGTTGCTTTTCTCCTGCCAAGGTCGCTCGTGTGAGAGTGCCGAGCACAGGGCTGGAGACAGAAGGGCCCCCGCAGTCATCAGCTGCTTTGCTGGCAGAGTTGAACACGGCCTGTTTAACAACATCGTGCACACATTCGTTCCTTCGAAGTACAAAGGAATGCGTCGGTTAGGAGGGAATTATCACTTTGGGGGCAGTCTCTGCCCTTGCCCCAGTCCCTTAGCCTTCCAAAGCGAGCCACTTTTTATTTGATTGCTTTTAAACTTTTATTGATTTCTTGTTTCATTTGTCTTCTGCCCCTGGGTGCCCCTGTGCAGGGCCAGTTTTGCTGGAGAAAGCGCAGGAGGCCCTGTTGCAGGGGCTTCTGTGGGTGGTGCAGGCACTCTGCCAGGAGAGACCAGAGAGCACAAAGATACCTCAGATTATCAGTCACATTTCTCTTTCTGTACCAAACTGGTTTCACTTCTCAGTGGTTAACTTTGTAGCAGAATTCTGGCCGTTGCACTGCTTTTGAGGGAGGGTGTCTGTTTCAGACGATAAAAACTGCTTTTAGGGTGAAGCTGCGGTGGCGGCCAGAGCCGCAGTGATGCAGGAGACCTGGTGACGTTCTCCTTCCAGGGGAATTCTTGGGGCTGGGCACGTATCAGTACAGACCCCTCACAGGGCATTGTTTTGCTTAGAGAAAAGCAACTTGAGTGCATCACTTAGGCCTGAGGACCGCAGTGCAACACTGAAGGGACTTGTCGCAGGTCCGCAGGCTCAGGGACCCGAGGAGTCATTCCAGCTCTGCTGGAAGGACTCACTGTGGGAAGGCTGCTTCCCCAAGCAGGGCAGGAGAGCCCAGCTTTGCTCTCCTGAGAGCTCACCGCAGAGAGCGGGCCGGAGGAGTCCTCCTGACAGAGGAAAAGGACATCGGCAACTCGTGGTTATGTTTTGGAGAAGCTTCACACCATGCCCACCTGCAGTTAAAGGGCAAGAAAGGAGAAAGGGAAATTAGTAGTCTTCAAGTCTAATGTAAGGAAAGTTCTGCTTTTCTTGTTTAACTGATAAAGCCTCCTCTGACCCTTGGGTCACTGAAATGTCTCTGGTCCTGTGAACTCCGATGCTTGCTGAAGCTGTCCTGTCTGACTCACAGGGGCCAACCTAGTGTGTTGAATGCAGGATAACCTGCTAAGTAGAGGCAAAATGACTGCAGCCTCTTAGAGAAAAACAAACCTGGATCCATGGAGGTGAGGCCAAGACCTTCAATCCGATTGTCTAGAGAAGAGTTATTTTTAGAAATCCAAGTAAAGTAATTAAAAATAAAGAGAAATATTTTCTCTCTGCTTACAGCCAAAGGCAGTTAGATGGTGTTGGCCAGTGAACACCTAAGCTCATTGCTGGAGTCATGGGACAGAGTTCAGCTTCCTGTGGTCCTGGTGTGAGGTTACTCAGTTTATTTGAGGAGGTACAACTGAAATGAATAATTTAGTCATGGTCAACATGGGTAAGAGTAAGCTGTTTATTCCTCATACTAAAACATGAAGATAAAAAAATAAGATTAAATATAGGAACACTCTTAAACCATCAAAATGCTTTAGCTTCCACACATGAGAGGAATTTTTACTCTTTGGAAATTTCGGAATAATAACAGCCTGGCATCATGCCCAGAATAGTAGGTGCTCAGTAAATAATTATTGAGTTGTTTTCTCCCATAAAGAGTAAAGAATAATATGTGCTTATTATAAAAATCCATGCACTTAAGGTAAAAATAACCTGAAATCCTACCACTTAGCCTTGAGGATATATCCTCTCAGACATTTCAATGCACGTAAATGTATACATTCTTTTACAAAACCAGAATTGTACTGTATGTGATATTTTATAAACTGTCTCCATGTCAATAAATTGGATCCTTTTATTTAGCTGCAAAGGGGCATGACATAATATCCAGTGTAAGGAAGAATTTGTCAATTCCTGTAGTTTATGACTTGACACATCTCATGTGCTGTGTTTGTTTGTTTGTTTGTTTGTTTTAGCAGGTCTCTTCTGCAGAGGTACGCATCGGGCCCATGAGACTGACGCAGGATCCTATCCAGGTACACCTCCGTTCCTCTGTAGGGACTTGGTTTGCAGAGCAAGTGGTTATAGAAGCACTACGCGAGGGGCTCTTTCATATACAGCAGATGGCCATCCTTGCCCTGACGTGCATGCCCACATGTCCATACGTGGTATGTGTGTATATGCCTGTGTGCAAAGGCTTGTTTTTATTAATGTCAAACTTGAGGAATCAGATTGCTTTCTTGAAGACAAATATTGCCCCATTTTGAGTATAAATAATATAATAGGTAGAGCGATTGCATGGTAGGTTGTGAGGGAGAACAACTCTTCACCAAAAAACGCGTCTATTCTACATGCTGCTTCCGCAGCTGGAAAGAGAAGAAGCTGTGTGTGGTAAAGGGCAGGGCTTTGCCACGAGCCACGGCTGGGTGGGAATCCTGGCTCTGCCTTTACCAGCTCTGTGACCTTGCATGTATTGCTTCACTTCTCTACCCAGTGCCTTGTCTATAAAGTGGAGACGGTAATGTCTCTCTTTTAGGAAATTATGAGTTCAGTGAAATAGCATCAGGTGCTTGGGACACTGCCTGGCAGTAGAAGGTGCTCAGTGATGGTAACTTGTCCTGTGTGACTAGAGGCAGGCAGCCTACTGGGCTCTGAAGCACCAAGGCTCCTGGTTCCAGGGAGAGAAGGGGCCAGCGCCTGCAGCCTTGACCACCCTCTAACAGCAGCAGCACCCGTGTCCTCCCCACCACCTCTCCAGCCTCCTGTGTGCCCTGTGAGGAAATAGGTATGAGAGGTGTTTGTTAAGTCCTCATCTGCATCTGCATCTTCCTGGTAGACCTACATGAGCCACCTACATCCTTGTAAAACTGTAGCTTGTTAGCACCTGGAAGCTTGTGCTGCACTTTGGACAAGTGAAGATGCAGAGAAGATGTAAATAAACCAATTAACATGTAGATGAAAGTGAAAAACCAACCAAAGAAATGTACTGTTTAAGAGCGGTTGGAAAAGAAAATAATTTACTGTTGCTTGGAAAGGAAATGCAAATCTAGGGAAAGGAAAAAAACAAGAGGTTTAAGCTTGGGAAAATTGGATGAAAACAAATTTAGGAGCAGAGAGAGAGAGGAAGAGAGAATTTATTAAAATAAACATAAGCCACAACTATTTATATAGAATACAAACAAGTGGAAAATTCCAGTATTCATTCTGGGGGCATGGACTTTGTAGTCCATTTTGAATAAAGGCAGTGACAAAGGTTCTGATATCAGTATTTATTCCCAAAGTAATTTCCAGAATTTTTCTTGGGATTAGTGTGGTTTTAGATCAGTTACTTTAATTTACCTTCATTTTTCACCCTGTGCTGTACTGGCAATGAATGCTCATGATAAGGGCATCTCATTCTTAAATCTTTTTTTTTTTTTGAGATTTTTTTTTTAATGTGGACCATTTTTCAAGTCTTTATTGAATTTGTTACAGTATTGCTTCTGTTTTATGTTTTGGTTTTTTGGCTGCAAGGCATGTAGGATCTTAGCTCCCCGACCAGGGATTAAACCTGCAACCCCTGCATTGGAAGGCGAAGTCTTAACCACTGGACCACCAGGGAGGTCCCCAAGGATGTCTCATTCTTATAAAATATAATTTGTTAAATTGTAAAGTATTTTAAATACTCATAAAAGTACATGTGTATACCCATAACCACTTTTATGAAATATGCTGATTTTATTTTATCAAACATGATAAATTTATTTTATCAAGGATGTCCTATTTGTCTCAGAGTTCTTTTTAGAAACAAGAGATTACAGATACTTCAAGCCCTATTTATCCCTTTGCCCTCCTCTCTCTTCCCTAAAAGTAACCACTATTTGGAGATTGATTATGATAGGTATTTGTATATTTCTTCTACATATTTATGTATCCATTTTTAAAAAATATTTATTTACTTTTGGCTGCATTGGGTCTTGGTTGCGGCACACAGGATCTTTTGTTGCAGCACGTGGGATCTTTCGTTGCAGTACACGGGCTTCTCTTTAGTTGTGGTGCACAGGCTCCAGAGTGTGCGGGCTCAGTAGTCGCAGCGCGCAGGCTCTCTAGTTGTGGTGCATGGGCTCTGTAGTTGTGGCGTGCGGGCTCTCTAGTTGTGGCATGCGGGCTTAGTTGCCCTGCAGCATGTGGGATCTTAGTTCCCCGACCAGGAATCGAACCCGTGTCCCCTGCGTTGGAAGGCGGATTCTTAACCACTGGACCACCAGGGAAGTCCCATGTATCCATTAATATTTACTTTGTTTTGAATATTTTAAACTTTATTTGAAAGGTGTCAGGCAGCAGGCATCATTCTGAAATTTTTCTTTATCATTTAGCGTCGTACCTAAGAATCTATCGCCTAATCTAAGGTCACAAAGATTTACTCCTTTGTTTTCTTCTAAGAGTTTTATAGTTGTAGCTCTTATATTTAGCTCTATGATCCATTTTGATTTAACTTTTGTATATGGTGTGAGGTAGGGCTTCATTCTTTTGTTATGTGGATATCTAGTTGTGCAGCAGCATTTGTTAAAAAGAATATTCTTTCCCCATTGAATTGTCTTGGCATGTTTTTCTAAAATCAACTGACCATGATTGTGAGCATTTATTTCTGGATTCTCAATTCTATTCCATTGATATATGTCTGTCCTATGCCAGTACCACACTGTCTTGATTTCTGTAGCTTTGAAGTGTGAGTCCCCCGACGTTCTTATCTTTCAAGATTGTTTTTGCTATCTGGGTCCCTTGCATATTCATATGAATTTCAGGGCCAGCTTGTTAATTTGGGGAGTTGGGGGGGCCAGCTGGGATTTTGATAGTGATTGCAATAAACCTGTAGATCAATTTGGGAATATTACTGTGTTAACCATTTTGTCTTCCAATCCATTAACATAAGATGTCTTTCCATTTCTTTAGATTTTCTTTAACTTCTTCCACCAATGTCTTGTAGTTTTTAGTGCAGTGTTTTATATTTTTGTTAAATTTATTACTGAAATATTTTATTCTTTTTGATGCTATGGCAAATGGAATTGTTTCCTTACTTTCATTTTTGGGTTGTTCATTGCTAGTGTATATAAATATATTTATTTTTGTATATTGATCGAACTCATTTATTAGCTTTTACATTTTTGTGTGAATTCTTTAGGATTTTCTATATACAGGATCATATCATTACTACTTTCTTCCCAATCTGAATGCCTTTTATTTTGTTAGCCTGATTGTCCTGCTAGAACCTTCAAAACAATAGTGTGTTTAGATACTATTTATAAGATATATCCAGATCTTTTCTCAAAGTGGCTGTACCATTTTACACTCCTACAAGCAATGTGAGTTCTTATTACTCCAAATCTTTAGTAATGTTTGTTTCAGTCTCTTAATTTTAGCTCATCTAGTGGGTGAGTAGTTCTATCTTACGGTAACTTAAATTTGCATTTCTCCATGACTAATAATGTGAGCACTTTTTTGTTCACTGATTGGCTATTTTTAAAATCTTCTGTGAATGTTTAGTTAAGTCTTCTGCCCATTTTTAGTTGGGTTGACTTTTAAAAAACTACTGAGTTGTGAGAATTATGTATATATTCTTGTCCCAAGTCCTTTATCAGATTTTGAAAATATTTTCTTCCAATCTGTGACTCTTCTCTTCATTTTCACAAATTTGGATTTTGAGCAAAAATTTTAGTTTTGATATAGTCTAATTTATCACTCCTTTTATGGTTATTGCTTTCTGTGGTCTATGAATCCTTAATCCCAGGTTGAAGATTATTTCTCGTTTTCTTCTGGAAACTTTATTGTTAAATTTTAATTTTAGATCTATAATCTATCTCAAGTTCATTTTTATGTATGGTGGAATAAAGAGGTCAAGGCTCTTTTTCCCTCTATGTTGAATGGCCAGCTCCACTTGTTGAAATGACTGTGTATTCCTTGCTCCATTGAATTACTTGATGCCTGATTCTTTGATACTTGTTGCAACTTGTTTGGTAGCCAATAACGTAGCCAGTTTTGAAATTTTCCACAAAAACTTTTAAAAATATGTATCTCTATTTCTGGAATACAGGTTTCTATATCTGTGAAATTAATTCAACTTTATTAATGATGCTATTCAAACCATCTCTATCTTAATTTCTTGTGTCTGTTAGTTTCTATTGTAATGGATATGTCAGTATCCTCAATATTTCTTAATATTTTCTGATGCTTGGAGTCTGTCATGTTAATGTACATCCAAGTTCTAGATTGCTGTATGTTCTTGGTGACTGTTCCTTTTATTATTATGTAGTGTCCCTCTTTAAACTTCTGCCTTAATTCCTATTTTATTTGTTGGTAATATGGCTGGACCAGCTTTCTTTGGTTAATATTTTCCTGGTATATCTTTTTCTATCTTTTCATTTTAGGTTTTATTTATAACTTTATGTTAAATATCCCTCTTATAAGGAGCACATAGTTTTATTTTTCTAAAACCTATTCTGATAATCTGACTTTAATAAGAGAGTGTAATCTTGTTACATTGAGTGTGATTACTGATACAATTAGTCTTATTTTGTATCTTCTATTTTTTACCCTTTTTCTTTTTCTCATGTACCTCCTTTTTGTTAAGTTGACATAGTTTTCAGAATTACCTTTTATTTTCTCTGTTTTAGAAGCTATAGGTTAGGCTTCTATTTTAGTGGTTACCCTTAGCTTATTTTTAAGATGTTTGTTTAGCAGTCAAATTTTATAACAAAGTCTCAAGTGTATCATATTTCTGTCCTCTCAAATACGATATAGTCCTTTGCAGTATTTAAATATCCCATAATGGACTCACTCCCTCATCACAAAAACGATTGTCTGTAATTTTGGACTTATTATATTTGGTATGTTAAAACATAACGAACATTTTAAATTTGTGCTCATAAGCTATGAAATATAATAGTAAAACTAATGCCGTGAACCCACCACCCAGCATAAGAGGTGGAGTGTTTCCAGTGCTACCGTGTACCCTGCCTGGTTCCTGTCACATGAGTTTGGCCCCCATGACAGCAGATACAAGTGGTCAAGAGTCCCTCTCTGAGTGAGGGACAGAATAATTAAGAGACTCTTTTTTAAAAAAATAATAATTTCAACTTAGAACCAAGGATGCCTTTACTCCTGTGTCTCATTCAAACGTAATTTCACTCACTGATCATCCAGTTCGAGTCTGTGGAGTACCTATGTGCTCAAGGCTCTGCACCAGGTGCTGCAGGGGAAGGGGGCCGAACAATGACCCCTGACCACCCAGGGAGTCTGGCTGGTTGGTTTTATTGTCTATTACATTCTAACTTGAAAGGCAGAGATATCTAGTCAAGTGTTCTTGTGCTTCTGATACTGTCATTGCCACTGTCTTCGAAATGGCCTAGAACCTTAGGTTTAAAAATTTTTTTTTTTTCTTGGAGAAAAATTCTGTAATTTTTTTTTCTTGGAGAAAAATACCTACTCTGTAACTTCACTGCCATGCCGGAAACGTTAACTACGTCAGCCGGAACGCTTAGGACTTGGGAGGAACTTACTTGACAAGCATATTCCAGGATGTGGTTGCTTTTGAGGGTGCACTTCTGAGGTCACCAGGGGAAATTTGCTCCCGTGTAGAGACCAGGAGGTGTGATGTGGCCTGGCGGGAGTGCTGCTGGGAGTGGAGCGGGTGGACGTGCCTCGTCGTATTGTAGAGGACAGCTCTCCTGGGTGAGTGCCTGTGACTCACAGCAGGGCATGTTTTCCAGTCTTAGCCAAAAAAAAAAAAAAAAAAAAAAAGTAGGGGAAATATTATGAGGCAATAGATTTTTATCAGCATGATACCATCTGAAAATCAAGAGGTCTTTTCTTCGTCAGTGCCTGGAGCATATTTACTTCCCCGCGTGTGGAATTGTCTCTGCTTAGAGTGCTGTCGCCCCTGCCCCTCACAGAGCTTTCCGACTGGACTTGGAAACAGATCTTCACTGCTCTGGCCTAAGCGTTTTCCCAGCAAGACAGCACTTTCCTTTAAAACTTAAACTTCTATGTTGTGTGGACATGGATTTTTTTTCTGGAACCATTATATATTGGAGACTTTATGTTGGAGATCCTTTGGCCTTGTGGGAAGCTGTTCTTCACATAGTAAATGAAATGACGGAGTGATGGAGATGTTCAGACTCAGTAACTTGCTGTGGTCAGCATCTGCCCTCCGGTCTGTCCTTACTGCTGGTACCAAGTCAGGTCCTCTACTTGGCCCAGCCAATTTCATGGAACCACAGAGTTGTTAGGGGTTTTGGTCCAATATTTTGGGGGTAAAATAGAGTACGTTACTTAATGATTGCCCAGGCTCAGGGGTCCAGCCAACCTCAGTTCAAATCTTGTTAGTTGTGTGGCTGTGGGTGTGTCTCTTAATCGTCCCATATCTCAGTCTCCACGTCTGTAAGTGGGGATGATGCCCACCACGAAAGAGTTGTGAAGGGTTATTAAATGAGATAGTACGTTTAAAGTCCTTTCAGTATCATGACTGGCCCTTAAATTCTCATTAAACTGTAGCTGCTCGACAAAGCCCTTACTTTGCATAGTTCCAGTGTGTGCAAATTTCAGAGTTTAGTTAACATCAGATCACCAAAAAGATGTATTAAACAAGATGTATTAGTGTTACTTTCTTAGCGACATTTGAGGAAAGCTCCCAAACCATTTTTTCCAACTGAATCGACCCCACCTATGGTCAGATCGGCCAGCTGTTTTGTATGATGTGGATATACTTATATATGTGGTCTACTCTAGAAGCTACTTGTTACCTGGCTTTTGCTTAAAGCCAAACCAAGTATTCTGAAAATTAGATGTTTAATAGTAGACATTGATAATCCATTTGGAGACATGTAGACACACTCTTTCTAGAAAGAACACTAATAATAATGAACGCTTCCATTGTCTTCAAGTTAAGGAAAAGCTAGGGTTTTTTTTTTCATCTTTTTCATAATTAGCCTTCACCAGAGAATACAGTTTCATACTCACCTAGCTATCAAAGACCGCTCATTGCTGTCCTCAAAAAGATAGTTTTCAGTACTTTCTTGATAAAACATGTCAAAGGAATGGTTACAATACTTGTAGCACAGCACGAGGACATCAGGAAAGATTACTGAAGGAGGAGCTGGGAATTGTGGGTCCAGCTCTGCCGTTGCTCTGCTTGGGGAAGTTGCTGAACTCATCTGTTGATTGGGGGTTGATGGATCACCCCCAGAGTCCCTTCCTGCTCTGAGAACTCCTGAGAGTCATGGTCCCTGTCCTTGTCATGGCCACTAGGACCCCCCCAAGTCCCCCGGAATCTGAGTGCTACCCCCTGCAGCCTCTTACACTTCATTCTCTGGATCCTGCTCTGGGTCATCCCTTACTTCATTATTCTGGCTTGGGTTGAAAGATGAATTAAACTTTGTGGTTCCGGGCTTCCCTGGTGGCGCAGTGGTTAAGAATCCGCCTGCCAATGCAGGGGACGCAGGTTCAAGCCCTAGTCCAGGAAGATCCCACATGCCGCGGAGCAACTAAGCCCACGTGCCACAACTGCTGAGCCCATGTGCCACAACTACTGAAGCCTGCGTGCCTAGGGCCTATGCTCCACAACAAAGAGAAGCCATGACAATGAGAAGCCTGCGCACTGCAACAAAGAGTAGCCCCTGCGCACCGCAACTAGAGAAAACCCGCGCACAGCAACAAAGACCCAACACAGCCAAAAATAAAAACAAATAAATAAATAAATTTATTTTAAATAAATAAATAAACTTTGTGGTTCCAAGAAGGTGTAGGTAGAAATAGAGGGAGACCCTGCATGATAGTTTGAGGTATTCATAGCTACGTTTGAAAAGCCTTACAGGTAGCCCTGGCTTTGCACAGTTCCAGTGTACACAGATTAGGGCTAAATAACACCAGGCCCAAAGATTGCAGTCACATTGGTGTTTTAATTGTGATGATTGCATCAAGTACAAACTTTGCTGCTAGCTCTTCAGTCCACAAGTCATTACATAAATAACAAATGTGCAGCCTGAGCAGTGACGAACCACATCACTTTTTTCGAAGTCTCTGCCTGTTAGTTCCAGCACCGACAGCAGAGTGTGCGGTTGTGTCGCCCCTTTATCTCTCCGTGATAACTCGCATGGCATTACAAAATATATATAAGTATATCTTTGAAAGAAGGAGCTAGCCCACAAAGACGAGAGTGTAGCAAAGGAATGGAAAGCGATAATGCTGGAAGTGAAACAGCAATGTAAATGGAGTTAGAGAAGAAAGCTGACTGGCAGTGTGGACACTGCAGCCTGTGAGAGGTTCTAGAGGGCAGCCAGAGGAAGTTAGTCAATGCAAGTTTATTGAGCTAAATGAAGAAAGTGGTTGTGATGAAAAAGACGATGTGATGCCAACAAAAAACTGCACAGTAATTAAAGGAACTCTGGGGACATTTCATGACATTGAAAGTACAGAGGATAAAATGTTGGAAGCTGATCCAAACTTAAGAGTTTATAATTCACCAAGGCGTAGAAAAGAGGCTCATTCTGTATCATAATTTATACAACTGGAAGAAGGCAAGCAGTGTTCAAACTACTCAATAGCTTAAAAATTTTTTTTAATTCACAGTTTCTAATGTTTTAAAGTAAGTGCACTGAATAAATATTAATTTTACATTTTTCATTTCGCTATACATTTATAACCAACAATAGAAGAGTTTTATGTTTTGACAAAATTTCCAAATGTCATGGAACCATCGTTTTTACCATCCTTCATTAAGATTGCTTTGCGTGGTCATTTATACGGTCTGGCACTGCCATGCACAGTGAGCACTGCCTGTGTTTGTGTTCTGATCCTGGACAAAACCCAAGCTGGCCAAGATCTGCTCCAGAAGAAGATGTTTCCTCATTGCCCCAGGCTTCACCCCAGATCTGCTTTTAATCTTCTTCTCTTTCGCTGTGTTTACAACAGTACAGTGAGGTTGATATAACAAAACTACTTCCTTCTTCCCGTTCTCCTGTGCCTAGATTCTTTCGCTGGATGCCATGTCCTTGCTCTGTCTTTGGTCACTGCTTATTAGTGCATCTCTTGTACTTATCTGCTTACCTGAACCTCTCCCCTGCTTGCGTCCTAGGGGTAGAGACTGGACTATGGTTGTCTCTGTCAGCTTCTTACTCTCAGTTCTTAACATCTTGCGTAATAGGTCATCAAAAGTATTCTTTGAAGGAATGTTCCACATACTATTTAGAGCAAGTAAGAGTCAGTTTACTTTTACTCTTTATAAATTAAGTTCAGCTATATGCTTTTATTAATTATTTTTTAAAATATATTTTACAAAATCATTTTATGGGATTTGCCTCAGTGAATGGTCAATAAACATTTACAAACTGACATGTTTGATAAAGAAACTAAATATTGATACATGGAATGATAAATCTGAAGAGGAACTATATCACAAAAGGTTTTTGAGGGGTTGTGTTCTTTGGTTTTAAGTAACAGCTGTCTTACACAAAATAGTAAATGAGTAAGAAATAGATAGTGCGTTTTTTTTTCAGAATCCAAGGAGGAGTTGAAAAGCCATGGCTTACAAAGGGTGACAGTGAGCCATCTCTGAGTATTTTGACAGAAGGGATTTAAGGTTCTTCCTTCAATATTTCTACTGTTAATGAGCCATGGGTCCTAATTCCCAGCCTCTGTGTCTCTCTGTTCACATTTCAAATTCCCGGAAACAACATTATTAGTCCAGCTGTGGCCTAGGAGATGGGGACAGAGAGTACAGCTTTGGTTACTTGGGTGTGCTGCTTTCCTAGAGAAGATAGAATTTTCCAGAGATAGGCAGACCTTAAAAAAAGTGATTACTATAGTACTTTAAAATATATATATATATATAGTTTTTAAATTCCTATAGATTTTCACTTTGCTTAGGCATCGGATTATTGAAAAGTAGTCTTTCTGAATTCTTTTTTTATAAATGGAAAAAATTTTGAATACTACCTAGAGAGATTTTCTAGTGAGTACTCTTGTAATATAAATACTCTTGTTTCAATATGTAGATTTTAATTTTTATTCAGGTAGTGGGAGGACAACAGATTAGGAGAGACTGTCATTGAAAGATAGTTTGTTACAGTTTCCGAGAGGAGAGGCGGGCCGTGCAGGACCACAGAGGGAAGCACTAAGGTTGATTGGAGGCAGGGAGCCTAAAGGGGAAAATGTGGGCCAGAGCCTTGATTGTGGTTTCTGTGGGAAGCGGTGAGGCAGGGAAAGCAGGGTAGACAGGTTTAGCTAGTTTGAATCATTCCAGAGGAGTGTTGGGCAGAAGGGCTGTCCCTAGTTGTCTGGTGCCTGGCGCTGGAGTGATTAGGGCAGGTAGGTAGTGGTCCAGAGGGTTAGCAGTGATAGAGGTGGTAGGAGTACGGACTGGATTGGTTTGCATATGAAAAGTGCGTTCCTAGGCAAGTCGTTTGCTTTCTCTAGGGGTTGGAGAATTGGCTATCCCTCTGGGGCATCTCTCCAGGGTCAGCAAGGCTCCAGACATCAAAGCATCAGAAATATCAAAATTAACGAGGCATAATTAATACAACTCCCCACTTTGAATTGGTTTTTAAGTTTCCAAGTGAAATCCGGTGTAAGTTCCTAAACCAGGCATTACCAAGATCGAGCCCTCTGCTGTGACCTCCACTTCCTCTCCCACCAGCTCACCCTCCTCTCTGTCACACTGGCTTCCTTGAGTTCCTTGAACACATCAGGCATGAGTCCCAGTATAGGAACCAGTGGATCTGTTCCCTCTTTGTGGAATGCTTCTTCTTCAGTTATCAACTTGACTTTTTCATTTCCTTCAGGCATTTGCTTACATGTCACTTTCTCGGTGAGGCTTACCCTAACCACCTTACTTAATACTGGTCCCAGCACCCACTATGGATCCCTCTTACTTGACCCTACTGTCTTTACCTAGCACTTACCACTTTTAACATTCCATATCATTTGCTTATTTATCATGCCTGTTGTTTGTTTCTTTACCCCTACAATGCAAGAGGTCTTTATTTTGTTCATCAGCATACTCCAAGCAATTAAAAACATAGTAGGTACATAGTAGGTGCACATAGTAGGCACATAGTAGGTGCTGGCACATAGCAGGTGCTCAGGAAATACTTGAATAATGACATTATTTTTCCAAAAGTGGAACACTCCCGTCTTTTAAGGACATCTAAGACATATGAGATTAATAACTGTAGCAGTGTCCAATATGGGAATACAGTTAGGTTCTTATTGCATTCGTCAAATATTGAGGCATAAATGGTATAAAGGAAATATAAAGTGTTGAGATTCTTGCTTAGCAATCATAGTTCAGCCAGACAGATGAGATAAGAAGTTCTGTCACCTTTTCTGACTTCTAGGCTTTGCTTACTGAGTTTCTCATGCTAATACCACAGCTACAGCAAGTAAAGGGCTAGTGACTTTTTGTACAAGCCAGTTTATTCTACCTGATTTTTTTCATTGTAGCTCCATTGTTAACAGTTCTGTTTGAAGCCTTTCTTTTCACTATCAAGATCCACAAGGCTGAGCCCCTCATTTCTCTTGGAAGAGCCACCTCCCGTTTCTTCCTAGAAGTAGCTCTGTAGCTGAGGTTTTGGGGGATAGACTGACCTGAGGAGTGACAGACCCTTGCCCAGAGTGAGCCGTTAATAAGTGTGGCTGCCTCATGTGTTACTGGCATGTGATTTCAAGCCATGTGCTAAGAAGTAAATGTCAAAATCATACTGAAAAATATTATTTATCTTCCGGAAACATGGCATTTGAGAAAACGGAAAATGATTCAAACAGTGTAGAACAAATGACATTTATAATACATTCAGATGTTTAACAGTAAGGAATTATTGGAGAGGTTTAGGTATGAAATGGTGTTGTGGTTTTCTTTTTTTTTTTAGAAAAGAGTCTTTATTTTTAATAGATGCATATGGATGAAATATGTGGGATTTGCTGCAAGCTGATACAAGAGTTGGAAAGTGGCTAGGGATAGAATTGAAGCCAGATTGGCCAGGAGTTGGTTATTGCTGAAGCCGGGTTATGGGTACATGAGGGTAATTTCACTGTTGTTTCTGTTTTTCTATATATTGTCAATTAATGAAGCATTTAAAAAATGTAGTGGTAATTATTGGACAATTTGTCTTGTTTCTGACTTTAAATGAAACACATTCAGAATTTCATCATGAAGAATGGTATTGGCTGTGGGCTTAAAGGACCAGAAACTTCCCTTCTGTTCCTAATTGTTTAAACCAGAAGTGGATGGTGAAGAATATTAAATGCCTTATCAATATCTTGAGATTATTATATGTATTTCTTATTAGACCTATTGCTGTGACGTAGTTTTATTCCAATTGACAGTAAAAACGCTCTTACATTTTGCAGAAACCCTGCACGTAGTTATCCTTTCACTCAGATAGTAAGTGCTGACCGGCAGGGGGTCACAGCAGGAACAAGACAGGCAGGTCCTTGCTGTCCTGGAGCTCAATTCTAGTGGGGAAGATAGACCATAAACAAATAAATGAACAAGTTCAGGTGGTGGTATCGCCATCTCTGGCTTTCTGGCCACCAGGGAATCTGGGTCCCAGAGTCCAGGGAATGAAGAGGGCAACGTGGTGGGAAGTACGGCTACCTTCTTTTCAGGGAGCAAGGCTTCACTTTCCAATGAAGAAAAAAGAGGCACGTTTCCTCACCTTAGCTCCAATAGCTTCACATTTCATGATTGTTCTTTCTAGATTTGGCAAGCGCTAGGTGTTGGAATTAGTTTTTGAGATTGTTTTGAGTTCCCATCCCTTCTGTGTCTGGATAAGGATTTAAGTGCTAAGTTTAGAGAGGTGGCCAGGTACCTTGAGACGAACACCAGCTGCCCTGGCCCCAAATATGTGTATAGGTGAATCATAGTCAAACTTGTGTTGATTAGCCTGTTTTCATTTCAGTGCTCAGTCTATTTAAAAACGAAGCCAGTTAGGAAATTACAAACGGGTCACAACCACCAGCAGAGTGATGGACCATGTATTCTGTGCTCACTCAGGCCTCATAGCTAGCTTACATGGCACTGTTCTTAGCACATCTGACGTTGGAGAAGCTGTAGGCTGAAGAGATGAACTACCTTGTTCAAAGACACACTAGAATCAGTGGACCGGCTGGGATTTGAACCCAGGTAGCTTCTCTCCAGAGGCTGCATTTTAAACCAGTATCTTGTAGGCCCGCTTTTAATACTCTCTAAGGATGATGATTACTGTCAAGATTCTCTTTTCTTTGTGTTCCAGGTTTTGCTGATCTTTGCAAAGGAAGACAGTCAGAGTGATGGATTCTGGTGGGCCTGTGACAGAGCCGGTTACAGATGTAATATTGCTCGGACGCCGGAGTCAGCCCTGGAATGCTTTCTAGATAAACATCATGAGATTATTGTGATCGACCACAGACAAACTCGAAACTTTGATGCAGAAGCAGTGTGCAGGTACCTTAGATATGTTAATATGTTAGTAAATGTCCACTTAACAGCTTAAAATGAAATTCATTTACAGATGTCTTTAGTTCTAGCCCAAATATTTCTAAAATATGTGTTGCTGTTTCTAAGTAGTATATACAGATTTCTGTGGTGAAGGCTATAGCTCCTCCGATGGCCTTTTCTATTTCTCCACATTTGAGTTCCGATGAATTTAGAGGTGTGAGCTAGGCTCCACTGAAAACTTCAGGGTGTTTTTTCCCCTTGAGTATTGCTCATGTTTCACCAAAAAGAAAAACTGAAATTCACACAGTTCTTATTACAGAGATAGGGTTTGGATTTAAACCAGATATTTTAATCTTAATTATTCTGTCCCAAAATGAACATCAGAAATGTGTGAAATAGACCATTTTTCTCTGCCTAACACAGATGGGTGGATTCTACAGCAGTCATGGAGGGAAGGCAGCTACTTTGCAGCAGCAGAAAGTCTTCCAGGGATCCAAACCCCCTGCTTGTTTACAGAAATGCTTGCACTCTGGGGAGGAAATGCTTGCCTGTTCATAAACAAATGCAGTCATCAGAGTTAGCTCTGGATGAACTGATCCATTTAGCACAAGTGGAATGCTTTGAAGCTGGACGGGGAAGAGGTCACTAATTAAATGCTAGACCAGGACAGACTCCAACTACATATGGAGCTGGAATTGTCTTGAATATTAGCAAGTGAAATGAAAGGTAGGGAAATGGTTCCTTAGACCCTTTGGTACCCTGACAAGAAATTAGTGCGTTTAGAGAAGTTTCTTGTCACGGCATCACCTTGCTATTCTTGGACCATTTTCAGTTTCCCAAAGAAGAAACTTTCTTAAGGAACCTATTTTAAAATGTCTTACTGGTCCCAAATAATCCTATCTTCCTGCATAGAAACATTTGCCTATTTAAGTATATAATACTAAAATGTGTCACAAAATATTTGGGTATTTTTAGTGTTAAGAAATATATACATGTATATGTATATATATATATATGTGTGTGTGTGTATGTGTGCATGTGTGTGTGTAAAATGATTTTCAGGCTAGAATTGGGTCTCTTATAATTAAGCAGGTCTGCTTTTTCTTGGTCTCCACTTACTCTTCTTACATGATTTTGTAGTAGAAATAGCACAATCCTTTGTGCATATATCTAATGATTTAAGACAGGCTTCAGATGTAAAATGAAGACGTGAATAGGAAGAATTCTTTTAATTCAGGCAAAGGCCCCAGTTAGCAGGTAAGCTTCGTAATCTTCCTTGAATATAAAGAAATGTAGTTTTGTTTCCTGATGAGTGAACTTTTGTCTTAGCTGCACAGAAAAACAGTGGGACATCAGTGCAGGTCAGAAGCCAGGTTATGTATCTGCTGGTGCGTTTACTGACTGTTACCAGTCACGCTGAGGATGGTGAGATTCCTAAATGCGAGACTGCCAGCACATCTTCCCTAGGATGAGTGGGGACGCCTTCCCAGCAGATGTGCCTTCTTCATTGTCATCTATGGCCCAAGATCTCTGGTTTTTGAGCTGGACTGGACCTTAGCTTAGCATGCTTCCTTGGACCCTGGCCTCACCTATGCCCAGCTCCCCCTTAGTCCTCTCAACCAGGAAGAGGTCCAGGTCTCTCTGGCCACACCAGTTCCTTTGGAGGAATGAGAGAGAAGAGGTCAGCAGCAGGAAGGGACCTAAAACACAGAAGCCAATCTCAAAAGAAGCTAAGCAAGCGTGAGCTCCATCCCAGTTATGTTCATAACGTGTTTTCTCTTGCCTAAGCCCCACCCCTTAGAATGCAGCCCAGCAGTGGACCCATGACACCTCCTGGGGGTGGAAGAGGCTGAAGGAAGGTGAGAGGTGTTTAGCATCTCCCTAGAGATGAGAGCGCACCTCTGAAACGCTGTACGTTTTTTTTCATTAGGTGCACCTGGTATTTCTGCTGAGATTTCAGTAGGCTCCTAAGTAGGAGATAAGTGTAGCTTCATGTTACCAGGACGTGGTAGGGGGTAGGGTGGCTGACTGGGAAGTAATCTGAGCTGGCATTACCCCTGCTGCCCATAGTGAGTTCAGGCGTCTCTCCAAAGGAGCTCGTTCAAATACCATTTATCCACAAGGGGAACCTTCATTTCCCAGGAAGACAGCAGCTGGTCTTTTCTTGAGCCTTCTACTCACATAGAGTGAGGTCTCAAGGAATAGGACATGGGGAAAGTACATTTTTAGAGAAAGGTGAGGAAATTTAGTCAAAGAGGATGAAGCAGTATGAGCTGGCTGTCCCTGGGGGAGCAGTAATGCATACACCTTAAAATGGAGAGGGGCAGAAATGCCAGTAGCTAGAAAGAAACAGATACAGGTTGTTTCACAAATTCCTCAGCCTTCTGTTCTTAGAGGTGTTGGTTCCCTTCTGAAGGATCTCGAAATAAAGAGAGGTCAGACCAAGGAGATGGATGGAAACGAGCATGGTTATTTGTACTAAGACTCAAGCATGTGGCCCTTTATTAAAAGTTCATCCAACTCATGACCCCTGACCAGAATAATCCAGAATCTGAGCTGCAGCTTAGCACATTTTCTGGGAAGACTCATGGACCTCCAAATTCTATATCCTTACATATTTTAACCCTGTTAAATTCCTAAGGAATAAACAAATTATAGACAGGCAGTCATGGTACAACAAATATCATTATAGTGACAGTTACTGTATTGACCATTTCTCAGCCCTAGTTGATGACTCAGTTGTTTAAAGTATTTGAGCACAAGTAACAGTACAACTGAAAAACTGAGATGGCTCTTTGTGAAATTTTTAAAAGACCTTAACCTGCACATGTACATCCATCTGCCAGCAATCCTTCTTCTAAGGTCAACTTTCTGAACTATCTACTATTTTAAAAGAAAAACAGATCCATCCCAGTTAGCTCCCCAAGTACAAATTGATAACTAGAGAATTGTAGGACTGCCAATTTTCTTGCAGAGTGGAATTTCAATCAGAAAACATGGAAGTTAAGTGGAATTTGCCAGTTTTTGAAGTGGAAAATTGGCAGGTCTGACATACTGGAGAATTGCCTGGGAGTTAAAAAAAATTTTTTTTTTTTTTTTTTTTTTTTTTTTTTTTTCAGTAAAAGAAAGAGATTGTCCTAATCCACAAGGGCATCTTTTTTTGTTGTTTTCCATGTGTTTTCAGACTTTTTCTTTAGAGGGACATTTGATTTTGTGCCATTTTCACTGAAGAAGTCTTGTATTCTGATAACGGAACAAGGCCTAATCACCTGGTTTGACTTGGAGCTTTCTCCTTGCAGGTCGATCCGGGCCACAAATCCCTCGGAGCACACGGTGATTCTTGCGGTGGTTTCACAAGCGTAAGCTCACCTCCCATTCCCAGCTGGGAGTACTACTCTTCCTCCTGAAACATTGGTCTGTTGTAATTCAGCCTTTGAGCTGGCAAAGCAAGGGGGAGGTCTTTGGCCTCACAGCAGCAACCTTAGATCTTACTTGGGATTTTCTTTGTTTTGCAAGTTTCTAGAAATATTTAGATTTTTCTCTTTATCCTATCTAATTTCTGTCAGCACATACTCACACACTTCAAGAAAAAAATGATTACTCATTATATGTTGGAAATGAGTAGAGAATCTGGGGAGGAGGAGGTCTGGAGAGAACATTGTTCCAGCTTATCTTTTTTCTTTGAAGAAAAGAGATAGGAGAATGCTTATTTTTTCCACTTAAGAAGAAACAAATTATAGCATGAGAGCAGGTGCTAAAGCCACCGCAAGAAAAGGATTGTGCAGTTTATGTTGGGACTGTTATGTGGCTAGAAGCAGGACAGCAGGATGGCCCCACTGTGGTGATTGGCACAGATTCTGCCCTGAAGGAGCCGACAGGCCAGCAACTCAGAGTTTCAGCCTCCCTCAGACAGGCCCCGCCCAGGGGAGATTTGAAATATCCATTCCAAAGCCATATTGGAAGAGTGGGAAATCCTGGCTTCCAAGTCTTGCCCTAACCAAAGACTTCTTCTCACCTGCTACTCCTTGAGTCTCTTGATAGGAGCTGTGTCTCTTCACTTTGACACCTACCACAGGCTCTTGGCCCAGGAAAGTGAAGAAACTGTCCCATTGGTTTCTTACCACCTTGCCATCTTGGTGAGGGATGGGATCTCAGCGAGAAAGAGCGAGGGGAACCGAGATGTGAGACTAGCCTTCTTCAGCCCTCTTGCTTATATTTTATCTTCTGGGGATGTGAGCTCTTAACAGGGTCTTAGAGTCTTGACATGGGTACCAGAAGGGTACCAAGCCACACAGCATTTCCCCAAGCCTGGCTGATTCCGTGGGCCCAAGACAAAACATTCATTTTTTTCTTATTCATGTGTACTTGTCCTTGACAAGTAATGGCTTGCTGTGTCTTGTTATTATTTTTCACTTTTCTTCCCCTATTTTTTAAGTATTTCATTTATAGAGGAAGTTAATAATAAAATTAATGCTGCTTGTGCCACCCAGCTTATGAAATAGAACATTATTAATACCTTTGGAGCCCTTTTTGTGCCCCTCCTGATCTATTGTTAAGAGAGGGTAGAACCTTGAGTTCCTAAGGAGGAAAGGGGGTAGGGAGGAGAGCTTTTCCCTGTTGGGAAAATGCCACAGGTAATGCCACAAATAGGCACTGGGATTTCTCTTCCTGTTCTCTTTCTGCTTCTCCACCCAGTCGCCATTGTCCCATTTTTCTTCCCTGTTTTCTAAGGTATGTACGCCATGCTACTTGCTCGCTGTCTTGGGGACACCGTTTCTCATAAAGGTGGCAGCAGAGCTACAGCATGACTTCATGACCAGCTGACCCCCACCCCCTCCTTGTATTCAAACTGAAGTTATGAGACCCAACTGCAGGCTCAGTGTAGGAAACCTCCCATGAGATGAGTGCCAGTAATCAATTTCTGTCTTCTTCCCTTCTAACTTGGCTTTCCTGATGACACTTCTTTCCCATTGGCTCTGGGGTGCTGCAGCCTGTAATGCCAGTTGTCTTCCTGAGAGTTGGACCCACCTAAGTCTTGGGGTGGGAGTCGTGCTTCCAGAAGGTTTGGGGATCTCAAAGAGGACAGTGGTCTCTGAGATGAGCATTGCACCTACCTTGTCCCTTTATGGGACTGCTCTGGTACATTTGCTCCAACTCCCAAGGAGCCCAGAGTTGGAGAGGGCCTGTCGTGTGCACCTTTCACGCACACTGCTGGAGTTCCTTCTACTGCTTGTGTTCTTTCTGCACCTGAAGGCGGATGTGGGAGTCTGGGTTCTTACAAGGCAGGTGCACCCTGCGGGCACGTGCTGGGCAGGAAGCCACTCTCAGAGCCGTCTCCCTGCTTGCCTTGCTCTCTCCGAGTTTCAGTGTGAGGAATCCCGGTTTGTATCTGCTGAGTGACCACATTTTCTGCTTTGCTACAGATCCGGCGACTATGAAGAGGCCTCGGTCCTTCCTCTTCTGCACGCAGGCTTCAACCGGGTATGTAAAAGATGAACTAGCACCTCCCTCAGATACAGACACCTGACCTTAGCCAAACAGCTAAGCATACTGTTATAGGCATTCAGTCTCAGAACTGTGAGGGAAAGGAAGCAGTTGTTCTCATGGGATGGTGACGAGCACCTGCTGGTCAGGCTTTTTTCCTTTTTCTCTCATAACTTCATATATCTTAGCTACAGATATGTAATGGTGTAAAAACCTGTCTTCTTATATCAGGTCGAAATTCTCTAGTCCCAAAGTAATCTCACTTAAATCAGTCCAGTCAGTTAGCGTGTATGTGTGTGATTATGTATAGTTAGTCCACCAGATCGGCACCCAGGGCTCTGTGTTCGTCACGGGCCCAGCCACAGCTTCCACCCTGGGGACAGGCCCATGACAGCAACAGCATCTTGGGAACTCCTCGTTGAAGCCATAAATGTCAGCAAAGAAAAATTCTGAGTGACAACTACATGAATAACACTGATATTCAACTTGAGGATGAAGACTGATTACTCCAAGGAAACTTAACAAACTAACTAGGCTTACGCAGTATCTCAGGGTAAGGGCAGTCTGAAGGTTTGGTTGGAGGTGAGGCCGTGTGCATGCAAACAGAAAACAACATGATGGATTTGAAAGAGAGAAGAAAAGGGGTGGAGAAAGATAATCAAAACATGACTGTTTAAAGGAAATGTATTTCATAATATTAAAATATTACAAACCCTTACAGAGAAATTGTGGAGGACCTCACTTTATATGCTTGAATTTTTTAAATAACAAGCATATATTTCTTCTATTAAAAAAATAAAAGATTACCCTTTGGAAAAAATAAGGTAGAGGTCACGGTTGACTTGGGCAACTTTTGTGGGTAATTTAAACTCAAGCAAGTGACTTGTGGCATCTTGTGAACTCCTGGTTTAAACCAAAAGCATCAGCAAAGAAAAGTTCTTTGACAACTACACGAATGACACTGATACTCAACTAGAAGATTAAGATTGATTAAGGAGACTTACCAACAACCTAAATAACTAGGTTTACCTGGTATCTCAAGGTCTTTTGATAGGAGTAATCTGAATCTCAAATAGATGGAGTGATGCATCCTTTTCCTTCAAAAATAGTGCCTTGTGAATTATGAAAATTCCTTTGGGTGCTTTAAGCAATGGTGGTTGGCTACTCTGGGTTCAAAAAAATCCCTTGTTTATTGTCAGTCACAGAGAAGCAGAAATTACCCATGGGATGCAGTTGTTTTGTGCTTTGGTGTGCTTCTGTGGAGAAGCAGCAGTGCTGCGGTTCACAAGTGTGATAGAAATGAATGTTTCCGGTCAGCAGTATCACTCACTCCCTTAACTCTTCCCTCCTGTCCGTCATCGCATCTCTCAGAGGCTGGCACTCGGTTCTAGATGCCGTTCTGGCATGCTGCCACATCTTAATGAGACGATGCTTCTGAGTTTCGGAATGGAGAGTTGCAAAAGGAAAATCATCCAAGAGGTCGTGTGGCTGGGACGTCTTTACTTACTCATTTTCTGAGAAATGACTTAAAATTACTCAGTTTTTATAAATCTTCCGTGTAACGTTGACCACCCATGCACCTCAGCCCAAGGCTGTCCTTCACATCTGAGGCAGGGCCTCTCAGAATGTGAGCATGGAGGTTCTCCGCGTGACCTGTGGGGGGGCTGGGGCAGGCACGACACGCCGTGGGTTACGGCCATGAGCCCCCGTCGCCATAGGTGCTGTTGAGTGCCCTTTTGGAATTCAGCTTTTAGCTCACTGATCCTGCCTCTGACCAACTAGTGTGGAGATTGGTGTCATTAGGAGTGGTAGCGTCTTGTCTGGGGGGCTAAGATTACACATCTACTCGCAGAAAAGCTTAGGAGAGACATCTGCCCTGTTTGGGTGCAAACGCTATTAAGTAAATTTAGGAGGCAAAGTACCATTGTTCCTTTTTATTCTTTTTTGTAACCTGTCTGTGCTGCTCTGGAAGGTTTCGTTTCTCTGTCTTGATATGATGCTGCTTTTTGCAGGCAGCCATGGTGAGTAAAGCCCTTTGTGGAAGCATGAAAAACAGTACCTGTCAGGGGCCACCTGGTAGTCTTTAGTGCTGGGTCTGATCAAGGCCATTTGCCAGCCAGGTCAGGGTGCCCCCAAGGAGTTGGGGCTCTTTCCAAGAGACGCACGCCACACCTAACAGGCTTTCCCTCCTGAGTTACAATGGCACAAAATCGGCTGAGGCTGCTCTCCAGGTGGCTGGTCTCCTTTTTTTGGGCAAAATCTTGTCTCTGGCAACTTTCTACCCAAACACCCTTCCAAATATGCCAGCTATTCTTCTTGCCTTCTGTGAAGTTGTTTCCCATCTCTGAGTTGTTGTGATTGTATCAAATCATCTGCTGAAACTCGGCTCTGTGTTACTAGCTAATTGGCCAGTGCCTCAGTCGATGGATCCCTGAGTGGGGATCCAGGAACACATTGTACCATCAAATATCCCAGAGCTGCTCCTCTTGAAGCCGCTATAGCTGTGCATGAGTGGCCGACTGCATGCTGCTCAGCCCACTCTGAGTTTTTAGAAAGAGTATCTTAGCAAAGGGCGATTGCAGCTTGTTTTTGTATGAGCCTTTGTGTACCCCTTTTCTATTTGGAATGATGTTTACAAGTTCATTCAGCAAGTCTTTATGGAGCACTTACTCTGTGCAAGGTGGTGTGCTAGGCGTGTCGGGGATACAGCAATCAGACACAGCTCCTCCCTGGAGAGACGTTGTGTGGAGGAAGAAGTGGAGAACCAAGGTTTATTATTTGTCGGGCTCCATTCTAGGTGACTGACTTGATCCTCATCTACAGATGAGAGGTTTGGTATTTTCTCCATTTTTGCAGAGGAGGAAACAGGCTCAAAATGACTACCTTGCAGAGCTCATACTCATAGTAAGTCAAGATGCAAATACTTGGTGTTTAACTCCCAACTTCATGCCAGGTCCACCAAAGTCATGTTTCCCAAAGCGTTCCATGGAACGTTCCATGAAGCGTCCCAAAGCTTTTAATAGGTGTCCATGACAAAAGGCTTCTGTGGTCAAGTAAGTGTGGAAAATCAGTGAAGACTCTGATTCTCCTCCTCTTGCCCCTGAGAAGGTACAGTGCATGTCAGCAACATCGCACCCAAGCACATGGAGAAATCCTGTACTAAAGACACCTGCCTACGTTTCTGGAAGTGGGGCCCAGGAAGCTGCATTTTAACCAAACACCCAGGTTATTCTTAGCATGCTAAAGTATGAAGACCACTGTTCTTGCTTCACTCAATTTATTTCAGATTTCGGGGTTAATGATAGTCTAGAAAATTCCCAAAATATTTTCCCACTACCATTAGTCTACAAAACACTTACTGAGTGCCACTTATGTGCAAACAAAGTGCTCCAGTGTTTAGAAACCATCACCTAACAGAAGGCTGATCTTGGGCTTCCTTGGTGGTGCAGTGGTTAAGAATCCGCCTGCCAATGCAGGGGACACGGGTTCAAGCCCTGGTCTGGGAAGATCCCACATGCCTCGGAGCAACTAAGCCCGCGAGCCACAACTACTGAGCCCATGAGCCACAACTACTGAAGCCCGCGTGCCTAGAGCCTGTGCTCCGCAACAAGAGAAGCCACTGCAGTGAGAAGCCCGCTCACCGCAACCAAGAGTAGCCCCCGCTCGCCACAACTAGAGAAAGCCTGCGCACAACAACAAAGGCACAATGCAGCCAAAAATAAAAATAAATAAAATAAATAAATTTATAAAAAAAAAAAAAAAGAAGTCTGATCTTCACCGCACTGGAAGTTCTTAGGAGACCTAAAGAAAAATAAGAATTATAAAAAATTACGGTAGGACCTTCAAGATGGCGGAGGAGTAAGACGTGGAGATCACCTTCCTCCCCACAAATACATCAAAAATACATCTACGTGTGGAACAACTCCTACAGAACACCTACTGAACGCTGGCAGAAGACCTCAGACTTCCCAAAAGGGTCTTGGTGCTCCGGCTTCCTGTCAGGCCTGAGCCTCTTAGGTGGGAGAGCTGAGTTCAGGACATTGGACCACCAGAAACCTCCCGGCCCCACGTAATAGCAGTCGACAAGAGCTCTCCCAGAGATCTCCGCCTCAACGCTAAGACCCAGCTCCACCCAACGACCAGCAAACTCCAGCGCTGAACACCCCATGCCAAACAACTAGCAAGACAGGAACACAACCCCACCCACTAGCAGAGATGCTGCCTAAAATCATAATATGTTCACAGACACCCCAAAACACACCACCAGACGCGGTCCTGCCCACCAGAAAGACAAGGTCCAGCCTCATTCACCAGAACACAGGTACCAGTACCTTCCACCAGGAAGCCTACACAAGCCACTGAACCAACCTTACCCACTGGGGGCAGACACCAAAAAAAATGGGAACTACGAACCTGCAGCCTGTGAAAAGGAGACCCCAAACACAGTAAGTTAAGCAAATGAGAAGACAGAGAAATACGCAGCAGATGAAGGAGCAAGGTAAAAACCCACCAGACCAAACAAATGAAGAGGAAATAGGCAGTCTACCTGAGAAACAATTCAGAGTAATGATTGTAAAGATAATCTAAAATCTTGAAAATAGAATGGAAAAAATACAAGAAACTTTTAACAAGGACCTAGAAGAACTACAGAGCAAAAAAAACACAATGATGAACAACACAATAAATGAAATTAAAAATTCTCTAGAAGGAATCAATAGCAGAATGACTGACGCAGAAGAATGGATAAGTGAACTGGAAGATAAAATAGTGGAAATAACTATTGCGGAGCAGAATAAAGAAAAAAAGAATGAAAAGAATTGAGGACAGTCTCAGAGAACTCTGGGACAACATTAAACACACCAACATTCGAATTATAGTGGTCCCAGAAGAAGAAGAGAAAAAGAAAGGGACTGAGAAAATATTTGAATAGATTATAGTTGAAAACTTGCCTAATATTGGTAAGGAAACAGTCAATAAAGTCCAGGAAGCTCAGAGAGTCCCATACAGCATAAATCCAAGGAGAAACACGCCAAGACACATATTAATCAAACTATCAAAAATTAAATACAAAGAAAAAATATTAAAAGCAGCAAAGGAAAAGCAACAATTAACATACAAGGGAATCCCCATAAGGTTAACAGCTGATCTTTCAGCAGAAACTCTGCAAGCCAGAAGGGAGTGACAGGACATATTTAAAGTGATGAAAGGAAAGACCTACAACCAAGATTACTCTACCCAGCAAGGATCTCATTCAGATTTGATGGATAAATTAAAAGGTTTACAGACAAGCAAAAGCTAAGAGAATTCAGCACCACCAAACCAGCTTTACAACAAATGTTAAGGAACTTCTCTAGGCAGGAAACACAGGAGAAGGAAAAGACCTACTATAACAAACCCCAAATAATTAAGAAAATGGTAATAGGAACATACATATCGATAACTACCTTTCATGTAAATAGATTAAATGCTCCAACCAAAAGACACACACTGGCTGAATGGATACAAAAACAAGACCCATATATACGCTGTCTACAAGAGACTCACTTCAGACCTAGGTACACATACAGACTGAAAGTGAGAGGATGGAAAAAGATATTCCAGGCAAATGGAAATCAAAAGAAAGCTGGAGTAGCAATTCTCATATCAGACAAAATACACTTTAAAATAAAGACTATTACAAGAGGCAAAGAAGGACACTACATAATGATTAAGGGATCAATCCAAGAAGAAAATATAACAACTGTAAATATTTATGCACCCAACATAGGAGCACCTCAATACATAAGGCAAATGCTAACAGCCAAAGGGGAAATCAACAGTAACACAATCATAGTAGGGGACTTTAACACCCCACTTTCACCAATGGACAGATCATCCAAAATGAAAATAAATAAGGAAACACAAGCTTTAAATGACACATTAAACAAGATGGAATTAATTGATATTTATAGGACATTCCATCCAAAAACAACAGAATACACCTTCTTCTCAGGTGCTCATGGAACATTCTCCAGGATAGATCATATCTTGGGTCACAAATCAAGCCTTGATAAATTTAAGAAAATTGAAATCATATCAAGTATCTTTTCTGACCACAATGCTATGAGACTAGGTATCAATTACAGTAAAAAATCTGTAAAAAATACAAACACATGGAGGTGAAACAGTACACTACTAAATACCCAAGAGATCACTGAAGAAATCAAAGAGGAAATCAAAAAATACCTAGAAAGAAATGACAATGAAAACACAACAACCCAACACCTATGGGATTCAGCAAAAGCAGTCCTAAGAGGGAAGTTTATAGCAATACAATCCTACCCTAAGAAACAAGAAACATCTCAAATAAAGAACCTCACCTTACACCTAAAGCAGTTGGAGAAAGAAGAACAAAAAACCCCCAAAGTTAGCAGAAGGAAAGAAATCATAAAGATCAGCTCAGAAATAAATGAAAAAGAAATGAAGGAAACAATAGCAAAGATCAATAAAAGTAAAATCTGGTTTCTTGAGAAGATAAACAAAATTGATAAACCATTAGCCAGACTCATCAAGAAAAAAAGGGAGAAGACTCAAATCAATAGAATTAGAAATGAAAAAGGAGAAGTAACAACTGACACTGCAGAAATACAAAGGACCATGAGAGATTACTACAAGCAACTATATGACAATAAAATGGACAACCTGGAAGCAATGGACAAATTCTTAGAAATGCACAACCTTCTGAGACTGAACCAGGAAGAAATAGAAAATATAAACAGACCAATCACAAGCACTGAAATTAAATATCACAAGCACCGTGATTAAAAATCTTCCAACAAACGAAAGGCCAGGACCAGATGGCTTCACAGGCGAATTCTATCAAACATTTAGAGAAGAGCTAACACCTATCCTTCTCAAACTCTTCCAAAATATAGCAGAGGGAGGAAAACTCCCAAACTCATTCCATGAGGCCGCCATCACCCTGATACCAAAACCAGACAAAGGTGTTCACAAAAAAAGAAAACTACAGGCCAATATCACTGATGAACATTGATGCAAAAATCCTCAACATAATACTAGCAAACAGAATCCAACAGCACATTAGAAGGATCATACACCATGATCAAGTGGGGTTTGTCCCAGGAATGCAAGGATTCTTCAGTATACGCAAATGAATCAGTGTGATACACCATATTAACAAACTGAATGATAAAAACCATACGATAATCTCAATAGATGCAGAAAAAGCTGTCGACAAAATTCAACATAGTTTTGGAAGTTTTAGCCACAGCAATCAGAGAAGAAAAAGAAAAGGAATCCAAATCAAAAAAGAAGTAGTAAAACTGTCACTGTTTGCAGATGACATGATACTATACATGGAGAAACCTAAAGATGCTACCAGAAAACTACTAGAGCTAATCAATGAATTTGGTAAAGTAGCAGGATACAAAATTAATGCACAGAAATCTCTTGCATTCCCATACACTAATGATGAAAAATCTGAAAGAGAAATTAAGGAAACACTCTCATTTACCATTGCAACAAAAAGAATAAAATACCTAGGAATAAACCTACCTAAGGAGACAAAAGACCTGTATGCAGAAAACCATAAGACACTGATGAAAGAAATTAAAGATGATAAAAACAGATGGAGAGATATACCATGTTCTTGGATTGGAGGAATCAACATTGTGAAAATGACTATACTACCCAAAGCAATCTACAGATTCAATGCAATCCCTATCAAACTACCAATGGCATTTTTCACAGAACTAGAAGAAAAGAAGTTCACAATTTGTATGGAAACACAAAAGACCCCGAATAGCCAAAGCAATCTTGAGAAAGAAAAATGGAGCTGGAGGAATCAGGCTCCTAGACTTCAGACTATGCTGCAAAGCTAAAGTAATCAAGAGAGTTAGGTACTGGCACAAAAACAGAAATATAGATCAATGGAACAGGATAGAAAGCCCAGAGATAAACCCACACATTTATGGTCACCTTATCTTTGATAAAGGAGGCAAGAATGTACAATGGAGAAAAGACAGCCTCTTCAATAAGTGATGCTGGGAAAACTGGACAGCTACATGTAAAAGAATGAAATTAGAACACTCCCTACCACCATACACAAAAGTAAACTCATAATGGGTTGAAGACCTAAATGTAAGGCCAGACATTTTAAAACTTAGAGGAAAACATAGGCAGAACACCCTATGACATAAATCATGGCAAGATCCTTTTTAACCCACCTCCTAGAGAAATGGAAATAAAAACAAAAATAAACAAATGGGACCTAATGAAACTTAAAAGCTTTTGCACAGCAAAGGAAACCGTAAACAAGATGAAAAGACAACCCTCAGAATGGGAGAAAATATTTGCAAACAAAGCAACTGACAAAGGATCAATCTCCAAAATATACAAGCAGCTCATGCAGCTCAATATCAAAAAAACAAACAGCCCAATCCAAAAATGGGCAGAAGACCTAAATAGACATTTCTCCAAAGAAGACCTGCAGATGGTCAAGAGGCACATGAAAAGATGCTCAACGTCACTAATTATTAGAGAAATGCAAATCAAAACTACAATGAGGTATCACCTCACACCAGTCAGAATGGCCATGATCAAAAAATCTACAAACAATAAATGCTGGAGAGGGTGTGGAGAAAAGGGAACCCTCTTACACTGTTGGTGGGAATGTAAATTGATATAGCCACTATGGAGAACAGTATGGAAGTTCCTTAAAAAACTAAAAATTGAACTACCATATGATCCAGCAACCGCACTACTGGACATATACCCTGAGAAAACCATAATTCAAAAAGAGTTGTGTACCACAATGTTCATTGCATCTCTATTTACAACAGCCACGTCATGGAATCAACCTAAGTGTCCATCCACAGATGAAAGGATGAAGAAGATGTGGCACATATATGCAATGGAATATTACTCAGCCGTAAAAAGAAATGAAATTGAGTCATTTGTAGTGAGGTGGATGGACCTAGAGTCTGTCATACAGGGTGAAGTAAGTCAGAAAGAGAAAAACAAATGCCATATGCTAACACGTATATATGGAATCTAAAAAAAAAAAAGGTTCTGACGAACCTAGGGGCAGGACAGGAATAAAGACACAGATGTAGAGAATGGCCTTGAGGACACGGGGAAGGGGAAGGGTAAGCTGGGATGAAGTGAGAGAGTGGCATGGACATATATACACTACCAAATGTAAACTAGATAGCTAGTGGGAAGCAGCTGCATAGCACAGGGAGATCAGCTCGGTGCTTTGTGACCACCTAGAGGGGTGGGATAGGGAGGGTGGGAGGGAGACGCTACAGGGAGGGGATATGGGGATATATGTATACGTATAGCTGATTCACATTTTTATACAGCAGAAAGTAACACAACATTGTAAAACAATTATACTCCAATAAAGATGTTAAAAAAATAAATAAAGGAAAACAGGAGAAAAAGAAAAAAAGTTACTACGTAAATACGAAAGTGAAAATATAGAATGATTTTATATATATATAAATATATGCATATAAAATATATACCTACACACATAGACACAGAGGCATAATAAAAGCCTAAGGCAAATAAATGAGACTTAGTCAACAAAAGTTTACTTCTGAGGTTTTCGTTTTAAAACAAAGGAACCTGTTTATCCCAACCTTTTCAAAGACTTATTTTATCACAGATCCTTTTTTGTACTTCATGAAGCATCAGCTAACACCACTCAGAGCTCAGTTACAGACTGACACATCATCTCCACCCGTCCAGAAGCTGAACCAGAACCTCACCATGTGTAACTCTGCTTCGTAAATAGAAAGTATTTCCCTCTGTGTGTGTTCATGGTTCCCCCTCTGTCCTTAGCCCTTCCCAGCTTCCTCCTGGGCTGGTGGGGACCAGAGGCACAGGGAAAGTCAGGGAGCTTCTCAGATGTTCCACAGGGAGAAGCCATCCATGCTAGATGTGTGGAAGAGTGTGTGTGTGTGTGTGTGTGTGTGTGTGTGTGTGAGAGAGAGAGAGAGAGAGAGAGAGAGAGAGACATGAGAAGGAGCAGGATGTGTTAGGCACTCAGAAGATGAGGAAGGAAGCAAAGACGGCCTCTCCCCACCAGAAGACCTCACTCGGAGTGTGGCACACCATGAACACGTCCAGGCTCAGGTTTTAGAAGACTTTCCTTAGTGCAGCAGAAGCGCAGGTGTTTCAGTAATTAGCAAGGCTGGAGGAGGTGTTCTGTCCCTTGTGTGTTTATTTTCCTGTGAGTGTTCATAATGTTTTTCCCACCTTTGTTATAAATAACTATGCAATGTTATCTGCTCTCGTTTCTTATACATTTAAACAAGCATTTCAAACACCTTGACAGCTGTTTTATTTCATCTTATCTTACCTATAGTTGTCATATAACAGAGTTACCTGAGGTTGGAGAAACTGTTAAGCTTCTTTGACTATTTAAGAAGTAATTGTATATGTCTTATGTATTACCTTTGCTTTTTTTCCAGAGATTTATGGAGAATAGCAGCATAATTGCTTGCTATAATGAACTGATTCAAATAGAACATGGAGAAGTTCGCTCACAGTTCAAGTTAAGGTATGTAGCAAAATAGGATGAACACAAGGTTAACCATTCTGTAGCAAAGCTTGTCTGTCCTCAGGCTGAGGTTCACTGGTTCTTAGCGGAATCCCAGGGTTTCTGAAGCTGTTGAACAGGTAACTGTAGCTGGTAAATGGCAGAGTCTAAACTGGGAGCCCATTGGTATAATGAAATAAATTGGAGGCGTTTCTTCTTTTGACAATATTTTCCACTATTTACAGCAGTTTTAAAATTATACTCTAGGAAAAGTACTGTTTAACTTCTGTACAATTAGATCAAGATTAAGAATAGCCTTTGAGGATTACTTTCTACTTTCAACATTTATAAATTCCTACTTGGATTGTTATAGATGGCGCAAACCCGTGGGAATATTTATTATGCTAACTATGGTAATTGCTACCTATCCATGATAGCAATTTCATGAGGCCTGCTTGTGGCCTCAGTATGCATGAAGTATCTTCAAGAAACTGATTTTAAGTCTCTTTACGCATGTCTAGTGCTTTAAGAGCTTCTCTCTGGTGCTTACTTCTGAGATGAACAGATTCTCTCAGCGTCTCGGTGGTAGGATACTCTGCTTCTGGGGCGTCTTGGAGTATCAGAGTTGTAGCCCATGCCTGGTTTTGCTCAGGCTCTACTCCAACACACTCTTAGGACCCTGATTTCTTCAACCTTCCCCCCTTCAGCAGAGAGAGCAGGGGAAAGAAGAGGCTCTTCGTAGCCCACGGCCCCTGGGAGACCAGTCCCAAGTGGCTCCAGGCTATGGGATGCCAGAAGGGCCCTGGCTTCTCTCTCTGGCCCACTGAGGGGTCACAAGGCTTTCAGGCTCAGTGAAAAATAAGTAGGATAGCATCTCATTGAAACGGTTATACTTCTTACCTTGATTACTGAGTTTGCATTCAAAGAGAACAGAAACCTTTCTAAACTTAACTTTTCTTGGCCCTCCTCTGTCCCTTGGAAGAAAAATGGATTGGCATGAACCCCCATATGCAGGCTTTTCTGGGGTTCACCCTGCTCAGGAAGTCAACTGTTTGGTGGATAGAGAGCTCTAAGAAATTAAGTGTGGGGATAAACAGTCCCTTCTGAGGTGGGAAAGTATTAAAAAAAGAATCTCAAACCAGTGGAAATTCTTTGGTAAGGAAGATAACCAAAGATTTTTGAGTGTCAGTTAAATCCCTTGGTTTCTTTGTATCCATATATTTATTAGCTGCAGAGAACTTCATAGAATTTCATAAGAAAACCGCATTGCCTTTACTATAGCAATTTATGATTTTTAATTGTACATTAATTGTTTTTATTCCTGGGGCTCTCTTCTGTTTTTATTGAGGGTAAAAAGACTTTGTACTTTTATTTTAGATGTTTTCACAATAAATAGGATTAGGAAAAGAGAGATTTCATTTTGGTTTAATTCTTCAACTGTGTGTTTTCTACAACAAAAATGAACAGCAGACGCCTTATTGCTTTGATAGGTAATTCCCTCATTTTATTTTATTTATTTATTTATTTTAGTATCTCATTTTTTATAAAAATATGGAACGCTTCACAAATGTGCATGTCATCCTGGAGCAGGGGCCATGCTAATCTTCTCTGTATCGTTCCAATTTTAATATATGTGCCGCTGAAGCAAGCACTCCTCATTTTATTTTAAATGACAACCTGAGTTTTCTTAGGCAGTATTGAATGTGATGGCACATGTAAGAGGTCAGAGGTGCCTTGCCCATGGGGAGCGTGGCGAAGGCAGGTCTGGCCGTTTGAAATAAACATCCCCAGACAGCACCAGGGCTAAATGAAAGGGCTTCAAGTTATCGTGCTGATGAAATCTGCTTAGAGCCAGGGCACTGAAAACTTTTCAAGGACTCATTAGGTTCAGAACTCGGCAAGGTTCTAAGTACACAACACTCTGTAAGTCCCATAACTTCTCACCCGTCAGTGATGATTTGGGAACGTTGGGCTCGTTGAAAAGGCTCAGGTTCTTAATACAAATCAATGTAAAGCTGGTGAATGGACCTCGCCCAGGCAGCAGCGGTCCCAGGAAGGTGGGTTTGCCCAGAACCCCAGTCCCCTCACCTTCCGCATCAGCTTCAGCTTGGCTGGTTGGGAGCCTCTCTTCCCAGTCCCAAGCAACCAGCACGAGAGCAGCCCCTGCAGAGGGGGAGGGAAGGCAAGAGTTCTCCACAGGAGAAGACAGAGGAGGACTAAATGGTCAGTTTCTTTTGATGCTTTTTGGCTGGTTGTACCTCAGCTGTCTCCAACTTCTTTTCTGTTTTTTGGAGGAGTAGGGTGTGTGTGTGTGGTTTGACTCTCCCTGGGTGTATGATATCTGGGTCCAGAGGATGGGGGTGGACAGTGTGACCCTCCATGGTCTCCCCAGCTCCTTAGGGCATCCAAGGATGTCTAAAGCATCTACCTGCACCCCAGAGGTTGGCAGGCAACTTTGTCACTTGCTGCAGACGGGGAAAATGAGGCTCTTTGTTATACAATGCCAGAATAATTATAGTCTAATTATATAATACTTTTCCCTGCAATTCCACCCCCAGCTGCAGCTAAATACGTGACATTACTAGCATTCTGCAAGGACAGTCTGTACTGCAAGGATGATGTTGAATGTTGAAGGCAGACGCTTCTGTCCAGTCTTCATGTATGGTAACCATATTTACTTAACCAAGAAAAAAAAGATCATGTGATCAAACATAACATACCTAATTTAAAAATTCCATTATATAGGAATAACTTTTAAAGACAGAACAAAATCACATTTCTGTGTGCATGTGATGAATTACTTTATTGAACAGAACTCATGAAAGGGGGAACGTCTAGGGAAGTATGGGCTAACTGATGACCATTTATTGCTTATGTTCTTATGCTTCTTTATCATGAAAAGAACTATGTTAACCAAAATACAGATAGGATTTGGCTATTTATTGAGAGTTTAAGCTGATGAGTTTACACTAATCAAGTACGAGCTATTGTTTCATCATTAGGCAGTCTGATATCTGTTACCTAAGGGTTACACCCAAATCATCATGTTTATTTTACTCCAAATCTTAAGACAGTAGCAGTCCTCCATTTTAGAAAGAATCAGTTTCTGATGGGCAAACCTTAGTATTCCGTGGAACACTACATCTCTCATTATTAACTGACGTTTATAGAGCACTTTATCCTCACGTGGGCTCCGCGTGACAGCCCCGTTGTGTTAGGGAAGTAGAAACTGATCTGTGATGGATTAAAGTAACCGGCCCCTGCTGGGTCACTGCCCAGGAGCAGTGCTGGCGGGTAGCAAGTCCACAGCCCCCTCCCTGCTGCACCCGAACCCCTGCTGGGATGTGGCTTTGTGCTCAGAATCTTCTCCCTGCAGCTACCACCCTGCCCAGTCCTACCCTTGTTACCGGCAGCCTCAGTGTGTGTGTCTGCAGTGGGGTGTTTGTGTTTTGTTTGAGTAGATTCCAGGGTACCTTTGTTAGGGATGCAGGAGGTCATGTAACCCAACCACCCCAGACAACTGACAGAGGAACGCTGAGAGCCGGGAAGACTCTGGGCACAATCACAGCTACCCAACATGTGGGTGGCAGCGCTGGAGTAGAATCCAGGCACCCTGCTTTAAGTCGGATGCACTCTGCACCCCATCATAGCACTATGTTCTTTGTAGACCTTCTACCTGGGTCCCTGTAATATTTACTTTTTCCCTGCAGACCTTCACGGACTTTTAAGAAGATGAACGGGAAATGGTTACATCACCAGCACTACATGGGCTCTGGTTCCCTTGTGCTTTTTCCAATTTTCCAGCTTCTCAAACTGAAGGCTACAAAAATACATTTGAGGTGCAGAGTTACGTGGTTTCCCAAGAACAGAAAATTAATAAAGCTAAGGTTCTTCTGCATGAAGAATATTAATAATTAATACAAGCAATTAAATTCCCAAACTTTAGGAGCATGATTCAAATTGATTACCTCATTTTCCTGCAGGTTTATTTAAATAGAACCATCAACCAAATTGGTTTAAAGCCTAGATCTACACATGGCAGTCCAGTAGCGTTTGTCACCGGGGTAATAATCTGCTCGTCCTGCCAATATACTTTCACTTTAACTGTCAATAAGGATCTGCTTTGTCCCGTTGGGCATTATACTCTCACAGGATAGTGTATGCTTTGTAGTGAACATCTAATAGATACATTTTGGCAGTTGGAGCTAACATCTTGTATGAGGCAGCCTGTTGAATTGACAAAAAGAGTCATACTCTGAAGTAGCTGTTTACATACTTAATTGAGCCACACAGGTACTTTAAGAAAATACCTGGGCAAGAGGGGAATTTATCATTTGATCAAATGTTTTAACACTTAATTATCCAGCTCCCAAAGCTAAGGAACTAGCCCACACAGATTGTGCTTTTCCACATCAGACTTCTGGAGGACAGGGAACGCTTTCCTGTGGTGACAAGTTGGGTTCTGGACCCAAGTGCCTGGAGCAAACTTGGGATAAGACTAGCTCTTGCTTGCCTCTTCATGAGAGGTGATGCAGTAGTGACTTTGGTAACAATTTTAAAGTCCTCTTTGAATTCTTTTTCACATTTTAAATGATCATGTTTACAAATGCAGCAATGCTAATAGGACAGTATACAGTTCACATTAGGTAGACTGGAGCAATTTATTTTATTTATTTTTTTAATTGAAATATAGTTTCTGTACAATATTATAGGTTACAATATAGTGATTCACAATTTTTAAAGGTTCTACTCCATTTATATTATTATAAAATATTGTTATACAATATATCCTTATAGCTTATTTTATACCTAATAGTTTGTACCTCTTAATCCCTTACCCCTTATTGCCCCTCCCTCCTTCCCTCTCCCCACTGGTAACCACCAGTGTGTACTCTATATCTGTGAGTCTGCTTTTTGGTTATATTCACTAGTTTGGGGTTTTTTTGCTTTTTTTTTTAGATTCCACATGTAAGTGATAGCATACAGTATTTGTCTTTCTCTGTCTGACTTATTTCACTTAGCATAATACCCTCCAAGTCCATCCATGTTGCTGCAAATGGCAAAATTTTGTTCTTTTTTATGGCTGAGTAGTATTCCATTGTATATATATACCACATCTTTATCCATTCATCTGTCGATGGACACTTGATTTGCTTCCATATCTTGGCTATTGTGACTAATGCTGCTATGAATATTGGGCTATATGTATGTTTTTGAATTAGTGTGTTTGTTTTTTTCGGATGTATACCCAGGAGTGAAATTGCTGGGTCATATGGTAGTTCTATTTTTAGTTTTTTGAGAACCCTAGACTGGAGCCATTTAAATAAGAAAACATCCCACACCCATCAGAAATCTCAGTGGGGTTAGGGTTATGTTCTCCTCCACTCACCTGCATCATGATTACTTACTTTACTTACCCTCCCACATCTGTGTCTTCATCTCTGCAGCGACAGGAACGCTACCCGTCAATGGGCTAAAATCCTTCACTTTCTGTGCAGGCTGCCTTGCTATTATTGAAAGCAGTTCTTGGTTTGATATTTCAGATACACTCATGAGAAAAGATAGGTTATGATTCACTTTTCTTCTCACCAACAGCCTTTGAAAGCTTTAGAGAACAAAAAATATTATTCTGAGATCTTACAAATAACAAGTACTATGTCTTGAACTCTTATATCATCCCAAGTATTTTGAGACATGCCTCACATAAACTGTTTTGATTCTTACAACAACCTGTAAGATGTGTTATCGTCATTTTATAGATGAGGAAACTGAGGGCCAGCAGAGAGAAAACATTGCCCAAGGTCCATTAACTGGCCAAATACTGAACCAAGTTTCACCCAGTTTCTTCTGCCCTCTCCCTTGTAAACAGTTCAAAATAGAATGGCAAAGTTAGATGCCTTATGAGAGGGAAAAATGAATAACATTACAAGAGTTCGTTTTATAAGAAGAAACATCAATCCAGTAGATGAACATTTTTTTTGGTAATGTATAAGAAAGCCTTCACTGGGATTCTTTAAACAGCCAATACAAATAACAAAGCTCTAGTAACTAGTCACATACTTGCTGGGTTAGATAGTAAATAACTTACTGTATTTGGAGTTGCTCTAAATTCGGAAGGTAGTTAAAATGTTACCCAAGAAATTGAGAAATTGAAATGGTTTCAAATATTCCAGATATACAAGGAAGGTCATCAAGAATAGTGCCCACCTGGAGAGCTGTAAAATGAACCAGGCAAGGGGAATACAGCCGTATTTGCCTTTCATCAGGCTGGTGGGTGTAGCAAGTACCATAAAGGCTTGCTTATCTAGGTCGTAAAAGTAAGAAAAGAAAAAAATGTTTCTGTGTCTGTTGCAAAAGGCCAGAATAACTCAGATCTAATTTGGGCTTAATTAGGTTTTTCTAATTGATGGGGATGGGACTTCTCCATGACTGCTGCTGTGAATGGAACAGAAGAATGTCATTGACATAGAACCTAAGGGGCCTATGAGACCATCTCCTGCATCTTTGTTCTCTTGTGTCAGTATGAAGGTTTCATCCAGCACATACGGAGTTCATTCCACGATCCATGATGATTTTGCCAGATTACATTCTTCTCTCTGTATGATATGCATAGAAATGCATGCTATTGTTTATTCATTTAGTTTGAAAGGCTAGGTTTCTATTTTTTCCCCCCAAAACATAATATCAAAAGGTACTTGGTTTTAATGAACCTGAGGAACTGTTTACTTTGATAAATTAACAGATGAAATGCTCATGGTTTTCCAGCAGAACTAACATCAATCTTTTGCAACTTTCAGGGCCTGTAATTCAGTGTTTACAGCATTAGACCACTGTCATGAAGCCATAGAAATCACAAGCGATGACCACGTGATTCAGGTACGGGGACACTTTTTATCTTTAGGTGTCAAAATAAAGCCTTTCAAGTTTGAGCCATCCTTTTTCAAGCACTTTGCTGTAATTCTCACATTTCAGCACATTTTCTTTGGAGAAAGGAACATCAAAGTATGCAAGGAAAACTGATATTCTGAAGCTGAGAATTAGATACTCAAGAAGAATAAAAATTAGTTCAGATCGGAGCCTGCGGTTTCTTTCACAGAGATGGGGTAAATTCTTTAGACTATGCAGGAAGACACTGTTTATACAGAAGTATGTCAGAATTGTAGAGTAACTGCTTACACATGCCTTGGGAACAGAATGTTGTGAACAGTCCTCAGTTATCTGCCTACAGTTGGTGTTCCAGTTATAAAGCACTCTTATATAATACTGAAGTCATCTTCCTAAGGAAATGTGTATAGCGGACAAAGCTTTATTGAATTAAAGTTGTCTTATTATTTGTTGGAAGGTAAGACATTTACACTTTAAAAATACTCTGAAATGTAGACTTTCCACTGATGGGCACTGACCTGACTGCCCTTGGTTTGCATAGTGGCACCGAGTGTGAGGAGCATTTGCTACCATCGGTAGAGACCAAAGACAGTGTCCAACACACAGTGGCCCCATAACAGGGCCTCACACATGCTCTCCTGTGAAATCCCCCACTGCACACACAGACACCCTGCTCTCACACGGGGTCAATGACATCAGTAGCCCACCGTGCCCAGGCCCTGTCATCAACACGCTCATGAGATTATCTCATTTGCATTCAGGAACCCTATGAAAGAGACATAAGGGCCTGATAATACAGATGGGGAAACTGAGGCCCAGGAAGGCCAAGGAACTTATCCAAGGAAAGCCCCAATAATAAATACTGGAACCAAAACATCCAGCCATGTCTTTCTGACTCCAAAGCCTTCCTACCTGGTTCCCTGTTGGGCTATATTTTTAGAATTTGTTTTTCTGGCTGTCCCATGACCTGGGTCTGAAAGCTTCCTCATGTTGCTGCCTATTACTGACCCACCTGCCCACAGATCTGCCCTGAACCACAGTGAAATCAGACATGTTTCTGTTACAGACTGAGCACTAAACCCCACAGCTCTCCCACTTCTACCTGGACTTGAACAGTCAATTCTGTTCATGAAACACGTTTGCTTTGCAGTTCCCTCTTTTTTTTTTTTTTATCAAGAAAAAACCAGAAATTTATTCATATGTACTTGTATACCAGGGAGATATCCAGGGAAAAGGAGATAATTCGCACCTCCCTCTTTTACGGGGAAGCCGGGTTGTGATTTTAGTGATGAGGAGAAGGGGATCTCTGCTCTCTACCAGCCTTGTAATCTTGCAGACAGTCCTTTAACAGGCAACTGAGTCCTTCCTTCTACAGTTAGCTCCTGGTGGTTAGGAAACCTGTATCTCTAGGAGACGTGATATGGTGATGGTGTCACATGAATCACCTGCCAGCCTTTACCTTGAAGAGGAAGAAGCAGGGATTGAGGACAGTGGGTGCCTGGGAAGGGGAATCCCTGGATTAAAAGAGAAACTGTACTGACTGAAGGCTTTTTCTTGGGGTGCCCTCTCAGACCCCTTTAAAAACCTGAATATAAAACTCAAGAACAAGGAGGAAGAAGTTGAATAGAGGATATTATATGTAAGGGGGAAATTAAAAAGGCCTTTGTGCTATAGATTTTAAGATAAGTCATCAGGAATGAGATACATCATATATGTTCCTACTCAATACCAGAGTCCTTCTCGGGGCAGTGCCGCTTCACAGGGAACGTGCCTCTTAGTGCAGATGGTCAGAGGTTGGGCAGTAGCACTTAACATTTAGGAACAATAGCTACCTACCCATCCATCCATTGAAACTACCTGTCTGTTTGCTTTAAAACACTTATACGGTGCTTACCATGTGCCAGAGGCAGTACTAAGCATTTAAAAAAAATTTTTTTTTAATTTTTTTATTTTGGCTGCCTTAGGTCTTCATTGCTGCACACAGGCTTTCTCCAGTTACGGTAGAGCGGGGGCTGCCCTTTGTTGCAGTGCGCGGGATTCTCATTGCGGTGGCATGTCGTTGCAGAGCACGGGCTCTAGGCGCACAGGCTCAGTAGTTGTGGCGCACAAGCTTAGTTGCTCCGTGGCATGTGGAATCTTCCTGGACGAGGGCTCGAACCCATGTCCTCTGCATTGGCAGGCGGATTCTTTTTTTTAATTTTCTATTTTTTAATTTATTTTTTAACATCTTTATTGGAGTATAATTTCTTTACAATAGTGTGTTAGTTTCTGCTGTATAACAAAGTGATTCAGCTATACATATACATATATCCCCATACCTCTTCCCTCTTGCGTCTCCCTCCCTCCCACCCTCCCTATCCCGCCCCTCTAGGTGGTCACAAAGCACCGAGCTGATCTCCCTGTGCTATGCAGCTGCTTCCCACTAGCTATCTATTTTACATTTGGTAGTGTATATATGTCCATGCCACTCTCTCACTTTGTCCCAGCTGACCCTTCCCCCTCCCGTGTCCTCAAGTCCATTCTCCAGTAGGTCTGCGTCTTTATTCTCGTCCTGCTCCTAGGTCCTTCACAACTATTTTTTTTTCTGATTCATATGTATGTGTTAGCATACGGTATTTGTTTTTCTCTTTCTGACTTACTTCACTCTGTATGATAGACTCAAGGTCCATCCACCTCACTACAAATAACTCAATTCTGTTTCTTTTATGGCTGAGTAATATTCCATTGTATATATGTGCCACATTTTCTTTATCCATTCATCTGTTGAAGGACACTTAGGTTGCTTCCATGTCCTGGCTATTGTAAATAGAGCTGCAATGAACATTGTGGTACTTGACTCTTTTTGAATTACAGTTTTCTCAGGTTATATGCCCACTAGTAGGGTTGCTGGATCATATGGTAGTTCTGTTTTTAGTTTTTTAAGGAACCTCCATACTGTTCTCCATAGTGGCTGTATCAATTTACATTCTCACCAACAGTGCAAGAGGGTTCCCTTTTCTCCACACCCTCTGTAGCATTTATTGTTTGTAGATTTTTTGATGATGGCCATTCTGAACTGTGTGAGGTGATACCTCATTGTAGTTTTGATTTGCATTTCTCTCATGATTAATGATGTTGAGCATTCTTTCATGTGTTTGTTGGCAATCTGTATATCTTCTTTGGAGAAATGTCTATTTAGGTCTTCTGCCCATTTTTGGATTGGGTTGTTTGTGTTTTTGATATTGAGCTGCATGAGCTGCTTGTATATTTTGGAAATTAATCCTTTGTCAGTTGCTTCGCTTGCAAATATTTTCTCCCATCCTGAGGATTGTCTTTTCGTCTTGTTTACGGTTTCCTTTGCTCTAAAAAGCTTTTCAGTTTCATTAGGTCCCATTTGTTTATTTTTGTTTTTATTTCCATTTCTCTAGGAGGTGGGTCAAAAAGGATCTTGCTGTGATTTATGTCATAGAGTGTTCTGACTATGTTTTCCTATAAGAGTTTTACAATGTCTGCCCTTACATTTAGGTCTTTAATCCATTTTGAGTTTATTTTTGTGTATGGTGTGAGGGAGTGTTCTAATTTCATGCTTTTACATGTAGCTGTCCAGTTTTCCCAGCACCACTTATTGAAGAGGCTGTCTTTTCTCCATTGTATATTCTTGCCTCCTTTATCAAAAATAAGGTGACCATATGTGTGTGGGTTTATCTCTGGGCTTTCTATCCTGTTCCATTGATCTATATTTCTGTTTTTGTGCCAGTACCATACTGTCTTGATTACTGTAGCTCTGTAGTATAGTCTGAAGTCAGGGAGCCTGATTCCTCCAGCTCCGTTTTTCTTTCTCAAGATTGCTTTGGCTATTCGGGGTCTTTTGTGTTTCCATACAAATTGTGAAACTTTTTGTTCTAGTTCTGTGAAAAATGCCAGTGGTAGTTTGATAGGAATTGTATTGAATCTGTAGATTGCTTTGGGTAGTATAGTCATTTTCACAATGTTGATTCTTCCAATCCAGGAACATGGTATATTTCTCCATCTATTTGTGTCATCTTTAATTTCTTTCATCAGTGTCTTATGGTTTTCTGCATGCAGGTCTTTTGTCTCCTTTGGTAGGTTTATTCCTCGGTATTTTATTCTTTTTGTTGCAATGGTAAATGGGAGTGTTTCCTTAATTTCTCTTTCAGATTTTTCATCATTAGTGTATGGGAATGCAAGAGATTTCTGTGCATTAATTTTGTACCCTCCTACTTTACCAAATTCATTGATTAGCTCTAGTAGTTTTCTGGTAGTATCTTTACGATTCTCTATGTATAGTATCATGTCATCTGCAAGCAGTGACAGCTTTACTTCTTCTTTTCTGTTTTGGGTTCCTTTTATTTCTTTTTCTTCTCTGATTGCTGTGGCTAAAACTTCCAAAACGATGTTGAATTATAGTGGTGAGAATGGGCAACCTTGTCTTGTTCCTGATCTTAGTGGAAATGGTTTCAGTTTTTCACCATTGAGGACGATGTTGGCTGTGGGTTTGTCATATATGGGCTTTATTATGTTGAGGTAAGTTCCCTCTATGCCTACTTTCTGGAGGGTTTTTATCATAAATGGGTGTTGAATTTTCTCAAAGGGTTTCTCTGCATCTATTGAGGTGATCATATGGTTTTTATTCTTCAGTTTGTTAATATGGTGTATCACATTGATTGATTTGCGTATATTGAAGAATCCTTGCATTCCTGCGATAGACCCCACTTGATCATGGTGTATGAGCCTTTTAATGTGCTACTGGATTCTGTTTGCTACTATTTTGTTGAGGATTTTTGCATCTATATTCATCAGTGATATTGGCCTGTAGTTTTCTTTCTTTGTGACATCTTTGTCTGGTTTTGGTATCAGGGTGATGGCTGCCTTGTCGAATGAGTTTGGGAGTGTTACTCCCTCTGCTATACTTTGGAAGAGTTTGAGAAGGATGGGTGTTAGCTATTCTCTAAATGTTTGATAGAATTCGCCTGTGAAGCCATCTGCTCCTGGGCTTTTGTTTGTTGCAACATTTTTAATCACAGTTTCAATTTCAGTGCTTGTGATTGGTCTGTTTATATTTTCTATTTCTTCCTGGTTCAGTCTCGGAAGGTTGTGCTTTTCTAAGAATTTGTCCATTTCTTCCAGGTTGTCCATTTTATTGGCATATAGTTGCTTGTAGTAATCTCTCATGATCCTTTGTATTTCTGCAGTATCAGTTGTTACTTCTGCTTTTTCATTTCTAATACTATTGAGTTTTCTCCCTTTTTTTCTTGATGAGTCTGGCTCATGGTTTATCAATTTTTTTTATTTTCCCAAAGAACCAGCTTTTAGTTTTATTGATCTTTGCTATTGTTTCCTTCATTTCTCTTTCTTTTATTTCTGATCCAATCTTTATGATTTCTTTCCTTCTGCTAACTTTGGGGTTTTTTTGTTCTTCTTTCTCCAATTGCTTTAGGTGTAAGGTTAGGTTGTTTATTTGAGATGTTTCTTTTTTCTTAGGGGAGGATTGTATTGCTATAAACTTCCCTCTTAGAACTGCTTTTGCTGCATCCCATAGGTTTGGGTCGTCGTGTTTCGTTGTCATTTGTTTCTAGGTATTTTTTGATTTCTTCTTTGATTTCCTCAGTGATCTCTTGCTTATTAAGTAGTGTATTGTTTAGCCTCCATGTGTTTGTATTTTTTACAGATTTTTTCTTGTAGTTGATATCTAGTCTCATAGTGTTGTGTTTGGAAAAGATACTTGATATGTTTTCAATTTTCTTAAATTTACCAAGGCTTGATTTGTGACCCAAGATATGGTCTATCCTGGAAAATGTTCCATGAGCACTTGGGAAGAAAGTGTATTCTGTTGTTTTTGGATGGAATGTCCTATAAATGTCATTAAGTCCATCTTGTTTAATGTATCATTTAAAGCTTGTGTTTCCTTATTTATTTTCATTTTGGGTGATCTGTCCATTGGTGAAAGTGGGGTGTTAAAGGCCGCTACTATGATTGTGTTACTGTCAATTGACGTTTAAGATAATTATCAATATGTATGTTCCTATTACCATTTTCTTAATTGTTTGGGGTTTGTTATTGTAGGTCTTTTCCTTCTCTTGTGTTTCCCGCCTAGAGAAGCTCCTTTAGCATTTGTTGTAAAGCTGGTTTGGTGCTGCTGAATTCTCTTAGCTTTTGCTTGTCTGTAAACGTTTGGTTTCTCTGTCAAATCTGAATGAGATCCTTGCTGGGTAGAGTAATCTTGGTTGTAAGTTTTTCGCTTTCATCACTTTAAATATGTCCTGCCACTCCCTTCTGGCTTGCAGAGTTTCTGCTGAAAGATCAGGTGTTAACCTTATGGGGATTCCCTTGTATGTTACTTGTTGTTTTTCCCTTGCTGCTTTAAATATTTTTTCTTTGTATTTAATTTTTGATAGTTTGATTAATGTGTGTCTTGGCATGTTTCTCCTTGGATTTATCCTGTATGGGTCTCTCTGTGCTTCCTGGGCTTGATTAACTCTTTCCTTTCCAGTATTAGGGAAGTTTTCAACTATAATCTCTTCAAATATTTTCTCAGTCGCTTTCTTTTTCTCTTCTTCTTCTGGGACCCCTATGATTCAAAAGTTGGTGCGTTTAATGTTGTCCCAGAGGTCTCTGAGACTGTCCTCAATTCTTTTTTCTTTATTCTGCTCTGTGGTAGTTATTTCCACTATTTTATCTTCCAGGTCACTTATCCGTTTTTCTGCCTCAGTTTTTCTGCTATTGATTCCTTCTAGAGAATTTTTAATTTCATTTATTGTGTTGTTCATCATTGTTTGTTTGCTCTTTAGTTCTTCTAGGTCCTTGTTAATCGTTTCTTGTATTTTCTCCATTCTATTTCTAAGATTTTGGATCATCTTTACAATCATTACTCTGAATTCTTTTTCAGGTAGATTGCCTATTTCCTCTCCATTTGTTTGGTCTGGTGGATTTTTACCTAGCTCCTTCGTCTAGTGTGTGTTTCTCTGTCTTCTCATTTTGCTTAACTTACTGTGTTCGGAGTCTCCATTTCGCAGGCTGTAGGTTCGTAGTTCCCATTGTTTTTGGTGTCTGCCCCCACTGGGTGAGGTTGATTCAGTGGGTTGTGTAGGCTTCCTGGTGGGGGGGACTAGTGCCTGTGTTCTGCTGGATGAGGCTGGATCCTGTGTTTCTGCTAGGCAGGTCTGCGTCCGGTGGTGTGTTTTGGAGTGTCTGTGACCTTATTATGATTTTAAGCTGCCTTTCTGCTAGTGGGTGGGGTTGTGTTCCTGTCTTGCTAGTTGTTTGGCATAGGGTGTCCAGCACTGTAGATTGCTGGTTGTTGAGTGGAGCTGGGTCTTAGCATTGAGATGGAGATCTCTGGGAGATTTTCACCATTTGATATTACGTGGAGCTGGGAGGTCTCTGGTGGACCAATGTCCTGAACTCGGCTCTCCCACCTTAGAGGCACAGGCCTGATACCCAGCTGGGGCACCGAGACCCTGTCATCCAGACGGCTCAGAATAAAAGGGAGAAATAAAGAAATAAAAAATAAATAAAATAAAATAAAGTTATTAAAATAATTATTAAAAATAAAAAAGAGTTTAAAAGTAAAAAAAAAAAAAAGAAAAAAAGAAAGAATGAAGGGAGCAACCAAACCAAAAAAACAAATCCACCAATGATAACAAGCGCTAAAAACTATACTAAAAAAAATAAAAGAAAAAACGGACAGACAGAACCCTAGGAGAAATGGTAAAAGCAAAGCTATACAGACAAAATCACACACAGAAGCATACACATACACACTCACAAAAAGAGAAAAAGAAAAAAACATATATATCTTTTCCCCCAAAGAGAGGAGGAACTCAAATAAACAACCTAACCTTACACCTAAAGCAACTGGAGAAAGAGGAAGAAAAAAACCCAAAGTTAGCAGAAGGAAAGAAATCATAGAGATCAAATCAGAAATAAATGAAAAAGAAGATGGCGGAGTAGAAGGATGTGCTCTCACTCCATCTTGCAAGAACCCCAGAATCACAACTAGCTGCTGGACAATCATCAACAGGAAGACACTGGAACTCACCAGAAAAGATACCCCACATCCAGAGACAAAGGAGAAGCCACAAAGAGATGGTAGGAGGGGCGCAATCACAGTAAAATCAAATCCCATAACTGCTGGGTGGGTGACTCACAGACTGGAGAACACTTATACCACAGAAGTCCACCCACTGAAGTGAAGGTTCTGAACCCCACGTCAGGCTTCCCAACCTGGGGGTCCAGCAACGGGAGGAGGAATTCCTAGAGAATCAGACTTTGAAGCCTAGTGGGATTTGATTGCAGGACTTCGACAAGACTGGGGGAAACAGAGACTCCACTCTTGGAGGGCACACACAAAGTAGTGTGTGCATCGGGACCCAGGGGAAGGAGCAGTGACCCCAGGGGAGACTGAACCAGACCTACCTGCTAGTCTTGGAGGGTCTCCTGCAGAGGTGGGGGTGGGGGTGGCTGTGGCTCACCGTGGGGACAAGGACACTGGCAGCAGAAGTTCTGGGAAGTACTCCTTGGCGTGAGCCCTCCCAGAGTCTGTCATTAGCCCCACCAAAGAGCCCAGGTAGGCTCCAGTGTTGGGTTGCCTCAGGCCAAACAACCAACAGGGAGGGAACCCAGCCCCACCCATCAACAGTCAAGCAGATTAAAGTTTTACTGAGCTCTGCCCACCAAAGCAACAATCAGCTCTACCCACCACCAGTCCCTCCCATCAGGAAACTTACACAAGCCTCTTAGATAGCCTCATCCACCAGAGGGCAGACAGCAGAAGCAAGAAGAACTACAATCCTGTAGCCTGTGGAACAAAAACCACATTCACAGAAAGATAGACAAGATGAAAAGGCAGAGGGCTATGTACCAGATGAAGGAACAAGATAAAACCCCAGAAAAACAACTAAATGAAATGGAGATAGGCAACCTTCCAGAAAAAGAATTCAGAATAATGATAGTAAAGATGATCCAGGACCTCAGAAAAAGAATGGAGGCAAAGTTCGAGAAGATGCAAGAAATGTTTAACAAAGACTTAGAAGAATTAAAGAACAAACAAACAGAGATGAATAATATAATAACTGAAATGAAAACTACACTAGAAGGAATCAATAGCAGAGTAACTGAGGCAGAAGAATGGATAAGTGACCTGGAAGACAGAATGGTGGAATTCACTGCTGCAGAGCAGACTAAAGAAAAAAGAATGAAAAGAAATGAAGACAGCCTAAGAAACCTCTGGGACAACATTAAACGCAACAACATTCGCATTATAGGGGTCCCAGAAGTAGAAGAGAGAGAGAAAGCACCAGAGAAAATATTTGAAGAGATTATAGTCAAAAACTTCCCTAACATGGGAAAGGAAATGGCCAATCAAGTCCAGGAAGCGCAGCGAGACCCATACAGGATAAACCCAAGGAGAGACATGCCAAGACACATAGTAATCAAACTGGCAGAAATTAAAGACAAAGAAAAATTACTGAAAGCAGCAAGGGAAGAACGACAAATAACATACAAGGGAACTCCCATAAGGTTAACAGCTGATTTCTCAGCAGAAACTCTACAAGCCAGAAGGGAGTGGCATGATATACGTAAAGTGATGAAAGGGAAGAACCTACAACCAAGATTACTCTACCCAGCAAAGATCTCATTCAGATTCGATGGAGAAATCAAAAGCTTTACAGACAAGCAAAACCTAAGAGAATTCAGCACCACCACACCAGCTCTACAACAAATGCTAAAGGAACTTCTCTAAGTGGGAAACACAAGAGAAGAAAAGGACCTACAAGAGCAAACCCAAAACAGTTAAGAAAATGGTCATAGGAACATACATATTGATAATTACCTTAAGTGTGAATGGATTAAATGCTCCAACCAAAAGACAGAGGCTTGCTGAATGGATACAAAACCAAGATCCATATATATGCTGTCTACAAGAGACCCACTTCAGACCTAGGGACACATACAGACTGAAAGTGAGGGGATGGAAAAAGATATTCCATGCAAATGGGAATCAAAAGAAAGCTGGAGTAGCAATACTCATATCAGATAAAATAGACTTTAAAATAAAGAATGTTACAAGAGACAAGGAAGGACACTACATAATGATCAAGGGATCAATCCAAGAAGAAGATATAAAATTATATATATATATGCACTCAACATAGGAGCACCTCAATACATAATGCAATTGCTAACAGCTATAAAAGAGGAAATCAACAGTAACACAATAATAGTGGGGTACTTTAACACCTCACTGACACCTATGGACAGATCATCCGAAATGAAAATAAATACAGAAACAGAAGCTTTAAATGACACAATAGACCAGATAGATTTAATTGATATTTATAGGACATTCCATCTGAAAATAGCAGATTACACTTTCTTCTCAAGTGTGCACGGAACATTCTCCAGGATAGATCACATCTTGGGTCACAAATCAAGCCTCAGTAAATTTAAGAAAATTGAAATCATATCAAGCATCTTTTCTCACCACAATGCTATGAGATTAGAAATGAATTACAGAGAAAAAAACGTAAAAAACAGAAACACATGGAGGCTAAACAATACGTTACTAAATAACCAAGAGATCACTGAGGAAATCAAAGAGGAAATCAAAAAATACCTAGAAACAAATGACAATGAAAACACGAAGATCCAAAACCTATGGGATGAAGCAAAAGCAGTTCTAAGAGGGAAGTTTATAGCTATACAAGCCTACCTCAAGAAACAAGAAAAATCTCAAATAAACAATCTAACCTTACACCTAAAGGAACTAGAGAAAGAAGAACAAACAAAGCCCAAAGTTAGCAGAAGGAAAGAAATCATACAGATCAGAGCAGAAATAAATGAAATAGAAAGAAAGAAAACAATACCAAAGATCAATAAAACCAAAAGCTGGTTCTTTGAGAAGATAAACAAAGTTGATAAACCATTAGCCAGACTCATCAAGAAAAAGAGGGAGAGGACTCAAATCAATAAAATTAGAAATGAAAAAGGAGAAGTTACAACAGACACCACAGAAATACAAAGCATCCTAAGAGACTACTACAAGCAAATCTATGCCAATAAAATGGACAAGCTGGAATAAATGGACAAATTCTTAGAAAGTTATAACCTTCCAAGACTGAACCAGGAAGAAATAGAAAATATGAACAGACCAATCACAAGGAATGAAATTGAAACTGTGATTAAAAATCTTCCAACAAACAAAAGTCCAGGACCAGATGGCTTCACAGGTGGATTCTGTCAAACATTTAGAGAAGAGCTAACACCCATCCTTCTCAAACCCTTCCAAAAAATTGCAGAGGAAGAAACACTCCCAAACTCATTCTATGAGGCCACCATCACCCTGATACCCAAACCAGAAAAAGATACTACAAAAAAAGAAAATTACAGACCAATATCACTGATGAATATAGATGCAAAAATCCTCAACAAAATACTAGCAAACAGAATCCAACAACACATTAAAAGGATCATACACCATGATCAAGTGGGATTTATCCCAGGGATGCAAGGATTCTTCAATATACGCAAATGAATCAATTTGATAAACCATATAAACAAATTGAAGAATAAAAACCATATGATCATCTCAATAAATGCAGAAAAGGCTTTTGACAAAATTCAACACCCACTTATGATAAAAACTCTCCAGAAAGTGGGCATAGAGGGAACCTACCTCAACATAATAAAGGCCATATATGAGAAACCCACAGCAAACATCATTCTCAGTGGTGAAAAACTGAAAGCATTTCCCCTAAGATCAGGAACAAGACAAGGATGTCCACTCTCACCACGATTATTCAACATAGTTTTGGAAGTCCTAGCCACAGCAATCAGAGAAGAAAAAGAAATAAAAGGAATACAAATTGGAAAAGAAGAAGTAAAACTGTCACTGTTTGCAGATGACATGATACTATACATAGAGAATCCTAAAAATGCCACCAGAAAACTACTAGAGCTAATCAATGAACTTGATAAAGTTGCAGGATACAAAATTAATGCACAGAAATCTCTTGCATTCCTATACACTAATGATGAAAAATCTGAAAGAGAAATTAAGGAAACACTCCCATTTACCATTGCAACAAAAAGAATAATATACCTGGGAATAAACCTACTTAGGGAGACAAAAGACCTGTATGCAGAAAACTATAAGACACTGATGAAAGAAAGTAAAGATGATACCAACAGATGGAGAGATATACCATGTTCTTGGATTGGAAGAATCAGTATTGTGAAAATGACTATACTACCCAAAGCAATCTACAGATTCAATGCAATCCCTGTCAAATTACCAATGGCATTTTTTACGGAGCTAGAACAAATCATCTTAAAATTTGTATGGAGACACAAAAGACCCCGAATAGCCAAAGCAGTCTTGAGGGAAAAAAACGGAGCTTGAGGAATCAGACTCCCTGACTTCAGACTATACTACAAAGCTACAGTAATCAAGACAATATGGTACTGCCAGAAAAACAGAAACATAGATCAATGGAGCAAGATAGAAAGCCCAGAGATAAACCCACGCACCTATGGTCAACTAATCTATGAGAAAGGAGGCAAGGATATACAATGGAGAAAAGACAGTCTCTTCAATAAGTGGTGCTGGGAAAACTGGACATCTACATGTAAAAGAATGCAATTAGAACACTCCCTAACACCATACACAAAAATAAACTCAAAATGGATTCGAGACCTAAATGTAAGACCGGACACTATAAAACTCTTAGAGGAAAACATAGGCAGAACACTCTTTGACATAAATCACAGCAAGATCTTTTTTGATCCACCTCCTAGAGTAATGGAAATAAAAACAAGAATAAACAAATGGGACCTAATGAAACTTAAAAGCCTCAGCTCCCAGCCCCCACCCGCCCCAGTGGCTGAGCAGACAAGCCTCTTGGGCTGGTGAGTGCTGGTCGGCACCGATCCTCTGTGCAGGAATCTCTCCGCTTTGCCCTCCGCACCCCTGTGGCTGCGCTGTCCTCCGTGGCTCTGAAGCTTCCCCCCCGCCACTCCCCGTCTCTGCCAGTGAAGGGGCTTCCTAGTGTGTGGAAACCTTTCCTCCTTCACAGCTTCCTCCCACTGGTGCAGGTCCCGTCCCTATTCTTTTGTCTCTGTTTTTTCTTTTTTCTTTTGCCCTACCCAGCTACATGGGGAGTTTCTTGCCTTTTGGGAGGTCTGAGGTCTTCTGCCAGCGTTCAATAGGTGTTCTGTAGTAGTTGCTCCACATGTAGATGTATTTCTGATGTATTTGTGGGGAGGAAGTTGATCTCCACGTCTTACTCTTCCGCCATCTTGATGGTCTCCCGGCAGGTGGATTCTTAACCACTGTGCCACCAGGGAAGTCCCAGTACTAAGCATTTTATACATACTCACTTATTTCTTAAAACAATTCTATGAACCAGGTACTACTGTTGTAGCCATTTTACACATGAGGAAATTGAGGACCAGGGAAGATAAGCAACCTGCCCACAAGTCATATAGCTGGTAATGGGCAGAGCCAGGACTTGAACTTGGGTGCCTTGGCTCCATAACCCACGTCCTAGAGTACCTGCTGCATTGTGAGGTCACCTGGCATGAAAGCAGAGCTATGATTTCTACCCATATTTGCAACCTAGTAGCAAAAGCAGAATAAACACATGTGAAAAGGTATGAGAATTTAGCCAACAAATAAGGAAAACAATATTCTCAAATATTATCCATTCCTCAGATATGTACTAAACAGTCCTGAATATCCAGAGATAAATCCAAAGTAGCCTTTGCCCTTGAGGATTTTCATGTCTAGTGGGGGAGAGAGAGAGAGAGAAAAATATAGATTCAGTGTAATAAGTCACCAGAAGCCTGCACAGGAGAGAGTGGGAGTTGTAGGAGTGGCACAAACTCAGACTGGGCAGGGGCTCAAGGACAGCTTGCTGGAGGAGGGGAGGGAAAAATTGGAGTTGACGTGACCAGGAGATGGGGAAGAGCTTTCTAAGCAGAGAGCAACTGGGCAGATGCCCAGACGTGGGAGACAAGCACGCACTGCTCAGCTGCATGCAGGGCTGGGCCAGGGCGCTGTGGGGCTGACCTGGTGAGCAGGGGTCCCGCTGCCCAGCCCAGGGAGGACGGTGACCACCACGTGAAGTGATAGGAGATCAGTGAAGACAATGTCACCGCCCCCTCCTCTTCAGCGACCCCCATAAGGCCTGGTGCCAAGGGCCCCAGAGCAACCTCCCGACTCGTCCACTTCCCAGGGGTAATTGTACTAGCAGAAGCTAGTGTTCGCCAGAGAGTAGCTCCCCAAATGTCCCTGCCTCACTCGTTTCCTCACTGCTGTCATCCCCTTGGAGGGCAAGAGTGATTACAGTTTGCAAGACCGTTTCTGAAGCAGCAGATGGATATCAATTATGCCCAAAGAAATCTGTGACCTAGATACAGTGCGCTCATGTTTTCCCCACATTCTTCGTCACTTGTCGCCTCCACTCAGCTGCTCATCTGGTGACTCTGTTCTCTGAGAAGAAATTGGAGGGTGGGGATAGCAGCCAGGAACCAGCCAAGGTGATAGCTCTAAATTCCAGGGCCCTGGGCAGAATTTTGGAAAGAAACCTCTGAGTCTGCTGGTCCCAGCATGTACCAAGCTGGGGGGTGGGGGTGGGGAGGGATGGGGGATGGTGCCTCGCCTCACGCCAGCGCTGAAAGGGGTGCTGCCTCCTGCCCGAGGCTTTTAACTTAATTTATTCTTCAGTTAGACCAGAAGCGGCCCCATGCTAGGGCATTGGTTAATAGACAGCGGCAATTATCTATTAATAAAATCTAGACGCGAGAGATGGAATTGCTTCTTTGTAGAGATGTGACTAATAGAAGCCACAATCTGTTGAATGGAGTTCTAGTTAATTTTTATTTGTTCTCTTTTTCTGAGTTTTTTCTTATTTCATGGGTGGTAGGTGATGAATAAGGCCCATTGGAGGCTGGCACTAGCAGATAAAAGCTTCTTGCTCTTTTTCTGCTGGAGAATTTCTTCCGATTTCCCAGAGGGCCCGGGGTGCTGGGATGGCAGTTGAATGAACGCATTGCTGCTTAGGAGGGAAGCACCTATTCCGGGGGCATTTGGGGCTGGGGGGACAGGTCAGCACCCCCACTGGAGAGCGCTCACCCAGGGTACGTTTCCTCTGTGTCCCAACAAGTGTTCCTGCGAGGCACACAGCACCCTGCCCTGACCTTTAACCACTTCCCGTTCACAGTATGTCAACCCAGCCTTCGAAAGGATGATGGGCTACCACAAAGGTGAGCTCCTGGGGAAAGAACTCGCCGAGCTGCCCAAAAGTGACAAGAACCGGGCGGACCTTCTCGACACCATCAACACCTGCATCAAGAAGGGCAAGGTGGGTGAAACCAAACCAGTCCACAAACCCCTCCCCAATGCATGTTTTCTTCTGTGAGTTTTTATGTCACATCTTTAACATTGGCTTCTTTAATAACGTTCCAATTAAGTGAAAAATCCTTTATGTTTGCAAGATGAGTTAACTTTTGAGTTAATTTTGGATAGCAAGCGAACCTGGTGCTTATGATGGTATAGTATCTGGTGATTTTGTGTAAGGAAATTTCTTCCTTCACATGAATGAATCTCACCTGTCATGGCTGGAATTTCATACCTATGTCTGAGCAGAGCTGCTCTGTAATTTTTAGTTTATCCAGTGTTTGGGGGACTAAGAGCATTTAATGTCAGTATTTACATGTCTTACAGGCCCAGTTTTCGGTCACTTTTCCCTTTTCTGCTCTCTTTACCCATCACAGTTCAGTTTGTCCAGCGACCTCCACTGCATCCCAGCAGCTGAAGGCAGTGGTGCAGGTGCAGTGGGCATCTCCCCACAAGCCTTCCCTTCCAGAGGAGCGTTGCTGTCATAGCTGGAACTGCCTGGGCATTTTCTTTTAAGCATTCAGATGCTTTCTCTGATGTGAAGTAGTTAGATAAGCATTGTATTTATTTAATGGGGGACCATTTTATAGAAATAAAATGTTTGGCTTATATATCATGGCCAAAATTAGTAAAAGAAAAGAACATTGGGGCAGTGAGACTGAAAAGGAAACAGGACATTGTCAGGTCCTCCAAAAAATCTGCCTGAAGAGTACTGCCACACATCTGGTGACCCCAACATGCATACCAGTTAGCCATCCTGTGTGAGTGTGCTGGCAAGAAAAGGCTGCAAAGAATCTCAGGTCTAATTCAACCACTTCCTCCCAGAAATAGTGGAGGTGCCACAGGCTCCCCCTTGGGGTCACCGGGCTCTTTATCCTAGCCGGTTCCTCAGAGTCCGGCCACAGCAGGTGGCCTTCACACTCCCCTTTGTCTCATCCATGGAAACTGCCAGGAGCCAGATTAAGCCCAGAGAAGGCTTGGCTGGAGGTCCGATAGGATAGTAGAAAGATGATGGGCTTCAAGGAAAGTTAAGAGATAAATTTATAACCACATTTTTCACCTTCTCACGTGGGGACATTAGTCAGCATCTCTGAGCCTCTGTTTACCTATCTGCAAATGAAGGGTGATAATATCAAGCTCACAGGTTGTTGTAAAGATCTCGAGAAAGACCTCAGAAGAACCCCTTGACCTGGTGCCCCTACACCCACAGGGCTGAGAGCAGGGATGGCACCCGCTGCTCAAGTGTCCCGGAACCGGGAGGGGCAGCCCCTGGTGGTGGGCTCACTGCTCTGGTGGGCTCTGAGCACTGTGACGATGAGCCTTATGTAGTCACCGCCGCGGTGGGTGCAACTGTGGAGCGGTATTTTGTGGAATGTGACAAAAGCATGTGGGAACTTCATGGCTGAACTTGATGAGACCCTCTGTAGGAGCCGCCGAATGCCTGGACAGAAGGATTTTAAGAGCTCTCTTTATGTAGGAGTGGCAGGGGGTTTACTATGCCAGACGGAAATCCGGCGACAGCATCCAACAGCATGTGAAGATCACTCCAGTGATTGGCCAAGGAGGGTGAGCGCCAACTCTTAAACTCCATTGTTTTGAGGGGCCCCTGTGGGCGTTGGGTTTGTGTATGGCAATGCAAGTGTGTTAGACCCACAAATACAGTAGGACTGGGTCTGTACATAGTACCTGCCGAGGACACCTCCATGCGGCCGGCAGCAGCCCCAAAACAGCACAAGCTCTTCTGCTCGTGGGCTTTATGAAGCATCACCCCGACTGTCCACTTCCGCCTGATTGTCTGTGGGTCCATTGTCCCCACGCCGCAAGGAGCTCAGTTTCTAGGCCTTTCTCTGTCATCACAAAGACCACAGAACAGCAGGGCTCGTTGCCTCAGCCCCGCCTGGGAGCAGAGCTTCTCTCCTTGAGGCACCGTGATGATTCTCTCTAGCCCTCGGTGCTTGTTCCACAAGGAGGAGAGAACCCTGGGGGCCATGGTTAGGAGAAAAAGGTGTCTGACCAGAAGCTGAGACATCTGATTCCATGTGAATCTCAGGTTACCAGAGGAGGCAGTTCATTTGCAGAGAGATAAGGAAAATGCGCAATTCCATTTCCTTCTCCCAGTTACATTTTGTGAGAAGGTTTATGGAGCCAAACAGGACCCCCTAACAGTACATCACTGAGGAGCCTTTGTAAACAAGGCTGAAGGTCAACCAGCCAGCTTCATAGTACAGGTTTACAAGGGACACACACCGTTGGGTGACGTTTTGGAAAAAGAAAACGAGCAGTTATGGTGGCGAATAACCAGAAAAGGAGAGCCCTGTCTGTGACTCTTATTGTGTGGTTAGAAAACGTTCTGTAGTCAGCAAAGTGTCTGTAGGTTGTTTCCGCTCCAATTTTACTTATTTGTTAGTTTCAAAACTGTTCCCCCTCCGTTCAGAATCCACTGTCTCATGTTTCCTGCCACTTTGCTTCACTCCGTATGGTGAGGACACTGGTAGCCCTGACCAGGGGTTTCGAGCGCACAGAGAGAGGCCCCCAAATCCCTCCTGAGCGCACAGGCTTCCGCGTGGCCATTTGCACCAGCGGTCAGAGCTCTGAGGCCACGATGGCCGTCACATTATTGTTTCCAACCATCATCCTTAGACCGTCTTCTCAAGCTAAGATTCACTGTGTGTGTGTGACCAGAATTATTAGGTAACAAGGTGGAGGAGACCGAGTTACTGTTTGGTGATTTCTGTCAGAATGAGTTTTTCTGATTTTTCTGATTTGACAGATAAGAACAAGAAGTTCTAGAGCCCAGAGACAGTGTTATTTTTTTCCCCCAATATTTTCCCCCAGTGAGCTATCAGAGGAAATTCTTACTAAAAGTAGGGAAATTTTACCTCTTGCTATTTAGTGATGCTCACTACAGAATAACCAGGACTCTTCAGAGTCCTCCAGAGAAAACTGAACCGAAGAGAGAGACAGACAGAGACAGAGAGACAGAAGCAGAGACACAGAGAGAAGAGATTCATTACTATAAAATCGAACATAGCCCTCTGTAATTCTAGCTTCGCTCAGTAGAAAATCTACCTTGAGCTGATCTTTGTGCAGGACTAAGGCACCTGTTGTCTTTTCCTGGTGTCCTTGTGGTAATGAGCAAGACCACAGGCTGTTTTGGGATTCTGTCCATGATCTTAAAATAAGAGGATTTTTCTGTGCCTGAAAAATGCCATCATTTATGATGACCGGGCTGTGAAAGAATGTGGAATATTAAATGTAAAATCAACAATCATGAACTTTGGTCATTGTCCAAATGAGTCTTTGCCTTCTATATAAGCTATAAAAGTATTAGTGTCAGCAGAATTAAATCCCATTTTAATCTAAAGTCTGGAGGAGCATTTCATCCTGTCACTGATGCTATCTAGGAGCCAGGCCTCAGGAGTTGGTTAGAAAATGAGGTACCCATTAGGGAAGTGTTTCTGAGCCGGCTATGATTAAAAGGGAAGCCCAGTTTCTGAAGGCATGTGTGGGCTGTGTGTGAAAAAAAATGCATCTTTTATAGACTGTGTTTTGTCGGAATTTAAAATCTGCCTTAGAATGGACCCTGGAGTTTTACTTGAAGAAGATTCTGTTGATGTTTTCATTTGCTAATTTGTTGAATCATCTCATATCTGACTCACTAATAACTGATTATTTATGTTATTAGGAAAATTAGGCATTTTGTCTCCCTCAAGAAACTGTGTTGTACCACTGACAAAAATAAGCAGGTATGGTATTCAGTTTGCTTCATTTGCTTTGTCGGCTTGACCATGCGTTCGTTACGTTCTCACCACGGTTCTCTACTTGTCTTTCTCCGTATCTTACTGTAGTTGCCAATTAAGAAGCTTTATGGCAAAATTAGGCCCTTAGACAAATAGTAAAAGAAAAAATTCCCCAGCAAGCCTATACACTTTATTAGTAACACATGTCAGTTATGATTTAGCTTGTGACTGTGCAGCTCAGGACCAATATATTTTATGAGAGCATAAAATTTTTCCTCCAAATAAAAAATGTTCTAATTTGCTACCTTAATTTCTTAAGTGAAAGTTATATATGCATTTGAGCATTTCACCCCTATAAATTCATGTCAAAAACAAAAATCACTTATAATTAGTACTATGATTTTTTTTAACTGTTATATCATGCAGAACAATATATTTGAGTGTTTTCTGAAGTAACAGAATTTTAGTAAGTTGCTGTCTTTAACAACTTTTTTAGGTAGTTTTATCATAGAGAACAACAACGGTATTGATATTTTTCTTTTTTTTTAAACATCCTTATTGGAGTATAATTGCTTTACAATGTTGTGTTAGTTTCTGCTGTGCAACAAAGTGAATCAGCTATATGTATACATATATCTCCATATCCCCTGTGTCTCCCTCCGACCCTCCCTATCCCACCCCTCTAGGTGGTCACAAAGCTGATCTCCCTGTGCTCTGCAGCTGCTTCCCACTAGCTATCTATTTTACATTTGGTAGTGTATACATGTCAATGCTACTCTCTCACTTCGTCCCAGCTTCCCCTTCCCCCTCCCCATGTCCTCAAGTCCATTCTCTATGTCTGTGTCTTTATTCCTGTCCTTCCCCTAGGTTCATCAGAACCATTTTTTTTTTTTTTAGATTCCATATATGTGTGTTAGCATATGGTATTTGTTTTTCTCTTTCTGACTTACTTCACTCTGTATGACAGACTCTAGGTCCATCCACCTCACTACAAATAACTCAGTTTCATTTCTTTTTAAGGCTGAATAATATTTCATTGTATATATGTGCCACATCTCCTTTATCCATTCATCTGTCGATGGACACTTAGGTTGCTTCCATGTCCTGGCTATTGTAAATAGTGCTTCAATGAACATTGTGGTACATGACTCTTTTTGAATTATGGTTTTCTCGGGGTATATGCCCAGTAGTGGGATTGCTGGGTCACATGGTAGTTCTATTTTTAGTTTTTTAAGGAACCTCCATACTGTTCTCCATAGTGGCTGTATCAATTTACATTCCCACCAACAGTGCAAGAGGGTTCCCTTTTCTCCACACCCTCTCTAGCATTTATTGTTTGTAGATTTTTTGATTATGGCCATTCTGACTGGTGTGAGGTGATACCTCACTGTAGTTTTGATTTGCATTTCTCTAATGATTAGTGATGTTGAGCACCCTTTCATGTGTTTGTTGGCAATCTGTATATCTTCTTTGGAGAAATGTCTATTTAGGTCTTCTGCCCATATTTGGATTGGGTTGTTTGTGTTTTTGATATTGAGCTGCATGAGATGCTCATATATTTTGGAGATTAATCCTTTGTCAGTTGCTTCATTTGCAAATATTTTCTCCCATTCTGAGGGTTGTCTTTTCATCTTGTTTATGGTTTCCTTTGCTGTGCAAAAGCTTTTAAGTTTCATTAGGTCCCATTTGTTTATTTTTATTTCCATTTCTCTAGGAAGTGGGTCAAAAAGGATCTTGCTGTGATATTTTTTCTTTTTGGTTTATACTTTAGTACTGGATTGTGTGTATTGTCACTTCCTGCTTTAAAGTTTGTAGATTAAAAAGTATTCAACAAACATAATTACCAATGATCTATTTTTAATACAAATCTATTTATTTTATTTAGGTATAATTGATGTACAATATTATATGTTTCAGAAGTACAACATAGTTATTCACAATTTTTAAAAGTTATAGTCCGTTTATAGTTATTATAAAATATTGTCTATATTCCCTGTGTTATACTATATATCTGTGTAGCTTATTCATTTTAGACGTAGTAGTTTATACCTCTTAATTCCCTACCCAATTTTTCCTCTCCCCCTTTCCCTCTCCCCTCTGGTAACCACTAGTTCTCTATATCTGAATCTGTTTCTTTTTTGTTCATTCATTTGTTTTATTTTTTAGATTCTACATATAAGTGATATCATGCAGTCTTTCTCTGTCTGACTTATTTCACTTAGCATGATACCCTCCAAGTCCATCCATGTTGTTGCAAATGGCAAAGTGTCATTCTTTTTTATGGCTGAGTAGTATTCCGTTGTGTGTGTTTGTGTGTATGTGTGCGTGTGTGTACCTCCAGTGATCTATTTTTGAAAATCTTTCAAACATGGCCTTTGACTTAGATGAAGATTTTGAAAGAAGTGACAGTGTCTCTCAAGGATATGAAAGGCTTCAGGGCATAATCCATTTTAGTGTAGCATGTCGGAGACTTGGGAAGTGGTGTGGGATCAGGAGAAAGCCTGGCCAGGCAAGGAAATAAGCTGGGACATGGCAGACCCAAGATGCCTGGGCTCCTCCCGGTGAGAAGGCAGCCCCAGAGGGGAGGAGACTCCGTGCAGTGAGCTTCCAGCTGGTGTCTCAGCCCATCAAAGGGATCCATGTCCATCTGCTTTTTTAAAAAATAATGACTCAGTATTTGTATATACTGTGAACTGATCACCACAGTAAGTCTAGTTAACATCCATCACCATATGTAGTTACAATTTTTTTTCTTTTGAGAACTTTTAATATCTACTCTTAGCAAATTTCAAATATGCAACATAGCATTATTAACTATAGTCCATGCTGTACAGGACATCCTCAGGACTTATTCATTATAACTGGAAGTTTGTACTTTTTGACCTCCTGCATCCCCCTTTTTTTTTTAAAATAAATTTATTTATTTATTTTTGGCTGCCTTGGGTCTTTGTTGCTGTGCGCGGGCTTTCTTTAGTTGCGGTGAGTTGGGGCTACTCTTCTTGCAGTGTGTGGGTTTCTCATTGTGGTGGTTTCTCTTGTTGTGGAGCACGGGCTCTAGGCGCGTGGGCTTCAGTAGTTGTGGCTTGCGGGCTCTAGAGTGTAGGCTCAGTAGTTGTGGCGCACGGGCTTAGTTGCTCCGTGGCATGTGGGATCTTCCCAGACCAGGACTCGAACCCGTGTCCCTTGTGTTGGCAGGTGGATTCTTAACCACTGCGCCACCAGGGAAGCCTCCTGCATCCCTTTTACCCACTCCCCACCCCCACCTCTGGCAACCACCGATCTGTTGTCTGTGTGTATGAGTTTGAGGGTTTTTTTAGATTCCACATATTAGTGATAACATGTGGTATTTGCCTTTCTCCATCTGATTTATTTCACTTACCATAATGCCCTCAAGGGCCATCCATGTTGTTGCAAATGGCAAGATTTCCTTCTTTCTTATGGCTAAATAATATTTCATTGTATGTGTATATACCACATTTTCTTTATCCATTCAACCATCCATGGTTGTTTCCATATCTTGGCTATTGTAAATAATGCTGCAGTGAGTATGGGGTTGCATATATCTTTTAGAGTTAGTGATTTTATTTCCTTTGAATAAATACCCAAAAGTGGAATTTCTGGATCATATGGTAGTTCCATTTTTAGTTTTTTGAAGAACTTCCATGCTGTTTCCCATAGTGGCTGCACCAGTTTACATTCCCACCAACAGTGCACAAGGGTTCCCTTTTGTCTACATCCTTGACAACACTTGTTATTTTTTTATTTTTTGATAATAGCCATGTTAACAGGTGTGAGTTTATATCTCACTGTGGTTTTGATTTGTATTTCCCTGAAAACTAGTGATGTTGAACACCTATTTGTATACCTGTTGGCCATTTGTATGTCTTCTTTAGAAAACTGTCTATTTAGATCCTCCACGCATTTTTTTATTGGGTTGTTTGTTTTTTTGCTGTTGAGTTGTATGAGTTCTTTATATTTTTTTAGATGCTAACTCCCTTATCAGACATATGATTTGCAAATATTTTCTCCTATTTGGTAGGATATCTTTTCATTTTGTTGGTGGTTTTCTTTGCTATGCAAAGCATTTTAGTTTTATGTAGTCCCAATTGTTTATATTTGGTTTCGTTGCCTTTGCTTTTGGTATCAAAAAATCACTGCAAGACCAACATCAAGGAGCTTATCCCCTATGATTTCTTCTAGGAATTTCATGATTTCAGATTTTAAGTTCAAGACTTTAATCCATTTTGAGTAGATTTTTGTGTATAGTGTAAGATAGTGATCCAGTTTCATTCTTTTCCATGTGGCAGTTTTTTTTTAATTTATTTATTTTGTTTATTTATTTTTGGCTGCATCAGGTCTTTGTTGCTGTGCACGAGCTTTCTCTAGTTGCAGCGAGCGGGGGCTACTCTTCATTGTGGTGCGCAGGCTTCTCATTGCAGTGGCTTCTCTTGTTGCAGAGCACGGGCTCTAGGCGTGCAGGCTTCAGTAGTTGTGGCCCGTGGGCTCAGTAGTTGTGGCTTGTGGGCTCTAGAACGCAGGCTCAGTAGTTGTGGCACACAGGCTTAGTTGCTCCACGGCATGTGGGATCTTCCCGGACCAAGGATGGAACCCGTGTCCCCTGCATTGGCAGGCAGACTCCCAACCACTGCACCACCAGGGAAGCCCTCCATGTAGCTATTTAATCCAACACCATTTACTGAAGAAACTATTCTTTCCACCTTGTATATTCTTGGCTCCTTTGTCATAAATTAATTGACCATATATATGTGGGTTTATGTCTGGACTCTCTATTGATCTACATCATTAGATACATTGAACTATCTATGCAGATAAATATGTGTCTGTTTTTATGCCAGTACCATACTGTCTTGATTACTATAGGTTTGTAACATAGTTTGAAATTGGGGAGTGTGATACCTCCAGCTTTGTTCTTCTTTCTTAAGAATATTGGAAAAATATTCTAGAATAGCAAAAGGAATCATGTACTTTTTTGTATGATTTAGTTCAACATAAAATGCCTCCTTCAGCACTGAGTGTTTCATTTGGAATCAGGAAATTTTCACTTAATAACATAAACTCATGCAGAGAGGCAAGTCCTTGGAGACCTCTGGGAAAGGAGGGGAACTGACTTTCACAGGAAAAAAATTCTCCCAACAGCAAAGTTTAGACATTGCAGGAGGAAGAATGAGGTCCACGTGAGAGGTGACATGGGTAGAGGGAGAATCACATGACATTCTGACGGCTTTTTAGAGACAAACTAGTGAACCCAAGCAGTGCAAACCAACCGCTATGGGCTGTGAAGCCACAGTGCAGGACCCAGGCCCACTTGGGCTTGTTCACGCGCGTCCAGAAATGAGTCGAGTATAGTCCACATACAAAACCAAGCAGAGCCTCCCCCACCAGCCTAGCCTTGCTCCTCCTCCTTCCCCGCTTTCCCGTTTAGTGAATGGACCCCATCTCCTGTCACCATTTCCCTGCAGCTCCATGTGCCCAAATTCTACCAGCCCTCCATAGCCCAGCCCGAGAAACATCAAGTTCCATCTCCCTCCTCGAGCCCCCAAAGTACCTTCTTTGCTGTGTATCACGCCCACCGTCGTGATGGCTACTTGTGTGCCTCACTGCCCTCTCCTCTCCAGCAGGGTCCCTGGGCTGTGCTTGTCTTTGTGTGCCCATGCTGCCTGGTGCGTAGTAGGCCCTCAAGCAGTTGGTGAGCTGGAGTGGACTTGAATGTCTTGGTCCTGGCTTCCTGCCACCTGTAAACTCTTCCTGCTTCACAGGGAGAGCAGGCAAGTCCTTAGCAAAGGACTTAGGGATGCAGAAGCAGAGGGGCCACCTCCTCTTTTCTGAGGCTCTAAATAGAAATGTCTTTATTGCCGTAAATTAGCTGCTGTTCTCAGAAGGGTGGAAACGCAGGGCTCAGATATCCTGAGCCATTGACGTCACCTAATGGTGCTGCACTGGCCTAGAGAGACACTTAGATTTTCCAATAACAAAGAATTTTTATATCTCTGGCCAGCCACACTGTTTTTCCTTCTCATCAAAGGAGGCTGAAGTGAATGGTGATGGGTCTGTGATGGGAAGGGCTCCCTAGAGGGTGGGAGCAGCCCATCTGCAGGTGGTTCTAGTGGCGCTGCTTTCTGGGGTTTAGCCCTGAAGTCAAAATCCACCCATGGGTTTGCACTTTAACAAGGAATGAAATTGGAAGCCAGGCTGCTGTCTGCTGGTGGTGCTTGTCATCAGCAAAGATCTTTTTTCCTATGTGAACCCTGTAGCTTTTTACCAAAAGGCTGGAAATGCCCTGTGAGGTTAGTCTGCCGTAAACATTGTCACCCCTGCAGCACTCACACATTTTCTCCCCAGATGTGTATTAAACACCTGTTCCGTGCTGGCGCCAGGGACACGAAGTCTCTGCCCCAGAAGCTATGGGGCCACAGACAAATAAACAGGACACATTTCTAGAGCACAGTGTGGGGAGGTGTGAACCAGGTGCTGGAGAAGCACAGAACGCAGGACTGAAGAGGCTGGCTAGGATTTTTTTAGGTGTCATCTAGGACAAAGGGCAACAAGCTAGACCCTACAGGCCAAATGTGGTCTGTTTTGTAAATAAAGTTTTATTGGCTCACAGCCACATTCTTTTTTACATAGCACCCGAGGCTGCTTTCATTCTACAACAGCAGGGTTGAGCAGGTACAACAGAGACCATGTGGCCAGCAAAGCCTAAAATATGTACTCTCTGGCCCTTTACAGAAAAAATTTGCTAACCTCATTTCTAAAAGATAATTTTCTTTCTTGGATTTCCCACTTTCTTAGGTCAGGGACCATCTGCCCCGCCTCCATGCATGCACATACTTCTTTGAACACCCTTTGCCTTCCTGGCATCCCCTGCACCCTGGTTCAGAGGCTGTCTCAACCCCTTTATACCAGTGCAGACATGAGAACTTAGTTCCCCTGAGGCTTTGCCTTTTCATGAGGTCCAGGTCGAAATCCAAATGCATGGCTGAAACTGGAATTTCAGACATCTGCAAGCATGGTCCAGGAGTTGGACTCACATAGGGGAAGGAGACTTCCAGGATCCCAGCTTTACACCAGCTCCTCCTAAGCTGGCCTGGTCCAAGGAGAGGGGATCTCCCCACTGCCACCCCTGTAGTGCCCACCCCCAGCCCAGGTGCAGTGCAGCCCCCATTCTCACTTCTCCTCCAAGCCTTGGCATTAGAGTATGGGAAGCACAGCACTCTCAAAAGCCAGCAGCCAGTGGCAGGCTTGGAGCCCTGGAGCGAGTGTGGGGTTGCAGCTGGTGGTGTCCATCGGACTGTATCACCTGATCTCTGTTCTCATGGCGGGGGGTGGGGTGACACACAGTCCACGGAGAAGCCTCAGGGAGATGCACGCGTCTCGTGTCCAGTAAGAGGAAGTCGTTCTCTTGTGAAGTCAGGAAGCACAGCCCACCCAATGAGCAGCTCCCGAAAATATTCCCTTGTTCAATGGGGTTATAGCAGGAGAAGGTCATAGCCAAGCTCAAAGGAAGCGGTTTGCTTTCTGACTAATCAGCGTTCCAGGACAAAAGCTGGTTGAGAGCAGACTGAGACCAATCTGACCTGGATTTTGCACAGGGTTTTCCAGAACTAGACAACAGAGGTTCCTGCCTTTGGAATTTCATTGACCACCACCTCACCCTCATGACAGGAAGGTTGTTTCAGCCCTGGGAAATAGGAAGGACATAATCACTGAATGAAGAATAGCTATTTAACATGAATCAGTTTGCCTTAGTTCAAACCTTGTTTCTATCAGTGAAAACCTACGTAAGCATCGTCACAGCCTGACATCAGTATGGGGACAGGCATTTGGAAGTCACTGCTTTAAAAGCACTTTCACGCATGTAACTTATTTGGGGATAGAAGAGGCAGAAATAGGGGCTGAGTTGGCCAAATTTGCAGTAGTGAAACCTTGCTTTGAGATAAGCTTTTTAGGGTTCATACTACTATGCCATTTTATACAAGGGACTTGAGTGTCCGTGGATTTTGATATCCATGAGGGCAGAGGACAACTAGGAGGGTGGTCCTAGAACCAATCCCCCATGAATACCAAGGGATGACTGTATTTTGTTTTATAGTAAACTATTTAATCTTGAAATTGTTGTAAAGATTAGGGAAAAATAGAACTTTACTGTAATAATAATGCATAAGACCAAACCTGTCAGAAGTGCCTAAAACAAGATACAAGGACATAGAGTGTCAGGGCGTAAGAAGGGGGAAGGAACAGGTCTTTAGTTTTGTGAAGGCTTCGAGTAGGGAAGGAGGGACTGGGTCCTGAAGCCAAAAGCAGTGGAAAGTTTTAGGGGATCTGATTAGGCTCAATATAGGAAAGAATTATTAGAATTGACCAAAGTTTGTAGCCTTATCGGGTAGTGAGTTCACCACCACGGGAGGTAATCAAATAGCAGTAGACTGAGCTTTCAGTGGGAAAAGCTGTCTAGGGAGGTCACTAATTGGCCAGAGGTTAGACTAGATCAGTGGTTCTCCAAGTGTGGTTCCCTGGAGCAGCAGTGGCCCCAGGGATTTGTTAGAATTACAAAACCAGACTACAGAATCAGAAATTTGGGGGGTGGGCCTGGGCAGTCTGTTTTAATAAGCCTTCCAGGTGCTTCTAATTCACTCTGAAGTTTAAGAGATACTAGATAAGATGAATGACTTCAAGACTCTGATAGTGTGAATTTGGAATATTGGTTCATGAGCAGAGGCTGTTCCTGGTTTAATATAGTCAGGAATGCTTGTTTTCACTTCTAGCCCTCCAGCTTTCCCCTCCTGAGCATGAGGCCCCTGACCCAGGCTGCTCAGAATGTTGTGTTGCAGAGGACCCCCAGCTCTGCCCCAGGCATGCCCAGCTTGTGCCCTAGACCTGCACGTCCCAGATGGAAATGTGGCTCAACAAACGGCGATGTGCTCCAAGTGTGAACCACGTGCTAGATTTCAGAGACTTAGTATGAAAAAGAATGTAGATTAGCTCATTAAAAATATCTCAGTCTCATGTTGCTCACGTGTTGAAATGATAACATCTCGCACATATTGTACTTAAAATATTAATTTCACCTGTTTCTTGTCACTTTAATGCAGCTACTAGAGTACTTAAAATTATGTATGTGGCTTGCATTTGTGGCTCTCACATTATTTCTGTTGGGGGTCTAGCCCTTCCCCTCCAGGCCAAATCTTACCCCCCGAATCCAGCTCTTCGTGCCCTTTCGCAGGCGATAGAGGGGCTCAAAGAGCTACACACACAGTCTAGCTTCTGTCAATGAGTTGAGTCGGCTGCAGACTTACTGAGCCTCCCAGGAGAGGAGGCTGTAACCCAGGCCCCTAGCAGTGCTTTCCTGTTACATGATGGGCGCTTAAGCAGACGTTCAGGGACCATTTTTGTTCGGGGAGGTGTGGGGGGCACCTTCCATTAGTTCTCAAACTGCAGCAGAAAGTTAGCTCTCACTTTCTAGAGCTATCAGGTGGACAGTGGGAGCTCTGGGCACCACGCCCTCCCACCCACTGCCCCTGTGGCCCTTGCAGTCCCACCCCAGACCGGCCTTCTCTTGGGTGCGTCTCGCCCCTCACTGCCCCTAGGCCTCGACTCTCCCCACGTTTGCCAGGGTCGGCTCCCTCTCATCCTTTCCTTCCCAGCAGGTGGCTTGGCTGATAGCGCTCTTCATGATTTGGGGGCCGCCCCCCAGCGTGCACAGAATAGGGGCCTTAATGCTCAGAGAGCCTCATCCCACCGCATTCTCGGTGAAACAGGAAGAGCATGGCTGGTGCAGGCAACCAGGAGAGAAAGATGGGTAGAATCACTTGCTGGTTTCTATTCATTGCTGATCCCTGGTGATAAAAACAAGTTTTCAGTGTATCCTAAATTCCCAATATTTGAGATGTGTCACATGGGGGTTTGTTTTGTTTTGTTTTTTTATTTCCTGTGTTAACATATAAAAAGTATCCATAGAAACAAGGTGGGGAGAATTTTTTCTGTAGCCTCAATACATTTATTACTGATGCCACTTTGTATTTCTAACACCATTATAATTCTGCATCCTAAAAATACATTCTGCGGGTTTCTGGTCTATCTAGAACCTCAGCATCTAACTAATTCACCTTGGATTTTGTTAGCGTGTCTATTTTATCCTCACTTTTATTTAATATTGCATTACATGGAAAATATATCAAATGATCCAAATGTGCTCAAAGATGTGCTTCTCCTGCCCATAAGTACACATAATTACAGAGTCGTTGGGAAGATTGTCTAGCCCATTTCTCCCCCCAAAATATGTAATATATGTCATCTTAAAATGATTATTGTCTAGATTATCTATGTTGCATGTTTTTGAATGATGTAGACCCTTTGCAGCTTCCTCATCCTTCAGGACTCAATCCAGCTTCTTTTCCCTCCAAGAATCTCCCCAAGCCTGCCCGCCATCTCTCTCCCCACCAGTGAAGGTGACGGTGACCCTGTTTTTCTGCATCGTCCATGCCACTGTTAATCTTATGCTGCTTTGGGTCAGTTCTCACTTCCGGCCACTGTGTGTGCCCAGTAGATAACAGGAAAGTATTTTGAAAGCTAATTTTTATTCCCTAATACAGTAACCTTTGGAAGGCATAGGAAATTGAAGATACAGCCCTGTCTAGTCCCAAATTATTATTACATGTAGAGTTTTCATCTGTATGTAGCCAATATACATATCACATGCCATTGCAAAGAGTATTTGCTGTATTCTCCCAAGGCGCACGTCCAAGTGTGACTTCCTGAAGTGGGAGGAAAAGGACACTGCAACTGAAAACATGACTTCAGTTTGCGCTGAAAGTGGCTGTTCGTGTTTAGAGATGTATTTTATCTAATCAGTGTATTACCACGGTACTGAGTTTGTACATATGTACTTTACTCACAGCAGGTGCCCCAAATATTTGTTGATAAATTTGGTAAAGCCACTATGTAAACAACATTTTTCCATTTAGCTTTAGTACATATTTACACGGAGCTATTTAAAGAAAGGGCTCCAATATTGCAAAACCACAATTTTTCCTGAGAAACCACGTTTGAACAGCCAAACCCCGAGCAGATGGGAATGGAGTACCTGCGGGGTGTCTGAGGGTAAGACAACTAGGAGCTCCCAGCAGGGAACAGGCCCGGACGCTGAGAATTCAGCGATGCGATTACACGTGTGAGAAAGTCTCGGCTCACAGGAGAGAGAGGCGACCTCAGGCCTGGCGCTGCTGGCAGCTGTTGTAGCGGGGCACGACAAGCTTCATGAGACCCCCACACGTCTGAAGCTGAGAGAGCCACCTGGCCGACAAGGGGGAGGACTGACTGAGAACATTCTGGGCGCGTGTACCTACCCTGAGCCCCGTGGGAAAGGAGGCTGCCTCGTTTCAGGTAGACACACGTGCTCTGCCCGTCGTGGCTAGCAGGGCCGCAGGCCCGGGGTTGTCTGCCCTGCACGGGGGTGGATTCCTCTGCCCCGGCTGGTCTCTTCTCCTCTTCTCTCCGCCACGGCCGTAGGTATTTTTTTTTTTTTTTGAAAGCTTCGTTGTTTTTTTTTTATAGCTACTTTATTTATTTATTTATTTATTTTTGGCTGTGTTGGGTCTTCGGTTCGTGCGAGGGCTTTCTCCAGTTGCGGCAAGCGGGGGCCACTCTTCATCGCGGTGCGGGGACCGCTCTTCATCGCGGTGCGCGGGCCTTTCACTATCGCGGCCCCTCCCGTTGCGGGGCACAGGCTCCAGACGCGCAGGCTCAGTAGTTGTGGCTCACGGGCCCAGCCACTCCGTGGCATGTGGGATCTTCCCAGACCAGGGCTCGAACCCGTGTCCCCTGCATTAGCAGGCAGACTCTCAACCACTGCGCCACCAGGGAAGCCCGGCCGTAGGTATTTATAAGGCACTTGCCCTGTGGTGGGGACAGCTAGGAGGCGGAGAATGGGAAAAACAGAGGGGAAGGCACTCAGAGTCCGAGCCGGAAATCACGTTTCCCTCTGTGTGAAACTTTTCCTGCCTGCTCACCTGTAACGGGCTGCCCCGATGGCGAGGCCCCGCTCAGGTGAGCCTCAGTACGGGAGGCCTAAACGTGAAGAAAAATTCGTTTGACTTAAGAAAAGTAAAATAGGTTTGCTGATGAATGGTAAACAGACATAGCTGAGCTGTTTGTTAAAAATTAACGTTAGCTCTTTATCTCTGACACGTTTAAGACAACTAGGATTTAAGGAGGAGATTCTATGTTGGCCTTTGGGAAGGAGGAGTTCCCCACCCCCCAAATTTAACTAAAATTCTAAAGGTTGTATTTTTGTATGATTTGTGTCATTCAGACTATTGAAAGATATTCTGTTCACTGTGGAGACTTAAAATAATTCAGCACAAGAAGCTTTTATATTACCTTAGAGCTGATTTAGGTTAAAGTTTTACTTATTTACCTATTTTTATGCAATCTATGGGAATTAGCAATTGATAGGAAAGTTTTCTTTTTCCAAAGCAGCAGTTGGTGTCTGTCTCCTCAGAAGGAATTATTTCACTTCACATTGAGAACTTTTCAGGCTGGGGCATGTGCTCAGCATAAGCTGGGCATTCATTCCTCTATTCATTAAGCAGCAATTGCCTTCCAGCACTTTGGCCCAGTGGAAGACACAAGGGTGGATGAGAATGAGGTCACCACGTTTTACCCCATATCGGCGGAAATCCTTGGCTTGGCTAATGGGACCACCCCTTCCACTCAGCCTCGCCCCGCGCCCCCAAACCTGGGAACCACCTTCAGCAACCTTGCTTTCCTGACCCCCCTGCATCCTCAGAGCCACTTAGTTCTGAAGATTGTGTCTTCCTAACAACACTTGACTTCATGGCCTTTTCTCCAGCCCCGTCCCACTTCATTTCATCCCACGGCGGCCTCTGGTTGTCCTGCACTAGCCTCCTTAACTGCTGCAGGCTCTTGAGAGCTGACTGTTTAATTTTCTGGAGTTTTGTGAGGCGTTATTAAAATTAAATTATAGAAGCACGCAATTAGATAAATTTTTAAATAGGTAATAAGGACTCAAAATCTACAACTTATCGTGTTACTACATTTTACTATTAACTATGCTGTTGAGGTTACTTAACATTTGTTTTATCTGCATGGTGGAAATACAATATAAAGTTGTGCTGCACACGCATCTTCCCAACCCCCCATGTTCAGTGACATGTTGGTAGCTTCAAACAGCCATGGTGGAAATCAGATCGAGGAAATCAGCAAATGCTACAAATTCGGACTTTTTATTTTTTTTTTTAACAAAACAGTTTATTATTTTAAGCGCTCTTCTTAATATTATTGTGGTGAAAACAGAGAACCCCCTCCCCCTCCAAACATTGTTTAATTTAATATTTACATATTTGTTAGCTGCTCACATCTTAAAATTCTTTCTGCAACATCATAAACCCATGGAAAATTCTGAACAGAGAAATTCATTGTAGGAAACATGTTCAGGCAAGGCATGGTTTACGTGGATAAAAATCAAAAAATTTAAATCCACATTTGTGACTTAATCTAGATCACAGTTTATCTGCGTTGGCTCAGACTTTTTAAACTGAGGAATTATTGACATAGAACACTATTAGTTTTAAGTGTGCAGCATAGTGATTTGATACATGTACGTTGCAAAATGATCAACACAGTAAATTTAGTTAACATCCATCACCACACAGTTAGAAATACTTTTTTCTTTTGCTGAGAAAATTTAAGCTCTACAATCTTAGCACCTTTCAAATACACGATACAGTATTGTTAATTATAGTCACCATGCTGAACATACATCCCCAGGACTTATTTATCTCATAACTGAAAGCTTGTATCTTTTGATCACCTTTACCCATTTCATCCACCTCTCAACCCCCCGCCTCTGGCAACCACCAGTATGTTCTCTGTATCTATGAGCTCGGGTTTTTTGTTTTTAGATTCCACATATAAGTGATATCTTATAGTATTTGTCTTTCTCTGACTTATTTCACCTATCGTGAAACACCATCAAGGTCCATGTTATTGCAAATGGCAGGATTTCCTTTTTTATAGCTGAATAATATTCCATTGTATATATAAACCACATTTTATTTATCCATTCATTCATCAATGGACACATAGGTTGCTTCCATGTCTTGACTATTGTAAATAATGCTGCAGTGAACATGAGGGTGCATCTCTCTTTTCAAGATAGTGATTTCATTTCCTTTGGATAAATGCCCAGAAGTGGAATTGCTGGATCATATGATAGTTCTAATTTTTATTTTTTGAGGAGCCTCCATACTGTTTTCCACAGTGGCTGCAGCAATTTACATTCCCACCAACAGTGTACAAGGTTTCCCTTTTCTCTACCTCCTTGCCAACACTTGTTATTTCTTGTCTTTTTGATAATAGCCATTCTAACATGCATGAAGCGATACCTAATTATGGTTTTGATTTGCATTTCCCTGATGATTAGTGATGTTGAGCATCTTTTCATGTGCCTGTTGGCTTTCCGTATGTCTTCTTTGGAAAAATCTCTATTCAGATATTCTGCCCATTTTTAAACTAGATTGTTTCTTGCTTCCTTTTTCTGCTGAGTTGTATGAGTTTAAATACTTTTTAGATATTTACCCCTTATCAGATACATAATTTGCAAATATTTTCTCCCATTCCATAGGTTGCCTTTTCATTTTGCTGATGGTTTCGTTTGCTGTGCAGAAGTCTTTTAGTTTGATATAGTCCTACTTGTTTATTTTTGCTTTTTTGCCTTTCTGTTTAGTGTCAAATCCAAAAAGTCATTGTCACAACTGATGTCAAGGAGCTTACCTCCTATGTTTTCTTCTAGGAGTTTTAAGGTTTCAGGTCTTCTGTTCAAGTCTTTAATCTATTTTGGGTTAATTTTTGTGTATGGTGTAAGATAGGGCTTCATTCTCTTGCATGTGGCTGTCTAGTTTTACCAACACAATTTATTGAAGAGATTATCCATTCTCCTTTGTATATTCTTGTCTCCTTTGTTGTAAATTAATTGACCATACATAGGAGAGTTTACTTTTGGGCTTTTGATTCTGTTCCATTGACCTATGTTTCCATTTTTGTGCCAGTACCATACTGTTTCAATTACTCTAGCTTTGTAATACAGTTTGAAATCAGGAAGCATGATGCCTCCAGCATTGTTCTTCTTTCTCAAGGTTTCTCTGGCTACTCAGGGTCTTTTTTGGTTCCATACAAATTTTAGAATTGTTTGTTATATTTCTGTGAAAAATGCCATTGGAATTTTATAGGGATTGCATCGAATCTGTAGATTGCTTTGGGTACAAAGGACATTTTAACAGTATTAAGTCTTCCAGTTCATGAGCATGGAATATCTTTCCACTTATTTGTGCCTTCCTCAATCTCTTTCATCAGTGTTTTATAGTTCTCAGGGTACAAGTCTTCCAACTCCTTGGTTTAATTTATTTCTTTGTATTTTAATGCAACAGTAAATGGGATTTAAAATTTTTTCTCTTTCTGATAGGTCATCGTTAGTGTACAGAAACACAACTGATTTTGTATATTGATTTTGTATCCTTCAACTTTACTGAATTTGTTTATTTTAACAAATTAGGTTAGAAGTCTTTTAGGCTTTTCTACATATAAGATCATGTCATCTGCAAATGGAGACAGTTTTACTTGTTTCTTTCCAATCTGATGACTTTTCTTTTTCTTTGCTAATTTGTCTGGCTTGAACTTCCAGTACTGTGTTGAATAAAAGTGGCAAGTGTGGACATCCTTGTCTTGTTCCCAATCATAGAGGAAAAGCTTTCAGTTTCTCACCACTGAGTATGATGTTTGCTGTGGGCTTGTCATATATGGCCTATATTATGTTGAGGTACATTCCCTCTATACCCACTTTATTAAGAGTTTTTTTATGGTGAAAAATTTTATATTTAGAATTAGCCTGGATTCGGTTTAGATGATCTCAGTTTTGTTGGCAACAAAAGTTCAGAGCCAGTCAAACAAATGCCTTCTTCGCTTCATCAGGCCACATCAGGGTGTTGATCTTGGCTATGTCGGTGTCATGGAGTTTCTTCACAGCCTGTTTGATCTGGTGTTTTTTGGCCTTGAAAACTGCAATAAACACAAATATGGTGTTGTCTTCTATCTTCCTCATGGCTCACTGGGTGGTGAGGGGGAACTTGGTAATGATATAGTAAAAGCTTGTTTCTCCTGGAGGTGTTCTTCCAAGGATATCTGAGCTGCTTTCAGAGCTACAGTGTTTTAGGCACTGGAAGCTGGGTGACGTATATTATTCTTTTGTGGCTGGGAATGACTTTTAGCACTGCTTTCTTGGCCTTCAGAGTCTTGGCTTTGGGAGAGACCGGGTCATCCTTCTTTGCTTTTGGTGTCATCTTTCTGAAAAGTTATTGAGAGCTTTTATCATGAATGGATGTTGAATTTTGTCAAGCACTTTTTCTGCATCTATTGAGATGATCATATGATTTTTATCTTTTGTTTATGTGGTGTATCACATTCATTGATTTGCACATGTTGAACCATCCTTGCATCCCAGTGATAAATTTCACTTTATCATGGTGTGTAATCCTTTTAATATACTGTGGAATTTGGTTTGGTAATATTTTGTTGAGAATTTTTGCATCTATGTTCATCACAGATGTTGGCCTGTAGTTTTTTTGTTAGTGTCTTTGTCTGGCTTTGGTATCAGGGTAGTGCTGGCCTCATAAAATGAGTTTGGGAATGTTCCTTCCTCCTCGAATTTTTGGAAGTTTGAGAAGGACTGGCACTAATTTTTCTTTAAATGTTTGCTAAAATTCACCAATGAAGCCATCTGCTCCTGGGCTTTTCTTTGTCGGGAGGTTTTTGACTTACTGATTAAATCTCCTTCCTAGTAATTTGTCTGCTCAGATTTTCTGTTTCTTCATGATACAATCTTGGTAAGTTGTGTGTTTCTAGGAATGTATTCATTTCTTCAAGGTTGTCCAATTTTTTGGCATATAATTGTTTATAGTAGTCTCTTATGATCCTTTGTATTTCTGCGGTATCAGCTGTAATGTCTCCTCCTTCATTTCTGATTTTATTAGAGTCCTCTCCTTTTTTCTTGTTGAGTCTAGCTAAAGATTTGACTATTTTATCTCTTTAAAAAGCAAACAGTTCTTAGTTTCATTGATCTTTTCTATTGTCATAGTCTCTATTTCATTTATTTCTGCTCAGATCTTTATTTCCTTCCTTCTACTAACTTTGAGCTTAGTTTGTTGTTCTATTTCCTTGAGGTATAAAGATAAGTTGAGATTTTTCTAGTTTCTTAATGTAGGTGTTTATCTCTATGAACTTCCCACTTAGAAGTGCTTTTTCTGCATCCCATGAGTTTTGGTATGTTGTATTTCCACTTTTATTTGTCTCAAGATATTTTCAAATTCCCTTTTTTTCTTTGACCATTGGTTGTTCAGTAGATGGTACTTAATCTCCACATATTTGCGAATTTTCCAGTTTTCTTTTTTCTTTTTTTTAAAGAAATTCACGTTCTTTTATTTATTTATTTATTTATTTATTTATTTATTTATGACTGTGTTGAGTCTTTGTTTCTGTGCGAGGGCTTTCTCTAGTTGCGGCAAGTGGGGACCACTCTTCATCGCGGTGCGCGGGCCTCTCACCATCGCGGCCTCTCTTGTTGCGGAGCACAGGCTCCAGACGCGCAGGCTCAGTAATTGTGGCTCACGGGCCCAGTTGCTCCGTGGCATGTGGGATCTTCCCAGACCAGGGCTCGAACCCGTGTCCCCTGCATTGGCAGGCAGATTCTCAACCACTGCGCCACCAGGGAAGCCCTCCAGTTTTCTTTTTGTAATTAATTTCTAGTTTCATACAATTATGGTTGGAAAAGATGCTTGATTTGATTTCAGTCATCTTAAATGTATTAAGACTTGTTTTGTGGCCTAATATATGATATGTTTTGGAGAATGTTCTATGTGCACTTAAAAAGAATATGTATCCTGCTGCTTTTGGGCGGAGTGTTCTGTGAATATCTGAAGTCCATCTGGTCTAATGCGTACTTTAAGTCTAATGTTTCCTTATTGATAATCTGGATGATCTATTCATTGATGAAAGTGTGGTATTCCAGTCCCCTGCTATTCTTGTATTGCTGTCAATTTCTCCCTTTAGGTCTGTTAATATTTGCTTTGTGTATTTACGTGCTCCTTCTTAGGTGCGCAAATATTTACAAATGTTATATCCTCTTGTTGGATTGACCCCTTTATCATTATATAGTGACCTTCTTTGTCTCCTATTACACTTTTTGTCTTAAAGTCTATTTTGTCAGATATAAGTATAGCTACCCCAGGTTTCTTTTGGTTTCCATTTGCGTGGAATATCTTTTTCCATCCTTTCACTTTCAGTCTGTGTTCTCAAAGCTGAAGTGAATCTTTTGTAGGCAGCGTGTAGTTGGGTCTTGTTTTTTATCCATTCAGCCACTTTGTCTTTTGATTGGAGAATTTAGTCCATTACATTTAAAGTAATTATTGATAAGTATGGACCTACCACCATTTTGTTCATTGTTTCTGGGCTGTTTTATAATTCCTTTGTTTCTTTCTTCTTCTTTTGGTCTCTTCCTTTGTGATTTGTTGCTTTTCATGGTGGTATAAGTAGATTCCTTTCTCTTTATCTTTTGTGTATCTACTGTTAGGTTAGCCTTGTGGTTACCTTGAGGCTTGCATAAAACCTCTTATATTTATAACAGTCTGTTTTAAGTTGATACAACTGAAGTTTAAATGCATTCTAAAGCCCTAAGTTTTTAATTTTATGTTTTTGATGTCACAGTTTGCATCTTTTAAAAATATTACTATCTTTATATGTTCTTTCTATCCCCCTCTTTTGGGTCTCATACAGTCTCCACTTTCCAAGTCAAATCTTTTACCTGTCCCCTTAATTCTATCCCATGACCAAATACCCCAACCACTCTTTCCCATATTTTTATTTTTAGTTCATAGTTTCTTCTGAAAGCCTACCAAACATGGTGTGGTTTCTCCATATGCCCCCAATATTTCATTTTTTAAATCTTGAAAAACTATCTCACCTCTGCCTTTCCTTGAAAAACTTCTTTGCTGCCTTTACCTCTGATATCCAACATCTCATCATTTGACTTCTGCCTCAGACTCTATAGAAGATGCCCTCTCAGAGCTCACCAGTGACCTCCCAAGGATCAGATCCAAAGACTTTCTCAGTGTACTTCCTTACCTTGGTGAATCCCCTGCTCTCTTTGAAACTCCTCCTTTGGTTTGCACAGCATGCTACTGCCCCAGTCATGCCTCCCAACCCTTCCCTTGTTTGCCTTCTTCCTCCTTGTACATCGCCTAAATTCTTCTTCAGAGGTATCACCCATTCCTTCCATTTTGGCCAAGGAAGGGGAGTTTGGGAAGGCTGTTGGGACCTCAGCAAGTGACAGGGTAAAAAGCTGTTGCATATTCAAGCTTGATCCAGACTTACAGAGACATTCTGGGGGAGATATGGTGGGTGGGGCAGGTCAGCCTATATTTGCAGATACTAAAGATACTTAGAGTCAGGTGGCTGCTAACTTTGGGGTTCTGGATGCCCCACCCACTTCTGAACAAGACCCAGCCACTAGGCAGAAATTCTTGCGAGCAGGGTTTGGGTGCTTCAGTGGGTACAGGGGCTTAGCTACAGCTGGGAAGTGTTTCCAAGTTCTAGTCAAGCAGGCTGTGGGCTGAGCAGGTAAGTAGAGGGGAAACAAGAATGCACTGTAGAATTATGCTCTTAGTATATGCATCATGGTCTTAATCAGGATTAGCTTAGAGACTGGGCAGGATGACTTAGGCAGTTCCTGGCATCAGCAACATTGCTTATACCGTGAACTTCAGTGCTGTCAACTTCATATAGGTGATCCTAGCCCTGGTCTGCCTGCCTGTCTGTCTCTTTCTGTTTCCTTCCATCTCTCTTTCTCAAACTTGCAGAAAAGTTGTAAGAATGGTAAAAAGAACCTCTTTTTTTCCTTGACTATTTGAAAGTAAGTTGGTAACATGATGCACCATTGACTCTGAATACGTTTATTTGTATTTTCTACAAAAAAAGACCCTTTTATACATAACCAGAAGACCATCATCAAAACCGGGAAATTAATAGCCATACATTACTACCATTTAACTCTCAGACTCCATTTGAGTTTTACTTATTTCCCCACTAAAGTCTTTTGTAGAAAGAGGGTCTAGTTTAGAATCAGTCACGTCTCTTGATTTCCTTCAGACTGGAGTAGTTCCTCAGTCTTTCCTTAACTTTCACAATCTTGACAGTTTTGAGGATAACGAGTCCAACTATTTGTAGAATATCCTTCAGTTTTGGTTTACTAATGTTTCCTCGTGATTAGATTTAAGTTATATATCTTTGCTAAGAATATTCCAGAAGTGATGTTGACTACTAAAAGGCGTGAGATTTGAATTTGCTCCATTACTGATGATGTTAATTTTGATCACTAGATTAAGATAGTATCTCTCAGGCTTCTCCATGGTAAAGTTACTTTTCTCCTCTTTATAGTTAATGAATATTTTATGGGAGGTTACTTTGGGATTTTGTAAATATCATGTTAATCATCAGACTTTCAATTTATTTGTTAGTTTATTTATGTGAGTATGGACTCATGGATTCCTATTTTATTCAATGGGTTTTAATCTATTTTTTGATGATCTCACTGACTCTATTTTCTTTCCCATATTCTATAATCACCCAATACATTATTATTATTATTACTTTAAGCAAAAAGTTATGTTTTGTTTTATTGTATTTATTTTTGTATTCCAAATGTCAGAGATAGAAAGGGCTTAAATAAAGTCCATGCTTTCCAACATCCTCATTTACAAGCAAACAACAATAAAACCCTGAAACCCAGAGATATTGGATGACTTCCAAGGTCATAGAATTAATGAGATAATCAAGGTTGGAATCCAAGGCTCTGTTCCCAAACCAGCGCCTATCCTATTACACTGTGGTCACTCTGGCTCTACCACTCACTGTCTGTGCATCCATGAGTAACCTAATCACATTCTCTGTACCCCAATTTTCTCATCTGTTTAACAGGGACATAACGAGCACCTCACTCTTTGGGCTCATATGAGGATCAAATGAGATAATTCATGTGAAGTGCCTAGTGCAGTGTCTGGCTCACAGTAAATATTCAATAAATAAGAACTCTCATTATTATTGCAGGTCTTCCTTGACTTATGATGGGGTTACGTCCCAATAAATACATCATAAGTTGAAAAGGCATTTAATACTCCTAGCCGACCAAACATTGTCGCTTACCCTAGCTTATCTTTAACATGCTCAGAACACTTATATTAGCCTACAGCTGGGCAAAATTATCCAACACAAAGCATAATTTATAATCAAGTATTGAATATCTCATGTAACTTATTGAATACGTACTGAAACTGAAAAACAAAATGGTTGTATGGGTACAGAATGGTTCTCAGAGTATTGGTTGTTTACCATGGTGATTGTGAGGCTCACTGCTACCTGCAACATCACGAGAGAGTATCATACCATGTATTGTTAGCCTGGGAAAAGATCAAAATTCAAAATTCGAACTACAGTTTCTACTGAAAGTGTATCACTTTTGCACCATTGTAAAGTTGAAAAATCATAAGTCAAACCATAATAAGTCAGGTACCATCTGTACTAACGTTATGATTAACATTTCTGTCTTACATGTGAAGAAACTAAGTATAGGACCCTCGAAAATACTTGACAAAGAGAACAAGATTTTTTTTCTCTTTATTTTCTTTTCACTTTTTGACCCCCAACCCCCACCACTGGCTCTGTAGTATAAGCTTGTTTTGTTTTGGTTTTTAAATTCCACATAGAAGAGAGATCTTACAGTATTTCTCTTTCTCTCTCTGACTTATTTCACTTAGTATAATGCCCTCAGGGCCCATCTGTGTTGTTGAAAATGGCAAGATTTCATTCTTTTTTCTGGCTGAATAATATTCCATTGTGTATGTATACCACAATTTTTTATCCATTCATCCATTGGTGGACACTTAGGTTGTTTCCATGTACTGCTATTGTAACTAATGCTGCAATGAACATGGAGATGCATATATATTTTCTAGTTAGTGATTTCATTTCCTTTGGATAAATACCCAGAAGTGGAATTGTTAGATTATATGGTAGTTCTATTTTTAACTTTTTGAGAAATCTCCATATTGTTTTCCATACTGGCTGTACCTATTTACATTCCCATCAACAGTACATAAGTGTTCCCTTTTCTCCATATTCTCACCAATACTTGTTGTTTCTTTACTTTTTGATAACAACCATCCTTACAGATGTGAGGTTATATCTCGTAGTGGTTTTGATTTGCATTTCCCTGATGATTAGTGATGTTGAGCACCTATTTGTGTACCTGTTGGCCATCTGTATATCTTCTTTGCAAAAATGTCTAATTGGATCCTCTGCCCATTTTTATTTATTTATTTATTTATTTTTATTTTTTTTATAAATAGGAGCACACTGGTTTTTTGTTTTGTTTTGTTTTTATTTTTATTTATTTTTGGCTGTGTTGGGTCTTCGTTTCTGTGTGAAGGCTTTCTCTAGTTGCGGCAAGCGGGGGCCACTCTTCATCGCGGTGCGTGGGCCTCTCACTATCACGGCCTCTCTTGTTGCGGAACACAGGCTCCAGATGCACAGGCTCAGTAATTGTGGCTCACGGGCCTAGTTGCTCCACGGCATGTGGGATCTTCCCAGACCAGGGCTCGAACCCGTGTCCCCTGCATTAGCAGGCAGATTCTCAACCACTGTGCCACCAGGGAAGCCCCTCTGCCCATTTTTAAATTGGATTATTTGGTTTTTTGCTATTAAGTTATATGTGTTCTTTATCTATTTTGGATATTAACCTTTTATCAGATATGACTTGCAAATATTTTCTCCCATACAGTTGGTTGTCATTTCATTTTGTTCCTGGTTTCCTTTGCTGTGCAGGAGCTTTTAGTTTGCTGCAGTCCATCTTGTTTACTTATGCTTTTGTTGCTTTTGCTTTTAGTGTCAGATTTTTAAAAAATCATCACCAAGGCCAGTGTCAAGGAGCTTACTTCCTATGTTTTCTTCTAGGAGTTTTACGGTTTCAGGTCTGAAGTTCAAGTCCTCAATCCATTTTGAGTTGATTTTTGTGTATGGTGTAAAATAGTGGTCAAGGTTTATTCTTTTGCATGTGGCTGTTTAGCATCCTTTTATCTTGTGTATTTATTAACAAATTATTGTATTATAGTTATTTTTACTACTTTTGTCTTTTATAAGTGATTAATCTATCACCTTTACAACATTAGTTTTTTTGAGATTTATACTTTGTTTTCCTGTTACTAATTAGTGATTTTTTGTTTCACCTTAAAGAAGTGTCTTTAACATTTATTCTAAGGCCAGTCTAGTGGTTATGAACTCCTTCGAATTTTGCTTGTGTGCAAAACTCTTTATGTCTCCTTCAATTCTGAAGGACAGCTTTGCCAGGTAGAGAATTCTTGGTTGACACTTTTTTTCTTTCAGCACTTTGAATATATCATGCCACTCCCTTTTGGCCTGCAAAGTTTCTCCTGAAAAATTTGCTTTCAGTCTTATGGGAGTTCCCTTGTACAAAACGAGTTGTTTTTCTCTTGCTGCTTTTAAGATTGACCCCTTGTCTTTAACTTTTGACAATTTAATTATAATGGGCCTTGTGTAGGTCTGTTTGGATTCATCTTATTTGGAACTTTCAGGGCTTCATGGATCTGGATATCTGTTTCCTTCCCTAAGTTAGTGAAGTTTTCAGCCATTATTTCTTCAACTAAGTTTTCTGCCCCTTTCTCTCTTCTCTTTCTGGAATTCCTATAATGCAAATATTGGTTGTGCCTTAAGTCCCTTAAACTATCTTCACTCTTTTTCATTCTTTTTTCTTTTTGCTGCTCTGAGTGGGTGAATTCCACTGCCCTCTCTTTGAGTTCACTGATCCTTTCTTCTGCTCCATCTAGGCTGCTGTTGAAACTCCTCTTTTGGACTTTTCAGTGCAGTTATCTATTCTTCAGCTCTGTGATTTCTGTTTGGTACTTATTTATATTCTCTCTTTATTGAAATTCTCACTGTGTTCAGACATTGTTCTCCTGATCTCAGTAAACACATCTATGACTGTTATTTTGAAATCTTTGTTAGGTAAATCACTTATCTCCACTTAATTAAGGTCTTTTTCTGAGGTTTTATCTTGTTCTTTCATTTGGAACATGTTCCTCTGTTTCTTCATTTTACTTGATTCTCTGTATTGGTTTCTGTGTGTTAGAAAAAACAGTTTGATGAAACTTATTATTCTGCCCTGCCCTAGCTCTTGGTTGTCTCTCATACCTTTGTGATTGTCCAGGCAGCCTACTTTGTTTTAGTGGCTCCTAGTAGTTGAAGGTGTGCCAAGACCTGTCAGTGTCCCAAAGGAGAGGATCCCGTCAGAACCTGGATGGAGGCTGACTGGAAATGGGACCCTCAGGTAGCAGCTCTTAAAGGGTAGGACTGGGTATTTCTGCGTGCTGCCTCTGTGCTGTGCCCTTGGGGGATAGCCTATTAAGGACTATTTTTCTGTTTGTTGCAGTCCTGTGGAACCTGGGAAAGAAGCCCTGCTGGCCACCAGAACCAGGCAATCAAGGGGTGACTCCTAGCTGGCAGCCACAAAAATCGGGGTGCCATGTATGTGCACAAGCTTCATTCAGGGAGATACCAGCAGCATGAGGCAAAGGGAGAGTGCAAAAATGGCATCTGTGGCCTCCCAATCTCTGGATAGTATTGCAGTTTGTCCCTAGATGTGTGTTAAATTAGAAGCCTGCCCTTCAGGTCAAAGCTTTAAGGTAAACAAATAGGCCTCTTTCACAGAAAGACTGGGTGAATTTCAGTTTGCTGTCTCTGCACTGGGCCTGGGGTTTAGCCGTGGTGAGTCCACATGAGCCCTTTAAGAACTATTAGTTTCCTATAGCCTTGCAGCTCTCATGGACGCAAGCCCTGTTAGCTTTCAAAGCTAGATGTTTGGGGGTTCCATATCTCAGGTGGAAATCTTAAGAGTTGGGGTGCCAGATGTGGTGTCCAAACCCTTTGCTTCTCAAGGAAAGCTGGGAATTTCCACCTGATTGTGTGTTACCATGCTGCGGGTGGGGTTTATGACAAGATGGTTTCTCAGCCTCTCCTCCCCACTTCAGTGTGGGATTTTTCTCATTCACTTGTTGTGTAGGAGTTGCTCAGCTAGTTTCTGGATTTCTTTCAGAGGGAATTGTTTCCTATGTTGTTGTAGATTTGATGTGTCTGTGAGTTCAGGACCCCCCTATGTCACCATCTTGAACCTAAAAATTTCCAGGATTTATTTTTTGGATGATTTTCTAGATTTAAGAAAGAGAGAAAATGTTAATAATACAGAGTAAATTTAAATATGCATCAAGTCTGTAGCAGTTCCATTGTGCATAGTGGAAAAAAAATTGAAGAAATATCCCTCCAGTATTCAAAAACTATTACATGAATCAACAAAGAAGTTGCTCACATCACTGATGAGTAAGCGGGATTCCTATGCACCTGGTATTTTACTTTCATCTTACTGCTCAATGTACGTGAAAGTATCCACTCCCATTCATGTCGAAACTCCACTCATTTATCCATTGCAACTATAGTTAGGCTACCCAGACAAGAATTCAGCAAAAAAGTCAACAAAAGTATTTTGTGTGGACTTCCCTGGTGGTGCAGTGGTTAGGAACCCGCCTGCCAAGGCAGGGGACATGGGTTCGAGCCCTGGTCCGGGAAGATCCCACATGCCGCGGAGCAACTAAGCCCGTGCGCCACAACTACTGAGCCTGCACTCTAGAGCCCATGTGCCACAACTACTGAAGCCCGCGCACCTAGAGCCAGTGCTCCGCAGCAAGAGAAGCCACCACAATGAGAAGCCCGCGCACCGCAACGAAGAGTAGCCCCGCTCACAGCAACCAGAGAAAGCCCCACTCAGCAACGAAGACCCAACGCAGCCAAAGATATATAGATAGATAGATAGATAGATAGATAGATAGATAGATAGATAGATAGATAGATTAATTTTTAAAAAAGTATTTTGTGAGAATCAACTGACTAAAGAGAACTTATAGAGAAGAGTATTTTATATTTTAGTATTATTTAGAAACTGTGTACTGCACATCCTTTATAGAAAGTTGGCAATTTTTTTCCTTAAAGGGCCAGATGGTAAATATTTTAGACCTTACAGTCTGTTGCCACTACTCATCTCAGCTCTGCCACTGGAAAACAGCCATAGGTGATATGTAAATGAATGGGCAAGGCTGTGCTATAAGATTATATTTAAAAAACCAGATGACTAGCCCCTGGACCATAGTTTACTTAACCTCTGCTTTTTATCAGTAAAATTTATAATAAAGGTAGGTATGGATTCGTCTGCATTTTTCAGCAAGCCAGTTGTCAAACCTTTACCACACGCCATGGTTATCATTCCAACCAGTCCACAGTCCTCATTCTAAAGGGCTCCCCAGTGGCTTCTCATGGTCTAAAAAACAATCATCAAGAATCTTTTAGGAGCAAACAAAGCCCTCTGTGCTCCTGCGTGCTCTCCACCTCTTTCACCGCCACTTTGTTCCAGCCACACCAGGCTCTTATTAGTTCCCTAAACACACCAGGCTTTTTCATGCCCCTGGGCATTGCACTCACTGCTCTCCCTGTTTAGCCTGCTCTTCCTTTCTCCTGTCCTCCTGAAGGACTCTTGCTCACCTGACCCAGGTCAAGTTTTTCCTCTGTGCTATTCGCCTGGCCATTTTCTCCTCCTCTCACCTACTCAGTGCATTTAGCGCTTCCCACGCTAGACCCCGCTCATCAAGGGCAGCTCCTGTCCCAGTGTCCTGCCTCCCGATCTCCCGCTGATGCTACTGAACTCACTCAAGTAAATTCTTGATCAGTGGAGCTTGTCAAGGATCTTATGTTTTAAGAGACATAATAAGGTATATCGTGTATGGAAGACTTTGTATCCCTTACTCTGCCAGTGTTTTTCGTACATTAACTCCTGTAATCCTCACTGCAACTCCATGAGGGTAGATATGATGATCCCCATGTTACAAATGAGGAAACTGGGGCTTGGAGTGGTTGCACATAGGTGACATGTGACAGAACCAGGATGCACACCCTAGAGTAGTTAGCAATAAGGTTATAAAAGAAATACAGGGGCATATTATGGGCAGTCACACGAGAGAAAGGCTACTCTTACCTGGTAAACTGAGGGGACAGCTTCATGGAGGAGGTGTTGACTGAGGCTGGATAGAATTTATCCTTGTGGGAGAAGCAGCCCATGCGGAAGCAAAAAGGTAACCAGAGGCAAGAGAAGCAAGAATGGTCAGGCTTGGCCTGCCCCCTTGATGTGGTGTAGACCAGGGCAGATGGTGCTGAGGCAGCCTCTCAGCTGCCCACCTGCCTTTGTGTGGCTTCCTCTGACAGTCCGTACCCTCTTCTAGGTGCTTCAGGCTCTGGAGCCATCCTGGTGGGTGTTTAGATCGAAGTAAATTATACCATGTGTTCTGTGCCGCAATCCAACTGCCATGTACCAATGAAATCAAGTTTATGTGTGCATTTGATGTGCCATGAAAGGAAGTTACATCAGGGCAGTTTGGGGGTCCGTGTCGAATAAGAAGGTAAGGTAGCAAATTGTCCACGGAGGAGCCTTGGGACTCTCTCAGGAAAAGCTGGAACCTGGTATCTCCACTGCTTGTGAAGGTTATTGGAGCTCCAGGACTGGATACTTGTTAGGCATGTGGTAATGTTGTCAGTTCTAACTGCAGTGCTTCAAAATTCATTTTCCCATCATATTTTGGACGTATGCAGCCAATCAAAACTTAATACCCAGGACTTCCCTGGTGGTCTGGTGTCTAAGACTCCGTGTTTCCAATGCAGGGGGTCTGGGTTCAATCCCTGGTCAGGGAACTAGATCCCACGTGCCACAACAAAGAGTTCGCATGCCACAACTAAAAGATCCCATATGGTCATGACAATCCTGCATGCCGCGACTAAGACCAGCGCAGCCAAATAAATTAAAAACAAAAACAAAAACTTAATACCCAGCCATAATGCCATCAGCTCCTTTGCCTAAAAGATCATTTGTTTCAACTATAGTCAAAGCAGAGTTTTTCTCTGAGGATTTTATTCCAGCTTCTGGACCTTCACGGATGTGGTGCCTCTTTTAAATAATTTCTAAGAAGAAAATTCCAGTGAATATGCCCTCCTCTAGTGCCATTGCTGGAAAAAGAAACCAGGAGGAGGAAGAATTTGGCATGTTTTCCATTAGATTTGCTCTGCCCCATTTTGAAGAAATCTGACTCTTGTAGAAATCTGACTCTGGTTTGCTGAAGGCTGAGTTTCTGCTTGTGATTTCAGAGCCCAGCTCCAGGAGACTGAAGGAAGCATGCATTTACTCATCCTCTTCATGACCACCCCATCCCGAAACTTAGAATCACAATGTAAGGAGTGGGGTAAATAAAACTTTTCCTTATTACTTTAGTCAAACAAGATGGCTGTGGATGGGGGACTGAACAGGTATGACATACATACCCAGGGGCAAGAGGGGAGGAAGTGAATGGCCCCTCTCAGCCCGGTGCCATTTATTCCACAGGTGCTAGTTGAGTTCTTTCATTCTGAGCATGAACCAGAGCTACAGTACGATGCAGAAAAACCACGGGTGCAGACTGCTCCCAGGAGGCTTTGAGTCTAGGAGAGGTTGGTCAGGTTTCAGATCATTAGAACTATCAAAGTGAATTTAAGTGCCTAAGCACAGAGCATTGGCTCTGGAGTTACAAAGGAAGAAGAAGACAGGTTCAGAACAAGCAGAGGGTAATCCATAAGGAACGCTGGACCATGGATATCCCTACGGGAGGAATGTTACAGCTACCCACCAGCACTGGAGAACAGCAGCACCTGTAAGCACTCATACTAAACGGTGAGGAACGTGGAAAAGTGAGATTAATGCAGTGGTTCTCAGCCTTGGCTGCATGTTGGAATTACCTGCAGAGTTAAAAAAAAAAAAAAAGATACAGTGATGCCTGAACCCCAGGGGCTCTGATGGAATGGGCCTGGGGTATAGACTGGGCATGAGGGTTTCTAAGAGCTCTGCAGGGAATTTTAATGTATTTGTCAAGGTCAAGAACCACCAGGCTACAGAGTGGTTTGGATCTGGTGTGATCAGTTAGGTGCATCTAGGGAAGTTTCCTGCTGGACGTTTTATAGGGGGACAGGAGTGTGGTTTGACCAGAGGATCATGGAAGGGCAGGCGAAGAGAAGGATGGCCTGTGTGTAATCCATACAGGGAGGGCCAGGCCACAGTGGAACTGCCAGGGGTGGGACCAAGTCTTCACCATCTTTGTATGCCCCTCCTGGGCCTGGGCGCACAGAAAATGTCTGTGGAATGGCTGTTTGCATCCTGTGGGAGGGAAGCCTCGGTGTCTGGGTAGCAGTGAGGTTCCTATGTGGGCTCGTCCTCAGGCTGCAGATGGACTAGGGAGCACAGGGCACAGCACCGACGCTGAGTTCCAGCAAGTCAGCAGGAAGAGCTTCTCAGACAGGCTCTGGCCCTAGAGAAGGCTGATGGAGAAAACCACTGTCCCTGCTGGCTTGAGAGCGCTATGGAGGTAGAGACCCTACCTGTCTTCGCAGCAAGCACCTGTTCTAGAGCCTGGCACACGGGGCGGGCACAGGGGTGCTCCCAGAATGGACAGGTGATGTTCTGGGCAGGAGTCCCCCCACCTAGGATTACTCCCAGGCACAGGAGCTTCTCTTATCTGCAGGGCCTGCCCCAAAGGCACTTGACTTCCTTATTATAGGGAGACTTGGGACATATGCAATAGAAATTAATTCCACGGTCTGTGTCCCAAGCCCTGTTATCTGTTTCAACTGACAGTATTCTTTTTTTTCCATTTCTCTTCCACGTTAATGTTCCGTGGCTAGGAGATCTGGTAGGGGAAGTAATGGTGTGTATGGGATTCATTTAGTTTTCTGTTTCAATGTAAATGTGAGAAATTCACCCAATACCCTTTAGGCCATGAGAGTGACTATTTTTTTAAAAAGTCATTTTCAGTAGTTCATCGATCTTATGGCTCTACAGGGCTGAAACTCCGAGTCTTGTTTCCTGGTCACTGTGGGCGCCCTGCTGAGGCTGCCCCCTTTAGCCACAGAGCACAAGTCTCCATGTAAGCGTCCAAGTAAGGGGCACCATCCAGATCACATTCCAGGATCACACAGTGGTGCTGAAGGTCCCGTGCTCCCCCGGGAGGAGCCTGGGACACGTGCTGCAGGGTGGGTCTCAGCTCTCAGGAGCTGCTGCCCCGGGGAGGTGACCTGTGCCGATTGGCAAGGCTCAGGCGGGGAGCTTTCTGCTTCAGAGGAGGTCATTACCCCTCACCGCGGTCGTGGCTCTCCCTCTGGGCCTGAGAACCTCAGCACCTGTGCTTGGGGAATGTATTGCTGCAGAGACACAGCCTTTCCAGGCCAGTTGGCGGGAAGTGGGGGGCCTGGGCCAGCACCTGTACATGTTGCCTTACCTTACCTTTAGATAAATCAGTTAATACTCAGAGGGAATTGTTTCAGTGATCGCTCCAGAGTTGTTTTCTGGATTAGGAATTTAAAGTGACGTTAAAACTATATCATCTTTAAAATATCTAATCAAGACTTGGGGGCTTCAGGGTTCTAGGCTTTGCTCGTGACTGGCAGTCTCCTGGTGGCCGGCCAGGGTCCTTCAGTGCAGGTGTGCAACGTCAGGCCCAGAGCAGGCCGGAAGCTGATGGGGACCAGGGGAATCCAGGCCCTCCGGAGCCTCTTGACTCATCAGCTTCTATTGGAGCAGGAGAGTAAACTGCTAGGAAGAAAAGACCTTTCAAAAGTGGTTTTTAGACAATATTGACTGCTTTTTGTGAACTTACAAAGAAGAGGGGGTGTTGAAATTTGACTTCCCAAGAAAACACAAAACAAGTGTCTTTCCTAAAAAGGGAAGGGAAAGGACAGGAAGAAAACTTGCCTCATTTTGTTCAGAATGAATCTCCTCCTTATGTAGGTGCTGAAGGTGAGCCAGAGTTCTGATGTGCTTTCTGGGATGAGACCTGTGTTCCTGTTGGCTCAGTGGTGGAGAGAGTGGGTGTCACGCCCTGTGGGGTGCACTGTGCAGAAGAGCTACCCTGCCTGTGGTTGATTTAATCTCTGGCCCAAAGCACACTTTCCAGCGGGTCTTGTTGGCAGTACCCTGACCCTTAATTCTGGAAATACCAGTGGTAGCCTGGGGAGTTTTACGTTTTGCTAAGGTGGTAACAACACTGAGTCACAGACCTAAGTGAGTCACCTGTGTGTCTTTTCATTCATGAACTGGCTCCCTTGGCTGTCCCTCTGGAATGCGATTGTCACCTCCAACTCATCGGCAGGGGCCAGTGAAGCTGGCGTGGCCTTTGTGACTAATATTCCCCCACGGGAGCATAGGGTTCCTCAAGTGTGAAAATAATTTGATTCCCTGAAGAAATCTTGACCTTTAGCATCCCATTTTCAGCAGCAGCATTTAGAGAAGAAAGCGCAGTTTCAGGACGGTCTTTCAGGTCCAGCTCTTGTCTTCCTCCGAAAGGACATTCACTTTCTCCACTGAGTTGAAGCTACTCCTTCTCTCCCTAACCAGCCTGCACCCCCTGCCAGATTCATCTTCCCAAGATGCCTCTCGGATCATTCAGTTCTACCTTAAAAACTTCCACTGGCTCTCTGTTGCCTGTAAGGGCTGTCAAGGTGATACCGTTCCAGAACGAGGCCCTTTGTCACTCCTGTGACATGCTTTCCCCCTGGAGCCTACATGCTAGAAGGCTCAGCTTCTTGACGCCCTTTTTTGTTCTGGTTCCAAAGTGCCAGTTACATATTCAAAGGCAGATATAGGAATCCAGTTGTCCCCTTCATAGTGGCCTCTGGCCTTTCTGGGCCATGGCTGTACTTCCTGATGCATCACACAGCCCAGCCCTTGGTCAGGTTCTGTCCAGCTACACTTATCACCCCCAAGCAGCTTTCAGTTTCTTCTCCATCCTGATTCCTCCTTCCTTGAAGGGCTTTATGCAGTGCAAGGTAGGTGACTGATACATTCAGATTAAATTAGGTTATCTGAAGTTATTCATACTTAAGTTACCAGCATCATATCTTACAAGTTAATCACTGGAAAGGGACTTGATGAGCTACCCAGAAAGAAAAAGACACCCTCTGTTCTATTCTAGTTTTATTAAGTCAAGTAAACAATACTCAGATATAGGAAAACAAAGAAAAATAAAGGGGCATGGGTAGACTCCATCTTAAAGACTCATGGAGAAAAGATGGGCATAAGAGTTGTTTTGACCAAAGAATTATCTGTATTCTCTGACAGATGAAGTATTGTGGGGGTGAGACAGACAGGAAAGCAAAGAATGGCTCCAAATGGGTGGCCAGGGCTTTGGCCGGGGCATTCATGGACAACCACAAATTCAGAGGTGGGAAGGGAGGTCATGGGGCTCCAGATGAAGGCCTCTGCTGGACAAGAGAAGCAAGGAGGATGGGCTGTGCCGGGCTGAGATCTGGGGGCTGGTAGCTATGCAGAGGAGAGAGGAATCCAGGGTGATTCCACTGTGACCCACTATGCCTGAAAATGATGAAGCACAATACAGTAGTCCCCCCTTACCCATGGTTTCACTTGCCATGGTTACAGTTACCTGCAGTCAACCATAGTCCAAAAATACTAAATGGAAAATTTCAGAAATAAACAATTCGTAAGTTTCTTTTTTTTTGCATTGAAGTATAGTTGATTTACAATGTTGTATTAGTTTCTGGTGTATAGCAAAGTGATACATATATATATGTATACAGTTATACATATATATATTCTTTTTCTTCTATTCCATTATGGTTGATTACAGGATATTGAATAGAGTTCCCTGTGCTATACAGTAGGACCTTGTTGTTTATCTGTTTTATATATAGTAGTTTGTATCTCCTAATCCCAAACTCCTAATTTATCCCTCCCCCACCCCCTTTCCCCTTTGGTAAACAGAACTTTGTTTTCTGTGTCTGTGAGTCTGTTTCATAAGTGAGTTTATTTGTGTCATATTTTAGATTTCACATATAAGTGATATCATATACTATTTGTCTTTCTCTTTCTGACTTACATCACTTAGTATGATAATCTCTAGGCGCATCCATGTTGCTGCAAATGACATTATCTCATTCTTTTTAATGGCTGAGTAATATTCCTTTGTATATATGTACCACATCTTCTCTATCCATTCATCTGTCGATGGACATTTAGGTTCCTTCCATGTCTTGGATACTGTGAATAGTGCTGCTGTGAACATAGGGGTGCATGTATCTTTTTGAATTAGCGTTTTCTTTGGATATATGCCCAGGAGTAGGATTATTGAATCATATGGCAACTCTATTTTTAGTTTTTTGAAGAAACTCCATACTGTTTTCCATAGTGGCTGCACCAATTTACATTCCCACCAACAGTGTAGGAGGGTTCCCTTTTCTCTACACCCTCTTCAGCATTTGTTGTTTATAGACTTTTTAATGATGGCCATTCTGACTGGTGTGAGGTGATACCTCACTGTAGTTTTGATTTGCATTTCTCTAATAACTAGAAATGTTGAGCACCTTTTCATGTCCCTATTGGCCATCTGTATGTCTTCTTTGGAGAAATATCTATTTAGGTCTTCTGTCCATTTTTTGATTGGGTTGTTTGTTTTTTTATTATTGAGTTGTATGAGTTGTTTGTATATTTTGGAAATTAAGCCCTTGTTGGTTGCATCATTTGCAAATATTTTCTCCCAATCTGTAGGTTGTTTTTTCATTTTGTTTATGGTTTCCTTTGCTGTGCAAAAGCTTTTATTGTGACTATATAGTATCCAGTCTTACATTTAGGTTTTTCATCCATTTTGAATTTATTTTTGTATATAGTGTTAGAGAATGTTCTAATTTGATTCTTTTACATGTAGTTGTCCAATTTTCCCAGAACCACTTGTTGAAGACACTGTCTTTTCTCCATTGTATATTCTTGCATCCTTTGTCATAGATTGACCATAAGTGTGTGGATTTATTTCTGGGTTCTCTGTCCTATTCCATTGATCTATATGTCTGTTCTTGTGCCAGTACCATACTGTTTTGATGACTGTAGCTTTGTAGTATAGTCTGAAGTCGGGGAGCAAGATTCCTCCAGCTCCGTTTTTCTTTCTCAAGATTGCTTTGGCTATTCGGGGTCTTTTGTGTTTCCATACAGATTTTTTAAATTTTGGTTCCAGTTCTGTGAAAAATGCCATTGTTAATTTGATAGGGATTGCACTGAATCTGTAGAATGCCTTGCATAGTGTGGTCATTTTAATGATATTAATTCTTCCAATCCAAGAACATGTTGTATCTTTCCATCTGTTTGTGTCATCTTCAGTTTCTTTCAGCAGCATCTTATAGTTTTCAGAGTACAGGTCTTTTGCCTCCTTAGGTAGGTTTATTTCTAGGTATTTTATTCTTTTTGACGTGATGGTAAATGGGATTGTTTCCTTAATTTCTCTTTCTGTTAGTTCATTGTTAGTGTATAGAAATACAACAGATTTCTGTATATTAATTTTGTATCCAGCGATTTTATCAAATTCATTGATGAGCTCTAGTAGTTTTCTGGTAGCATCTTTAGGATTTTCTATGTAGAGCATCATGTCATCTGCAAACAGTGACAGTTTTATTTCTTTTCCAATTTGGATTCCCTTTATTTCTTTTTTTTTCTCTGGTTGCTGTGGCTAGGAATTCCAAAACTATGTTGACTAAAAGTGATGAGAGTGGGCATCCTTGTCTTGTTCCTGATCATAGAGGGAATGTTTTCAGCTTTTCACCATTGAGTATGATGTTAACTGTGGATTTGTCATGTATGGCCTTTATTATGTTGAGGTATGATCCCTCTGTGCCTACTTTCTGGAGAGTTTTTATCATCAGTAGATGTTGGATATTATCAAAAGCTTTTTCTGCATCTATTGAGATGATCATATGGTTTTTATTCTTCAGTTGGTTAATGTGGTGTATCACATTGATTGCTTTGTGGATATTGAAAAATCCTTGCATCCCTGGGATAAATCCTGCTTGATCATGGTGTATGATCCTTTTAATGTATTGTTGGATTTTGTTTGCTACTATTTTATTGAGGATTTTTGCATCTATGTTCATCAGGGATATTGGCCTGTACTTTTCATTTTTTTGATATCTTTGTCTGGTTTTGGTATCAGGGTGATGGTGGCCTCATAGAATGAGTTTGGAAGTATTCCTTCCTCTGCAATTTTTTGGAATGGCTTTAGAAGGATAGATGTTAACTCTTCTCTAAATGTGTGGTAGAATTCACCTGTGAAGCCATCTGGTCCTGGACTTTTGTTTGTTGGGAGTTTTTAAATTACTAATTCAATTCCAGTACTGGTAATTGGTCTGTTCATATTTCTATTTTTTCCTGATTTGGTCTTGGGAGATTATACCTTTCTAAGAATTTGTCCATTTCTTCTAGATTGTCCATTTTATTGGTGTATAGTTGCTCGTAGCAGTCTCTTATGATCCTTTGTATTTCTGTGGTGTCGGTTATAACTTCCTTTTTATTTCTGATTTTATTGATTTGGGCCCTTTGCCTTTTTTTCTTGATGACTGGCTAGAGGTTTATCAATTTTGGTTATCTTTTCAGAGAACCAGCTTTTAGTTTCATTGGTCTTTTCTATTATTTCCTATTATTTTTTTAGTCTCTATTTCATTTATTTTTGCTCTGATCTTTATGATGTCTTTCCTTCTACTAACTTTGGGTTTTGTTTGTTCTTCTTTTTCTGGTTGCTTTAGGTGTGAGGTCAAATGGTTTATTTGAGATTTTTCTTGTTTCCTGAGGTAAGCTTGTATCACTATAAACTTCCCTCTTAGAACTGATTTTGCTGCATCTCATAGGTTTTGGATAGTTGTGTTTTCATTATCATTTGTCTCTAGGTATTTTTTTATTTCCTCTTTGATTTCTTCAGTGATCCATTAGTTGTTTAGTAGCATATTGTTGAGCCTCCACATGTTCGTGGTTTTTTGTAGTTTTTTTCTTGTAGTTGATTTCTAACCTCATAGTGTTGTGGTTGGAAAAGATGCTTGATGTGATTTCAGTTTTCTTAAATTTACTGAGCCTTGCTTTGTGGCCCAGGATGTGATCTATCCTGGAGAATGTCCCATGTGCACTTGAAAAGAATGTGTATTCTGCTGCTTTCGGATGGAAGCAATATCAATTAAGTCCATGTGGTCCAATGTGTCATTTAAAGCCTGTGTTTCCTTATTGATTTTCTGTCAGGATGACCCATTCATTGAGGTAAGTGGGGTGTTAAAAGTCCCCCACTATTATTGTGTTACTGTCAATTTCTCCTTTTTTAAAAAAAAAATTCTCCTTTTATGTCTGTTAACAATTGCCTTGTATATTGAGGTGCTCCTTTGTTGGGTTGCGTATGTATTTACATTTGTATTATCTTCTTCTTGGATTGATCCTTTGATCATTATGTAGTGTCCTTCTTTGGCTCTTGTGACAGTCTTTATTTTAAAGTCTATTTTGTCTGATATAAGTATTGCTACTCCAGCTTTCTTTTGATTTCCATTTGTGTGGAATACCTGAAACCCTCAGTTTCAGTCCATATGTGTCTCTAGATCTGAAGTGAATCTCTTGTAGGCAGCATATATACGGGTCCTGTTTTTGTATCCATTCAGGAAGTCTGTGTCTTTTGGTTGGAGCATTTAGTCTGTTTACATTTAAGGTAATTATCAATGTGTATGTTTCTATTGCTATTTTATTGATTGTTTTGGACTTGTTTTTGTTTTTATCTTTTGGGGAGGTTTTTTTTTTTTAATTTTATTTATTTATTTAATTATTTATTTTTGGCTGTGTTGGGTCTTCGTTTCTGTGCGAGGGCTTTCTCCAGTTGCGGTGAGTGGGGGCCACTCTTCATCGCGGTGCACAGGCCTCTCACTGTTGTGGCCTCTCTTGTTGTGGAGCACAGGCTCCAGATGCGCAGGCTCAGTAGTTGTGGCTCCCGGGCCTAGCTGCTCCACGGCATGTGGGATCTTCCCAGACCAGGGCTCGAACCCATGTCCCCTGCATTGGCAGGCAGATTCTCAACCACTGCGCCACCAGGGAAGCCCTGGATTTGTTTTTATAGGGTATTTTTTCCCCCTTTCTTCCTTTGTTCTCTTGTGATTTGATGGCTATCTTTAGTGTTATGTTTGGATTCCTTTTTCTTTTTTGTGTGTATGTCTATTATAGATTTTTTTTGCAGTTACCATGAGGTTTTTGTATAGCAGTATATATATGTATGCTTGTTTGAAGTTGCTGATCTCTTAGTTTCAAATGCATTTTAGATACCCTGCATCTGTACTCTCCTCCCCTCATGATTACTGTTTTTGATACCATATTTTACATCTAATTGTTTTGTGTACCCCGTAACTGCTTATTGTGGATACAAATGATTTTACTACTTTTGTCTTTTAACCTCCCTACTAGTTTTGTATGTGGATGATTTCCTACCTTTATTGTATATTTGCCTTTACCAGTAAGCTTTCCCATTTTGTAATTTTCTTGTTTCTAGTTGCGGCTTTTTCTTTTCCACCTAGAGAAGTTCTTTAGCATTTGTTGTAAAGCTGGTTTGGTGGTGTTGAATTCTTTTAGCTTTTGCTTGTCTGTAAAGCTTTTGATTTCTCCATCAAATCTGAATAAGAGCCTTGCTAGGTCGAGTATTCTTGTTTGTAGATTTTTCTCTTTCATCACTTTAAATGTATCATGCCACTCTCTTCTGGCCTACAGAGTTTTTGCTGAAAAGTCAGCTGATAGCCTTATGGGAGTTCTCTTGTATGTTGTTTGCTGCTTTTCCCTTGTTGCTTTTATTTTTTTTAATATTTATTTATTTATTTATTTAGACTGCACCAGGTCTTAGTTGGGGCATGCGGGATCTTTGTTGCGGCATGCGGGATCTTTAGTTGCAACATGTGGGCTCGTAGTTGTGGCATGCATGCGGGATCTAGTTCCCTGACCAGGGATCAAACCCGCACCCCCTGCATTGGGAGTGTGGAGTCTTACCCACTGGACCACCAGGGAAGTCCCTCCCTTGTTGCTTTTAATGTTCTCTCTTTGTCTTTGTCATTTTGATTAGTGTGTCTTGGTGTGTTCCTCTGTGGGTTAATCTTGTATGGGAATCTACACTTCCTGGACTTGGGTGACTGTTTCCTTTCACAGGTTAGGGATGTTTTCAGCTATTATCTCTTGAAATATTTCCTCAGGTCCTTTCTCTCTCTCTTCTCCTTCTGGGGCCCCTATAATGTGGATGTTAGTGCACTTGATGTCGTCCCAGAGGTCTCTTAAACTGTTCTCATTTCTTTTCATTCTTTTTTCCTTTTTCTGCTCTGTGGTAGTGATTACTATTCTGTCTTCCAGCTCACTGATTCGTTCTTCTGCTTCATTTAACCTACTATTGATTCCATCTTGTTTATTTTTCATTTCTGTTATTGTATTCTTCAATTCTGTTTGGTTGTTCTTTATATTTTCTTATTTTTTGTTAAAAATTTCAGATTTCTCACTCTGTGTATCCATTCTTCTCCCAAGTTCTTTGATCATCTTTACTGTCATTACTCTGAACTCTTTCTTGGATAGATTGCCTCATCTTTACTGTCATTACTCTGAACTCTTTCTTGGATAGATTGCTATCTCCATGTCACTTTCTTCTGGGGTTTTGTCTTGTTCCTTCGTCTGAAACATGTTCCTCTGTTGCCTCATTTTGTTTAAATTTTTATTTGTATTTTTGTGTATGTGGTAGGTTGGTTACATTTCTCGACCTCGGAGAAGCATCCCTCTGTAGGAGACATCCTATGCATCCCAGCAGTGCATTCTCCTCTCATCACCAAGGGCCAGAGGCCAGCTGGTCCCAGGGTAGTATCTGGCCTGCATTTGCAGATTCGGTCTGCAGGCTGCAGGACCATAGTTTTCTTGCTTCTGATGTCTGCCCCCTGGTGGGTGAGACTGGTCTAGAGGCTTGTGCAGGCTTCCTTGTGAGAGGGGCTGGTGCCTGCCCACTGGTGGCTGGAGCTGGTTCTTGGCCCTCTGGTGGGCAGGGCCATGTCTAGAGGGCTCAGAAGTCTTTAGGCAGCCTGCCTGCTGATGGGTGGTGCTTTGTCCCCACCCAGTTAGTTGTTTGTCCTGAGGCATCCCAACACTGGAGCCTACATGCTGTTGGGTTGGGCCATGACTTGGTGCTAATGACCCAAGCAAGATGTCAGCCTCCAAGAGAGTCTATGCAGGTGAATACTCCCAATATACCTGCCACCAGTGTCTATGTCCCCTGGGTGAGCCACAGCTGTCCCCTGCCTCCCCAGGAGACCCTCCAAGACCAGTAGGTAGGTCTGGCCCAGGCCTCTATGAAATTACTGCTTTTGCCCTTGGTCCTGGTGCAACATGAGATTTTGTGTGCACCCTGTAAGAGTAGAGTCTCTATTTCCCCCAATCCTGTGTAGCTCCTGCAATCAAGCCCTGCTGACCTTCAAAGCCAAATGCTCTGGGGGCTCCTCTTCCCAGTACCGGACTCCTGGGCTCGGGAGCATGACATGGGACCCAGAAATCTCACTTCTGTGGGAGAACCTGTCTAATATAATTATTCTTCAGTTTGTGGATCACCACGCAGGGTGGGGGCGGGGGGGTGGTGAGTTATGGGACTTGATTATCGCGAGTCCATCCCTCCTATTGGTCTCATTGTGGTTCCTTCTTTTGTCTTTAGTTGTGGAAGATCTTTTCTGGTAGGTTTCAGACTTTTTCAATGATGGTTGTTCTGCAGATTGTTGTGATTTTGGTGTGCTTGTAGAGGAAGTGAGCTTAGGATCCTTCTATTCCACCATCTTGGCTGCTCTCTCTCTGTTTCTGTTTTGTTATATTCATTCGTTTTGCTTTTTAGATTCCATGTATAAGTGATTACATACAGTATTTTTCTCTGACTTATTTCACTAAGCGTAATACCCTCCAAGTCCATCCATGTTTATGCAAATGACAGAATTTCATTCTTTTTATGACTAATATTCCATAGTAGGTATGTATATATGTATATGTATATATATATATATTTATTTTTACCACATCTTCTTTATTCATTCATCTGTTGATGGACATAGATTGCTTCCATATCTTGACTGTTATAAATAAAGCTGCTATGAACATTGGGGTGCGTATATCTCTTCAAATTAGTGTTTTTGTTTTCTTCAGATAAATACCCAGGAGTGGAATTGCTGGATCATATGATACTTCTATTTTTAATTTTTTGGGGAATTTCCATACTATTTTCCACAGTGGCTGCACTAGTTTACGTTCCCACTGACAGCGTACTGGGATTCATTCCATTTTCTCCAGATCCTTACCAACATTTGTTGTTTGTAGGCTTTTTGATGATTAACCATTCTGACAGATGTGAAGTGATATCTCACGGTGGTTTTGATTTGCATTTCCTTGATGATTAGGGATGTTGAGCATCTTTTCATATGCCTGTTGGCCATCTGTGTATCTTCTTTGGAAAAATGTTTGTTCAGGTCTTTTGCCCACTAAATAGGGTTGTTTATTTTTTTCATATTGAGTTGTATGAGCTGTTTATATATTTTGGATATTAACCTCTTACCAGTCATATCATTTGCAATTATTTTCTCCCATTCAGTATGTTGTCTTTTCATTTTGTCAGTGGTTTCTTTTGCTGCACAAAAGCTTTTAAGTTTAATTAGGTTCCATTTGTTTATTTTCCCTTTTGTTTTCTTTACCTGAGGAGACAGGGATAAAAAAAATATTGCTACAACTTACATCAAAGGGTGTTCTGGATACATTTCATTTCTTTTTCTTGCCTTAAAGCAGTGAATCGAGCCCTCATCACAGTGTTGAATAGAAGTGATAAAGCAGACATTATTGCCTCATAGCTAATTCTGGGGGGAGAGCATCATTAAATATGATGTCAACTATAAGTTTTTTGTATCTAATACTTACTAGATCAAGGAAGTTTCTTTCTATTATTAGTTTGCTGAGAGTTTTGTTTTTTTTTTTTTTAATCAGGAGTGGATATTGGGTTTTGTCAAGTGGTTTTTTTTTTTTAATCTATTGAGATGGCTTTTTTTCCCATTTAGTCTGTTAATATGGTGAATTATATTGACTTTCAAATGTTAAATCAACCTTCACTTCTTGGCATAAACGCCATTTGGTGTATTATCCTTTTTACACATTGTTAGATTTGATTTGCTAACAGGTAAAGAATTTTTGCATCTATGTTCATGTGGGATATTAGTTTCTAGTTTTCTTTTCTTGTAATGTCTCTGTCTAGTTTTGGAACCAGTGTAATGTTGGCCTCATAGAATAAGTGGGGAAATATTTCCTCCTCTTTGGTTTTCTGGAAGAGGTTGAGAATTGGCGTTATTTGTTCCTTAAATATTTCATAGAATTCCTCATCTGGGTCTGAAACTTTTGGTTTCACTGATTTTATCTATTTTTGTGTGTGTGTGTTCTATTCTATTGATTGCTGCTTTGATCTTTATTATTTCCTTTCTTCTGCTTACTTCAGGTTTACTTGCTGTTCTTTTTCTGATTTTTTAAGATAGAAGCTGAGGTTATCTTTTCTAACATAAATATTTACTGCTGTAAGTTTCCCTCTAAGTATTGCTTTAGTGCATCCCAAAATTTTGATATGTTGTTGTTTGGGAGGTCCCAAGACCACCCATATGTTTGGAGATTTACTAAAAAGACTCAGGGACACAGAGGCAGTTGTACTCATGGCTATAGTTTATTACAACAATCATAAAAGGGAAAAGATATCAGGCAGAGTCTGGAGGAAAACAGGCATAGGCTTCCAATGTTCTGCCCTTCCTTCCCCCAGATGATGTCACACAGAACAAGCTCCTTTCTGTAGCAGCAGAATGCAACAATGTGTGTGAAGTTATTTTCACCCCTGTACTCAGAGTCCAAGGCTTTTACTGGGAGCTGGTCCCAATAGCACAAGAGCCAGCCACAAATATCAAAATTCCCATCTCCCAGAAGGAAAGCAGGTGTCAATACCCCAAATGGGCTAAACAGTCTTATCATTGTAGGGAACATTCCAAAAGTCAAGTTCACAGACACCAGCCAATGGCCAACCCTGAAAACAGGCTCCTCTGAAGATTACAACCTCAGACCTGCTCTCTAAACTCTTTCTTGCACTGCATATTTTCATTTTCATTTAGTTCAAAATGCTTTCCAGTGTCCCTTTTGATTTCTACTTTGGTCCATGGGCTGTCCAGAAGTATGGTTTTTAGTTTCCAAATATTTGGGGATTTTACAGATACTTTTCTATTATTGGTTTTTAATTTAACTCTATGTGGTCAGAGAATGTACTTTGTGTGATTTGAATCCATTTAAATTTTTTGAAACTTGTTTTTATGGTCAGATAAAGGTCCGTCTTAGTCAACATTTCAAGTTCATTTGAAAACAATGTGTATTCTTTTGTTGGGTAGTGTTCTATAAATGCCAATTAGGTCAAAGTGGTTGATTGTGTTCTTCATATTTTATATATTTTTACTAATTTTGTCTAGTTCTATCAGGTTCTGAAAGAACAGTGTTAAGATCCTCAACTGTCATTATGGGCTCGTCTCTTTCTTTAATTCTATCAGTTCTTATTTCATGTGTTTTGAAGCTCCATTGTTAAGTAATATACATTTATGATTATTATATCTTTCTGATGAATTGACCCTTTTATCATTATGAAAAGTTCCTCTTTATATCTTTTTAAAATAAATTTATTTATTTATTTATTTATTTTTGGCTGTATTGGGTCTTCGTTGCTGCGCATGGGCTTTCTCTAGTTGCCACAAGTGGGGGCTACTCTTCGTTGTGGTGCACAGGCTTCTCATTGCGGTGGCTTCTCTTGTTGCAGAGAATGGGCTCTAGGCGTGCAGGCTTCAGTAGTTGTGGCGCGAGGGCTCGGTAGTTGTGGCTTGCAGGCTCTAGAGCACAAGCTCAGTAGTTGTGGCACACAGGCTTAGTTGCTCTGCAGCATGTGGGATCTTCCCGGACCAGGGCTTGAACCCATGTCACCTGCATTGGCAGGCGGATTCTTAGCCACTGTGCCACCAGGGAAGTCCCTCCTCTTTATATCTGATAATACTCTTTATCTTCAAATCTATTATATTTTTTATATTAATATAGCCACTCCAGCCTTCTTATGTTTATTAGTTTGAAGGATGTATCTTTTCCCATCCATTTACTTTCAATGTGTATGTCTATTTAAGGTACACTTCTTATAGACAGCATATAGTTAGATTTTGATTTTTTATCAATTCTGACAATCTCTGTATTTTAATTGGAGTGTTTAATCCATTAACATTTGATGTAATTATTCATATGGTTAGATTCAAGTCTACCATTTTATCATTTGCTTTTTGTTTGTCCCTCTGTTTTGTTTTTGTTTTTATTTCTCTGTTCCTTTATACAGGCCTTCTTTTAGATTATTTGGACAATTTTTTAAGTGCTGTTTTATCTGTTGGCTTTTTGTTAAATCTCTTTGCATTTTTTGATAGTTGCTCTAGGGATTATCATAAATATCCTTAACTTTACACAAGCTACTTAAACTAATATTGTACCATTCATGAGAAACATAGCAACCTAGCAACTATAAGTTCCACTCACCACTCTCCTTCCTATTCTGTATGCTGTAGTTTTCATATATATTACATCTATATACATTATAAACCCCTTAAGACAATGGTATGATTTTGCCTTAAACACATGTGTATTAAAGAAATTAAGAGAAACTTTTCTCTAGTATTTATCTAAGTATTTGCCATTTCTGAATGCTGAAGATTGATGAGAAGGCAGCGTGCACAGTTGTTCTATCCTTCACCCTATCTCTTTCCAGTTCTGTGCCCTTGGGTAAATCCCCTCATCACTTGGCCTGAGTGCCTCCCTCTATGACATGTCAGTAGCTGTTTTAACTGCCTACAGGCTGTGGACTGAACCACACAGTCTCTCCCACATACATCTCAACTCTAGGGTGTCTAATTCTTGAGAAGTTGCTCTCTTGATATGGATTTTTTGACACTGAAACTGTTCTCAGTGGACAAAGCAGTTTCCTTACTAGGAGCTTTCAAAATAGTTGCCACATACGTGACGTTTTAGATGCTGTGCTGTTGCCTCTGATGTGGCCACTAAGGAAGCTCCAGCTGTGTCTCTAGGCCCCTCTACTGACAGATTTCTTGATAGGGTGATGAACAGTCCCCTACACTTGGACTGCAGTGCCTTCTGTCCTGAAGCAGACCCACCTGCACAGTGTCAAGGTGGGTAGTTTCATCTCTTGAGGAAGCCTGGGGGCCCAAGGGTATGTGTGCTACTGTGAGAACCTTCTGGTGATGAAGGCTCCACATGAACAGCCCCAGGCACTGAGGGTCAGGTTAGACAGGTAGACCAGTCTAAATGATCCCAAATAATTTGTTACTTGGACAGGACCAAGATTGTAACAAAAAGTATTTAAATTTTAAATCTATGTGGGTGTCCAGCTGCTTTTCAGATAGAAATTTCAGATATGTTTTTCTTGTACATTTTAAGCATTAATAGTACTGGAGTCTGTAAAACTGAAAGCTAAGATAGAGGAAATAACACTCTGTTTAGAGTGAGAATGTATCTCATGACTCTATTTGATGCCATCTGTTCCTATCTCCCTTCCATCAGCCAGGCCACCCCAGAAAATTAAATCTCTCTGTGATATCCTCCTGCAGCTAGCCTGTCATCACAGAACTCCACTCATCGCCATTACTGACTTGAAGGAAAAGTTACAATTACAGCCTTCGAGTAATGTTGCTCCTGCTTGGACTTAATTGGCATTTTTATTGTGTTTGGAAGGGAGAAAACTGTCCATGCCATATGGAAGTTGTGTACTTTTTAAAAATTATGAATGCTGCTTGATTCATCCATCTTGTTACCCTTTATCAGGGTGGAGAGGTGGTGTTTAATACCCCTCTGTGCCTTCATTCCTAAAGGAGCATTTCCAGACCAAATTCAGTTAATGGTCTCACTTACTAGTATTTCTTAACAGGTGGCATCAGCCCCTAGACTTGCAGCTTAGGACCAGAAATGGCTGTAGTGTTCCATGCAGTGACACAGAAGTGGGAGATGTAGGCAGTGCAGAGCTGTTCAGAGATCCCCTGAGAATTAGGAGACAGCAGTGGCTGCTGGGAACTGTGTAACACACTGCTGAGCATGGGCCCACCCATCTGACACACGAGGAAACTACACTCAGAAGGGGACTGGCCTGCCAGGTCCACTAGCTGCTAGCTGGTCAGTGTGACTCCTGCAGCCTCTCCAGCTGATGCAGTGCTGCCTACCCCCTTCCCCAGCACCATCAGCCTGGCTTAGTAGCAGATCACTCATCTCTAAAACCAGGGTTTTGTCTGGGTCTGCTTTCATTCTCTGTTAAAGGAAGTCCTCAGCTTCTTCAGCAGAAGAAAGGGGCCAGGTATGAGGAGCTCCAGACCTCTACCCACCCCTGCTGTTCCAACTGAAGTCACTCTGCTTTACCTGTTTTATATTTTGTGAGAGTTAATTCAAAGAAAGCCTTCTGCAGCTAAACCCTGGTCTAGCGCTACCCCTGTCCAGTGTGATCAATGCCAGAGCTGGAGGTGATTGAGTCATTATCATTGTCAATATGTGCTACTTACTTGCCCTGTCCGCATCCACAAGCCCTACCCAAGCTTCTCAATCTTCCCCACCAAACCTAATCCTCCAACCAGGCCTGATTCCTCCTGCTGAAGCCAGGGCATTTGGGGGGCCGAGGATGGGCACATCACTTACGACTGTTTCCCCTACTTCACTCCTAGACTTTGATTATTTCCATATTCAGGCACCACCTGACCTATTCATATTTAATTTTCCTTTAGAAGGAGTCACTTTAAAAAAGATTTTTTTTAATTGAAGTCTAGTTGATTTACAGTGCTGTGCCAATCTCTGCTGTACAGCAAAGTGACTCAGTTATACACATATAGACATTCTTTTTTATATTCTTTTCCATTATGGTTTATCACAGGATATTGAATATAGTTCCCTGTGCTATACAGTAGGACCTTGTTGTTTATCCATACTATATATAATAGTTTACATCTGCTAATCCAACACTCCCAATCCATCCCTCCCCCACCTCCACCTTGGCAACCACAGGTCTGCTCTCTATGTCTGTGAGTCTGTTTCTGTTTCATAGATAGGTTCATCTGTGCCATATTTTAGATTCCACATATAAGTGATATCATATGGTATTTGTCTTTCTGACTTACTTCACTTAGTATGATAATCTCTAGTTGCATCCATGTTGCTGCAAATGGCATTATTTCATTCTTTTTTATGGCTGAGTAGTATTCCATTGTATATATGTACCACATCTTCTTTTTTTTTTTTTTTTTTCTTTAAACATCTTTATTAAAGTATAATTGCCTTACAATAGTGTGTTAGCTTCTGCTTTATAACAAAGTGAATCAGTTATACATATACAATAGGTTCCCATTACTCTTCCCTCTTGCATCTCCCTCCCTCCCACCCTCCCCACCCCACCCCTCTAGGTGGTCACAAAGCACCGAGCTGATCTCCCTGTGCTATGCGGCTGCTTCCCACTAGCTATCTATTTTACATTTGGTAGTGTATATATGTCCATGACACTCTCTTACCCTGTCCCATCTCACCCCACCCCCTCCCCATATCCTCAAGTCCATTCTCTAGTAGGTCTGTGTCTTTATTCCCGTCTTGCCACTAGGTTCTTCATGGCCTTTTTTTTTTTTTTCCTTAGATTCCGTATATATGTGTTAGCATACTGTATTTGTTTTTCTCTTTCTGACTTACTTCACTCTGTATGACAGACTCTAACTCCATCCACCTCATTACAAATACCTCCATTTCATTTCTTTTTATGGCTGAGTAATATTCCATTGTATATATGTGCCACATCTTCTTTATCCATTCATCTGTCGATGGACATTTAGGTTGTTTCCATGTTTTGGCTATCCTGAATAGTGCTTCTATTAAAATAGGGGTGCATATATCTTTTTGAATTATAGTTTTCTCTGGGTATATGCCCAGGAGCAGGATTGCTGGGTCATATGGTAATTCTATTTTTAGTTTTCTGAGGAACCTCCATACTGTTTTTCACAGTGGCTGCACCAACTTACATTCCCACCAACAGTGTAGGAAGGTTCCCTTTTCTCCACACCCTCTCCAGCATTTGTTATTTGCAGACTTTTTAATGATGGCCATTCTGACCAGTGTGAGGTGGTACCTCATTGTAGTTTTGATTTTCATTTCTCTAATAATTAGTGATGTTAAGCATCTTTCATGTACCTACTGGCCATCTGTATGTCTTCTTGGGAGAAATGTCTATTAAGGTCTTCTGCCCATTTTTCGATTGGGTTGTGTGTTTTTTTGTTGTTGAGTTGTATGAGCTGTTTGTATATTTTGGAGATTAAGCCCTTGTCACTCACATCATTTGCAAATACTTTCTTCCATTCCATGGGTTGTCTTTTCTTTCTTTCTTTCTTTCTTTTTTAAGGTTTCCTTTGCTGTGCAAAAGCTTGTAAATTTGATTAGGTCCCATTTGATTATTTTCATTTTTATTTCTATTGTCTTAGGAGTTGACCTAAGAAAACATTGGTACAATTTATGTCAGAGAATATTTTGCCTATGCTCTCTTCTAGGAGTTTATGGTGTCATGTCTTATGTTTAAGTCTTTAAGCCATTTTGAGTTTATTTTTGTGCATGGTGTGAGGGTGTGTTCTAACTTTACTGATTTACATGCAACTGTCCAACTTTCCCAGCACCACTTGCTGAAGAGATGATTTTTTCCCCCATTTTATATTCTTGCCTCCTTTGTCAAAGATTAATTGACCATAGGTGTGTGGGTGTATTTCTGAGCTCTGTATTCTGCTCCATTGATTCGTATGTCTGTTTTTATACCAGTACCACACTGTTTTGATTACTGTAGCTTTGTAGTATTGTCTGAAGTCTGGGAGAGTTATGCCTCCTGCTTTTTTTTTTTTCCTCAGGATTGCTTTGGCAATTCTGGGTCTTTTATGGTTCCATATAATTTTTTTGGATTATTTGTTCTAGTTCTGTGAAAAATGCCATGGGTAATTTGATAGGGATCGTATTAAATCTGTAGGTTGCTTTGGGTAGTGTGGCCATTTTAACAATGTTAATTCTTCCAATCCAAGAGCATGGAATATCTTTCCATTTCTTTGAATCCTCTTTAATTTCCTTTATTAATGTTTTATAGTTCTCAACATATAAGTCTTTCACCTCCTTAGTCAGGTTTATTCCTAGGTATTTTATTTTTTGGTACTATTTTAGAAGATATTGGTTTTTTACATTCCCTTTCTGATATTTCATTGTTAGTGTAAAGAAACGTAACCGATTTTTTTTTTTAATTTTTATTTATTTATGGCTGTGTTGGGTCTTCGTTTCTGTGCGAGGGCTTTCTCCAGTTGTGGCAATCGGGGGCCACTCTTCATCGCGGTGCGCAGGCCTCTCACTATCACGGCCTCTCTTCCTGTGGAGCACAGGCTCCAGACGTGCAGGCTCAGTAATTGTGGCTCACGGGCCCAGTTGCTCCGCGGCATGTGGGATCCTCCCAGACCAGGGCTCGAACCCGTGTCCCCTGCACTCTCAACCACTGCGCCACCAGGGAAGCCCCTAACAGATTTTTTAATGCTAATCTTGTATCCTGCTACTTTGCTGAATTCATTTATTAGATCTAGTAGTTTTTGTGTGGAGTCCTTAGGGTTTTCTATATATAGTATCGTGTCATCTGCATATAGTGACAGTTTTACCTCTTCCGAGAAGGAGTCACTTTTAAAACTTTATATCACCACAGTAATCGCTACCATAAAATGGAATACCACAATCGTTAGCCATAATGGAAGGTAACAGTAAAATAGATGTAGTAGAAAAAACCCCACAGTGTTAGTAAATCTAGACAGCTATGGCTGTTGGTTGAAAGTTCAGAGACTGAGCCCCCTCTCCTTGGAAAGTGGTAGGTGTTAAAGACCCACCAACCTGAGGCTTTCTCCTTGATAAACCCAGAAGGCTTGGAAAAACATTAAAGACAAATGATTTGAATATATGTTTCCAGGTTATTTAGCATCAAGTTTTGGAATACCCTTAACTTACCTTTTAACCCCTCAGCATCACACCCTTTGTGAAATGCTATCTTGGCACTTTTGAACCAGCTTCGTGAAACTATCTGTTTTGTTTTCTATCATATCCCCAGTGTCTAGAACATTACCTAGACACATAGTACATGCTCAACGCGGAGTGAATAAATTCATTGTGACAGTACTTGTTTTTTGTCCCCTATTAGTAAATCCCTTGAGAGCAGGGACTAGGTCCTAACCACCTTTGTCTCACAGGCCCAATAAATATTTCTTGAATTGAATTAGAAGATGAGGTATCAATTAGAGATGCCCTTTTTCTCCTGGGGGTGATTGTTCACAAAATGCAAGCAAAGATTCTAATGAACAGCATTTTCAGAATGTCAGGACACACAATGATAACGCTGTTTTACAATTCTGTCCTCTCATTACTAATTTTTCCTTTGTGCTGTCCCACCTCTGGGTAGCTTTCAAAGGGCCTGATTTATTAAGCAAAGGTCCCGCTGATTGCTTCTATCTTATGCTAATCTCAGTGCAAACGAAGCCTGGGTGTCATTAAGCAGTTTAATGACTCTCTGTTGAGTGCTGGGATAACAGGAGTGAGAAAATGTTAGATCATTGCAGTTCCCTCATTCTCTTGACAAAATCTAGCAGGCATCTGAGTTTACACAATAGAACATTTAGCAAAAGTGCCATCGGTCATGGATAGTTCTTTGAGAGCAAGAAACTTTAAGCAAAATGAAATTTCTTTCATATAAGTTTATATATAAGTTTTATATATGTTTCTCTTTGTCACTGAGCAGTGAGGGGACACAGGCTAGAGGAATGATGGCATAGAAGTGAGAAACACAAATGTGCTGCTTATGTGTCTACCTTAAAGGAAATGATTTCTGTAAACTAAAATCAATCCTGAAATAGCAAGCAGCGCTGCATCCAGATTCTCAACAAACAGGATACATCTGTGAAAGAGCAGGCCGAGGGAACCAGCATTATCTGGGCACCCACTATTTGCTAGGCCAGTGGTTCTCAAAGTATGGCCACTGGATCAGCAGCCTCAGCCTTACAGAACTTGTTAGAAATGCAACTTCTCAGGCCCTGCCCTACACCTACTGAAACAGAAATTATGGGGGCCCAGCACAGATGTGTGGTTTTATGTGTGTGTGTGTGTGATTTTTCTTTTTTTTTTTGGCTGCGCCTCACGGCATGTGGGATTTTAGTTCCCCAACCAGGGATCGAACCCGTACCCCCTGCAGCGGAAGCACAGAGTCTTAACCACTGGACCACCAGGGAAGTCCCAGGAGTGTGGTTTTAACCAGCCTTCTATGTGATTCTGACATAAAAGACCAGCCTGAGAGCTAGTACGCTAGGCATTTTGTACACATTATTTCATTTGATCCTCTTAGATCCTAAAAAGTAGGCATTGGTCCCCATTTACCCGTAAGGAAACTGAAACTCAGTGAAGTTCATAAGTTTATACAACTAAAAATGGAGATATCAGAAGATCTGTTGGCAATCCTATGATTTTTCAGCTTGAATCAGTGTTTCTCAAACTGTAATGTGTAATCAAATCACTTAGAGATTACATGTTAAAATGCAGATCCTGATTCGGAGTCTGGAGTGAGCCTGAGAGCGGGTGGAGTTAACAAGCTCCAGGTGTTGCCGGTGCTGCTGGCACAGAGCATTCTGAGTGGGGAGGCATCAGGAATTGCAGCGTGGTCCCCAGACCTGCAGCCCTGGCCTCACCTGGGAACTTGTTAGAGATCCAATTCTAGGCAGAGGTTTGAGAATCACTATCGTATTTCCATATTAGAAAACTCAGTATTTGCCAGGTATGAAGCAAAGTGGTGCTTACATGGTAGGTATTTGAAAGCAATTAAAAGAGAAGCTGGACAAGGGATAAAAGATAAAACATCTAAGCCTGAATGGCCACTTGCATTAAGTGTTTTCCCATGAGATAAGCATACAAAGATGATTTTCACTGGGCTATATCATGAGAGTCCTTCTCTGTGTAAAGGCTTTTGCAAGTGCATGTTGAATGTAGGGCCAGTGGACGCTAGTAAGAGAAGTGAGAGAAATTTCGACCAAGGGATACCAGCCATATCTGAACATGCTAGATCGGAGATTGCACAGAAGGTTGTTTAAGTTTTTCCAAGAAAATACCTAGCAGCACAGGAGATATTTACTTTCAGCAAATTAATTTAAAAAAAAAAAGCAGCTTGAGATCTTTCTTTTTAATCTTGTGTAATCTTAAATATTCATATGCATTTTCATTTATATCAAACCAATGGATGTTGCTTTGATATAAGTAACATTTTAAATTACCATCAAGATAAAAGAGAGGAGAGATGATGTTATTTTGAGTCTGTTAGGCTCATAAAATTAACGGAAGTGAGGAGATCTGACATGGAACATCAAGATTGGCATCCAGGCAACTTCTCCTCTGTCTTGGTGCTATAGTATTTTGAGAAACCAGACTCAGAGTACGTGAGAATAATGACAACAACTTGTCCATGGCTTTGGGAGCTTATGTAAAGGTAACCATTGAGGACAGGGATCCAGAATGTTGCATGAGGAGTTTTCTTTCAGTGTTTGGGGAACACTGTTGGTGTTTGTTTGCTATTTGGGAATTTTGAGAAGTGTATCTTCAAGTGGTTTTTGAAAATAGAGCAGACAAAAAGGATCTTTGATCTATGCATCAGATATTCATACCTTCTGAGGAAATACTCATCAAAGTATTTTCAGTTAAGAAAGATGATCAAAGAAATTCTGTATTAGTCCACTCACACTGTCATTTTCCTTGCATGTAAATGAAGGGAGGGTCTCGAATGACTCAGTTCCCATAATCAAATTTCTCATCCAGCGTTCAAACTCCACTGCATTACTGAAGTCTTGTCATTATACATGAAAGCATTTAGTTTTGTCATGAAGTTGTTGGTCAAGAATGTTCACTCTTAAAGATTGCTTACACTGATTATTTAAGAGAATAGTGCTTTTCTTCATCTTAACCAGGTTTTTACCCCTTTTCATCATATTTGGGGTGGGGAAGACACAAAAAACAAGCAAACAATACAAAGCCAAAGGTTGAAACTCTGATCAAAGCCAGCACTCTTCTGTATAATCAAGAAATATTTCAAAGTCACTTATCATTCCTTTACAAATGTATGTATAGATATGAACAATCATTTTGTTTTTTAAATAATATTTACTGGGTTTTATCACTGCATTGATTACAATGAGAAACTTAACGAAGAATCTCTCAGAGGCGCAGCAACTGGTTCAGGGATGAGGGTGCACTCAGGTGTTTGATAGCCTTGATTTCTCACCATCACACCAGCTCTTTTGCTTGTCATAGATTTGGCGCTATCAGAGCACACGGATTTTTTTTTTTAATCACTACTGTATTTGCTTTTTTTAAAAAAACACTCATTTTATGGAAAACTTCCTTATCAGTATTTTACCATGAAATGCTTAAGAGACATCCATATTAAGTATAATCAACAAAGACCAATATGATGGTCAAATCATTAACAACAGTGTTTTCACCACAAGCTATAAGGTAAAGAACCTGGTTAACCTCAGTCTCTTATGGACTCATTTACTGAACTTCTATGTGCAAATACTATGTTAGCACTCAGTATACAAAGGTAATCAAGTGAGACACAGCTCCTGCTAAAAGTAGGACTTACAGTTGGGAAGGATAACAAACAATCAAATAAGTACAAAGTTATGAACTGTAAAAAAAATGCAATCAAGGAAAAGTCCATTGAGAACATATGACACTAGGACTTAACCTCATGAGGGACTGGGATGGGCAGGAAATACCTGGGAAGGCTTCCCTGAGAAACCACCTTTCAGCTAAGATCTGCAGGATAAATAGGCAAAAGGAAGAGAATGGATTGGGAAGCTTTCTGGGCAAGAGTCACATGTGCAAAGGCTCTGAGGTAGTAAAGAACATGGAAAAATTAGAGGGATGGCAGTGTGGCCTGCAAGCTGAAAGCCCAGGACAGAGTGGCAGGGGTCAGTGGTGCATCTGGGGAGCTGGCAGGGGCCAGGTTGAGGAGAGCCTCATAGCCAGGTTGTTAAATGGGGCTGACCCTGAGACCAATTGGGAAGTGTGAGTTTTAAGCAGGAGAATGACAGGATTAAATGTACAGTTTTGCAAGATTACACTCATTGAAAAGTTGAGAATGGATTAGGTTGGGAGGGTTATTGCTGAGGTTAGAGTTAGAGGAGAGCTGATGGTAGCCTTGTACTCTGACAGTGGAGAGAAATGGGTAATCCCAGAGGTATTTAGAAGTGAGATTTTACAGGATTTGATGATGGACTAGACATGAGGATGAGAGAAAAGGAAGCATCACGGATGACCCCCAGGCTCACATACTGGGAATCTGGTGATTTTGATTGCAACTGATGCCTCGTATGACTCTGTCATTCCATGATGACAAAAGCGGATTCAGATATTTCTACCAAATGCTATTCACACTCTCCCAAAGTGATTCTGAAATGAATGTTGAAGGAGGTATCTAGTATTTATTTGCTTGTTAGCTTGTTATTGTTGTGATCCTGGCCTTGACTCATTATTTTTTTAACATCTTTATTGGAGTATAACTGCTTTACAATGGTGGTTAGTTTCTGCTTTATAACCAATTGAATCAGCTATACATATACATATATCCCCATATATCCTCCCTCTTGAGTCTCCCTCCCACTCTCCCTATCCCACCCCTCTAGGTGGTCATAGAGCACCGAGCTGATCTCCCTGTGCTATGCAGCTGCTTCCCACTAGCTATCTATTTTACATTTGGTAGTGTATATATGTCCATGCCACTCTCTCACTTCATCCCAGCTTACCCTTCCCCCTCCCCATGTCCTCAAGTCCATTCGCAACGTCTGCATCTTTATTCCTGTCCTGCCCCTAGGTTCATCATAACCAATTTTTTTTTTTATTCCATATATATGTCTTAGCATACGGTATTTGTTTTTCTCTTTCTGACTTACTTCACTCTGTATAACAGACGCTAGGTCCATCCACCTCACTACAAATAACTCAGTTTCATTTCCTTTTATGGCTGAGTAATATTCCATTGTATATATGTGCCACATCTTCTTTATCCATTCATCTGCCAATGGACACTTAGGTTGCTTCCATGTCCTGGCTATTGTAAATAGTGCTGCAATGAACATTGTGGTACGTGACTCTTTTTGAATTATGGTTTTCTCATGCTATATGCCCAGTAGTGGGATTGATGGGTCGTATGATAGTTCTATTTTTAGTTTTTTAAGGAACCTCCATACTGTTCTTCATAGTGGCTGTATCAATTTACATTCCCACCAACAGTGCAAGAGGTTTCCCTTTTCTCCACACCCTCTCCAGCATTTATCGTTTGTAGACGTTTTGTTGATGCCCATTCTGACTGGTGTGAAGTGATACCTCATTGTAGTTTTGATTTGCATTTCTCTAATGATTAGTAATGTTGAGCACCCTTTCATGTGTTTGTTGGCAATCTGTATATCTTCTTTGGAGAAATGTCTATTTAGGTCTTCTGCCCATTTTTGGATTGGGTTGTTTTTTTGATATTGAGCTGCATGAGCTGCTTATATATTTTGGAAATTAATCCTTTGTCAGTTGCTTCATTTGCAAATATTTTCTCCCATTCTGAGGGTTGTCTTTTCGTCTTGTTTATAGTTTCCTTTGCTGTGCAAAAGCTTTTAAGTTTCATTAGGTTCCATTTGTTTATTTTTGTTTTAATTTCCATTTCTCTTGGAGGTAGGTCAAAAAGGATCTTGCTGTGATTTATGTCATAGAGTGTTCTGCCTATGTTTTCCTCTAAGAGTTTTGTAGTGTGTGGCCTTACCTTTAGGCCTTAAATCCATTTTGAGTTTCTTTTTGTGTATGGTGTTAGGGAGTGTCCTAATTTCATGCTTTTACATGTAGCTGTCCAGTTTTCCCAGCACCACTTATTGAAGAGGCTATCTTTTCTCCGTTGTATATTCTTGCCTCCTTTATCAAAGATAAGGTGAACATATGTGCGTAGGTTTCTCTCTGGGCTTTCTATCCTGGTCCATTGATCTATATTTCTGTTTTTGTGCCAGTACCATACTGTCTTGATTTCTGTAGCTTTGTACTATGGTCTGAAGTCAGGGAGCCTGATTCCTCCAGCTCCGTTTTTCTTTCTCAAGATTGCTTTGGCTATTCGGGGTCTTTTGTGCTTCCATACAAATTGTGAAATTTTTTGTTCTAGTTCTGTGAAAAATGCCAGTGGTAGTTTGATAGGGATTGCATTGAATCTGTAGATTGCTTTGGGTAGTATAGTAATTTTCACAATGTTGATTCTTCCAATCCAAGAACATGGTATATCTCTCCATCTGTTTTTATCATCTTTAGTATCTTTCATCAGTGTCTTATAGTTTTCTGCATACAGGTCTTTTGTCTCCTTAGGTAGGTTTATTCCTCGGTATTTTATTCTTTTTGTTGCAATAGTAAATGGGAGTGTTTCCTTAATTTCTCTTTCAGATTTTTAATCATTAGTGTATAGGAATGCAAGAGATTTCTGTGCATTAATTTTGTATCCTGCTACATTACCAAATTCATTGATTAGCTCTAGTAGTTTTCTGGTAGCATCTTTAAGATTCTCTATGTATAGTATCATGTCATCTGCAAATAGTGACAGCTTTACTTCTTCTTTTCCAATTTGGATTTCTTTTATTTCTTTTTTTTCTCTGATTGCCATGGCTAAAACTTCCAAAACTATGTTGAATTTTAGTGGTGAGAGTGGGCAACCTTGTCTTGTACCTGATCTTAGTGGAAATGTTTTCTGTTTTTCACCACTGAGAACGATGTTGGCTGTGGGTTTGTCATATATGGCCTTTATTATGTTGAGGAAAGTTCCCTCTGTGCCTACTTTCTGGAGGGTTGTTATCATAGATGGGTGTTGAATTTTGTTGAAAGCTTTTTCTGCATCTAGTGAGATGATCATACGGGTTTTATCCTTCAGTTTGTTAGTATGGTGTATCACATTAATTGATTTGCATATATTGAAGAATCCTTGCATTCCTGGGATAAACCCCACTTGATCATGGTGTATGATCCTTTTAATGTGCTGTTGGATTCTGTTTGCTAGTATTTTGTTGAGGATATTTGCATCTGTGTTTATCAGTGATATTGACCTGTAGTTTTCTTTTTCTGTGAACATCTTTCTCTGGTTTGGTATCAGGGTGATGGGGGCCTCGTAGAATGAGTTTGGGAGTGTTCCTCCCTCTGCTACATTTTGGAAGAGTTTGAGAAGGATAGGTGTTAGCTCTTCTCTAAATGTTTGATAGAATTCGCCTGTGAAGCCATCTGGTCCTGGGCTTTTGTTTGTTGGAAGATTTTTAATGACAGTTTCAATTTCAGTGCTTGTGATTGGTCTGTTTATATTTTCTATTTCTTCCTGGTTCAGTCTCGGAAGGTTGTGCTTTTCTAAGAATTTGTCCACTTCTTCCAGGTTGTCCATTTTATTGGCATATAGTTGCTTGTAGTAATCTCTCATGATCCTTTGTATTTCTGCAGTATCAGTTGTTACTTCTGCTTTTTCATTTCTAATTCTATTGAGTCTTCTCCCTTTTTTTCTTGATGAGTCTGGCTAATGGTTTATCAATTTTGTTTATCTTCTCATAGAACCAGCTTTTAGTTTTATTGATCTTTGGTATTGTTTCCTTCATTTCTTTTTCATTTATTTCTGATCTGATCTTTATGATTTCTTTCCTTCTGCTAACTTTGGGGGTTTTATTGTTCTTGTTTCTCAAATTGCTTTAGGTGTAAGGTTAGGTTATTTATTTGAGATGTTTCTTGTTTCTTGAGGTAGGGTTGTATTGCTATAAACTTCCCTCTTAGAACTGCTTTTGCTGCATCCCAAAGGTTTTGGGTCATTGTGTTTTCATTGTCATTTGTTTCTAGGTATTTTTTGATTTCCTCAGTGATCTCTTGCTTATTAAGTAGTGTATTGTTTAGCCTCCATGTGTTTGTATTCTTTACAGATTTTTTTCCTGTAATTGATATCTAGTCTCATAGCGTTGTGGTTGGAAAAGATACTTGATACGATTTCAATTTTCTTAAATTTACCAAGGCTTGATTTGTGACCCAGGATATGATCTATCCTGGAGAATGTTCCATGAGCATTTGAGAAGAAAGTGTATTCTGTTGTTTTTGGATGGAATGTCCTATAAATATCAATTAAGTCCATCTTGTTTAATGTATCATTTAAAGCTTGTGTTTCCTTATTTATTTTCATTTTGGATGATCTGTCCATTGGTGAAAGTGACGTGTTAAAGTCCCCTACTATGATTGTGTTACTGTTGATTTCCCCTTTTATGGCTGTTAGCATTTGCCTTATTTATTGAAGTGCTACTATGTTGGGTGCATAAATATTTACAATTGTTATATCTTCTTCTTGGATTGATCCCTTGATCATTATGTAGTGTCCTTCTTTGTCTCTTGTAACAGTCTTTATTTTAAAGTCTATTTTTTCTGATATGAGAATTGCTACTCCAGCTTTCTTTTGATTTCCATTTGCATGGAATAGCTTTTTCCATCCCCTCACTTTCAGTCTGTATGTGTCCCAAGGTCTGAAGTGGGTCTCTTGTACACAGTATATATATGTGTCTTGTTTTCGTATCCATTCAGCCAGTGTGTGTCTTTTGGTTGGAGCATTTAATCCATTTACCTTTAAGGTAGTTATCGATATGTGTGTTCCTATTACCATTTTCTTAATTGTTTTGGGTTTGTTATTGTAGGTCTTTTCCTTCTCTTGTGTTTCCTGCCTAGAGACGTTCCTTTAGCATTTGTTGTAAAGCTGGTTTGGTGCTGCTGAATTCTCTTAACTTTTGCTTGTCTGTAAACGTTTTAATTTCTCCTCGAATCTGAATGAGATCCTTGCTGGGTAGAGTAATCTTGGTTGTAGGTTTTCCCTTTCATCACTTTAAATATGTCCTGCCACTCCCTTCTGGCTTGCAGAGTTTCTGCTGAAAGATCAGCTGTTAACCTTATGGGGATTCCCTTGTATGTTATTTGTTGTTTTTCCCTTGCTGCTTTTAATATTTTTTCTTTGTATTTAATTTTTAATAGTTTGATTAATGTGTGTCTTGCTGTGTTTCTCCTTGGATTTATCCAGTATGGGACTCTCTGCGCTTCCTGGACTTGATTAACTATTTCCTTTCCCATATTAGGGAAGTTTTCAACTATAATCCTTTCAAATATTTTCTCAGTCCCTTTCTTTTTCTCTTCTTCTTCTGGGACCCCTATAATTCGAATGTTGGTGCATTCAGTGTTGTCAAAGAGGTCTGAGACTGTCCTCAATTCTTTTCATTCTTTTTTCTTTATTCTGCTCTGCAGTAGTTATTTCCACTATTTTATCTTCCAGGTCACTTATCTGTTCTTCTGCCTCAGTTATTCTGCTATTGATTCTTCTAGAGAATTTTTAATTTCATTTATTGTGTTCATCACTGTTTGTTTGCTCTTTAGTTCTTCTAGGTCCTTGTTAAATGTTTCTTATATTTTCTCCATTCTATTTCCAAGATTTTGGATCATCTTTACTATCATTACTCTGAATTCTTTTTCAGGTAGACTGCCTATTTCCTCTTCATTTGTTTGGTCTAGTGGGTTTTTACCTTGCTCCTTCATGTGCTGTGTGTTTCTGTATCTTCTCATTTTGCTTAACTTACTGTGTTTGGGGTCTCCATTTCGCAGGCTGTAGGTCTGTAGTTCCCATTGTTTTTGGTGTCTGCCCCCACTGGGTGAGGTTGATTCAGTGGGTTGTGTAGGCTTCCTGGTGGAGGGGACTAGTGCCTGTGTTCTGGTGGATGACGCTGGTTCTTGTCTTTCTAGTGGGCAGGTCCACGTCTGGTGGTGTGTTTTGGGGTGTCTGCGGCCTTATTATTATTTTAGGCAGCCTCTCTGCTAATGGGTGGGGTTGTGTTCCTGTCTTGCTAGTTGTTTGGCATAGGGTGTCCAGCACTGTGGCTTGCTGGTTGTTGAGTGGAGCTGGATCTTAGCGAAGAGATGGAGCTCTCTGGGAGAGCTTTCACTGCTTGATATTATGTGGAGCTGGGAGGTCTTTGTTGGACCAATGTCCTGAACTCGGCTCTCCCACCTCAGAGGCACAGGCCTGACACCCGGCTGGAGCACTAAGACCCTGTCAGCCACACGGCTCAGAAGAAAAGGGAGAAAAAAAGAAAGAAAAGTAGAAAATGAAATAAAGTTATTAAAATACAAAATTAAAAAATTAAAATGTAATAAAAAAAGAAAACAACAAAAAAATGGACAGACAGAACCCTGGGACAAATGGTAAAAGCAAAGCTATACATCAAAATCACACAAAGAAGCATACACATACACCCTCACAAAAAGAGAAAAAGGAAAAATATATATATATTGTTGCTCCCAAAGTCCACTGCCTCAATTTTGGGATGATTTGTTGTCTATTCAGGTGTCCCAGAGATGCAGCGTACATCAAGTTGATTGTGGAGATTTAACCCGTTGGTCCTGAGGCTGCTGGGAGAGATTTCCCTTTCTCTTCTTTGTTCGTACAGCTCCCGGGGTTCAGCTTTGGATTTGGACCCGCCTCTGCATGTAGGTCGCCTGAGGGCATCTGTTCTTCGTTCAGACAGGACGGGGTTAAAGGAGCAGCTGCTTCGGGGGCTCTGGCTCACTCAGGCCACGGGGAGGGAGGGGTACGGATGAGGGGCAAGCCTGCGGTGGCAGAGGCCGGCGTGACGTTGCACCAGCCTGAGGCGCACAGTGCGTTCTCCTGGCGCAGTTGTCCCTGGATCACGGGACCCTGGCAGTGGTGGGCTGCACAGGCTCCCGGGAGGGGCGGTGTGGATAGTGACCTGTGCTTGCACACAGGCTTCTTGGTGGCGGCAGCAGCAGCCTTAGTGTCTCCTGCCCGTCTCTGGGGTCCGCGCTGATAGCCGCGGCTCGCGACCGTCTGTGGAACTTGTTTAGGCGGCGCTCTGAATCCCCTCTCCTCACGCACCCCGAAACAATGGTTTCTTGCCTCTTCGGCAGCTGCAGACTTTTTCCCGGACTCCCTCCCGGCTAGCACCGAAGCCCGAGCCTCAGCTCCCAGCCCCGCCCGCCCCGGCGGGTGAGCAGACAAGCCTCTCGGGCTGGTGAGTGCTGCTCGGCGCCGAGCCTCTGTGCAGGAGTCTCTCCGCTTTGCCCTCTGCACCCCTGTTGCTGTGCTCTCCTCCGTGGCTCCAAAGCTTCCCCCCTCTGCCACCCGCAGTCTCCGCCCACGAAGGGGCTTCCTAGTGTGTGGAAACCTTTCCTCCTTCACGGCTCCCTCCCAGAGGTGCAGGTCCCGTCCTTATTCTTTTGTCTCTGTTATTTCTTTTTTCTTTTGCCCTACCCAAGTACGTGGGGTGTTTCTTGCCTTTTGGGAGGTCTGAGGTCTTCTGCCAGCGTTCAGTAGGTGTTCTGTAGGAGTTGTTCCACATGTAGATGTATTTCTGATGTATTTGTGGGGAGAAAGGTGATTTCCACGGCTTACTCTTCCGCCATCTTGAAGGTCTCGAGATCTGTATTATTAAAGTTTTATCCCGGTGGTCTGGAACCAAAACTGCAGTATCTTGAAGTTATGCCCTGCCCCATTGAAAGCCCCACATCCTCCTTCCCTTGTCACCTTGAGTTTAGCTCAAGTCGCCTTCACCTCGGATGCCAAAACTGTTCCTTGACTCATTTTAATTGCTAAAAAGTCTCATGATTTTTCACTGAAAAAGTTATTTCTGAGTTTTTCTCCTATAAGAGATACCAGGATTTAGGTTCATTTGTAACTGCATAATTCACAAAATCAATCAATAAAATTATTAAAATCAATGTATTAAATAGTTACCTAGGTAAAGCTTATACTTCTAAGATTGACAGCTGCTATCTACAATTCCTTAGTGATGGTTTGAAATGGAACATCATCCTCATGCCCAGGCTCGTGGTACAGAGTCCCAGGGACCATGACATGTCACTCACCTTGCTCAATTTCAGGCTGTTCTCAATTTTCTTCATCTTATTTATTTTCACAAATTTTGAAATTGTTTCAGACTTCCAGTTTTTAGCCATCAATCCATATTGTCAGTTGAACATTTAATTTTCTCAATATTTTATTATGAAATTTTTCAAACATATAAAAGAGTTAGAAGAATTGTAAGTAAATACACTTGTACTCACCACCTAGGTTCTGTAAGTAACATTTTGCTCAATCATCTGTCCATCCATATATCTATCAGTCCATCTATCCATCCCCCAATTCATCCATCAGTCCATCTTATTCTTTGATAGATTTCAAATTAAGTTGCAGACATCAGGACATTTCACCCCTTGGTACTTTGGCATGCATATTATTAATGAGAGTTTAATATTTGTTTGTGAGTTTTTTCATTTTTTAGGTAAAAGTTACATACAGTGAAATGTACAAATCCTAAGTATAATATTCCTTGAGTTTCAGCAAATGCATATGCCTCTGTATTGCAGACCCCATCAAGATTTCAAACCTTCCCAACCCAGACGTTCCCTCACGCCCCTTCCCAGTTATCCCTGCCTCCACTCCCTTCCTTCCCACGCCCGGAGGTAACACTGTTCTGACTTATATAACCACAGAGTAGTTTTGCCTGTCCTAGAGCTTCATAAAGTGTCTCCTCTTTTGTGCTGGCTTCTTTCATTCATCATCAGTGTTTTGAGATTCATTCATGTTGTATGTATCAGTATTTTTTTCTTTTTCCTTTTTATTTCTACCGCAGTTTATTTCTCTTGTTGATGGACTTCTGGGCTGTTTTCAGTTTGGGACTCCTTTGAACATTCTTAGACAAGTCTTTTTTGTGAATATATGCTTTCATTTATCTTGGGTAGATACTTGGGAGTAGAGCTGAATACGGAGGAGTTGGGTCATAGGGTAGGCATATGTTTAATTTTATAAGAAACTACCAGACCTTTTTCATAGTGGCTGTACCACTTTATACACCCTCCAACATGTGAGAGTTCCAGTTTGTTCCACATACTTGACAGAATTTCTTTTTTGGACATTCTGGTGGATGTGTAAAGAAAATATCGTTTTAAAATGATTATTCTTTAAGAGGAAAACAATCAAATGACCCTGAAATCACACATACACACACGTGCACACACACACCCCCAGAATTCGCAGTGCTTTTGAGCCAAGCATAATCAGGTATCTGTACACCAAGCATTTAGCACAAGGACAGTAACACTTGTGAGAACCTATAGTATTTTAAGGAATTAAAAGATTGGAATTATGATTTTTTTTTTTCTCCAAAAACAGGCTGTAAGCTTCCAAGGCCTTGCTAAGAAATTCCAGCTTTGAGCTCTGGGAAGAGTGGCACAGGCAAGGCCAGCAGTATTCACATTGCAGAACTTTAGTGCTGAAGCCTGGGGGACACATGATGTCAGAACTCTTCATCATTACTGTATGCATTTCCACTACAAAAGGGAAAACAAAAACACTACGCTCTGGAGAGACTGGCTGACATGTAACCATTGAATCACGGTTTCTTTTCTTTGCTTTAGCATGCACGTGACAAAACCTATCGAGAGCAGAGATTCAAACCCTCCCCAGAATTACAAAGAAAATTGTATTCAAACAGATGCCCTTCACTGAACCCGGGGATATTGTCCTCAGACCCCAGTTTAACAAGCTTGCGCCCGGCTTCCCTTCTGGGGCCTGACTGTAGAGAGCAACGTGGCAAAGAGAAGTGGTTTTAGATGGAGAGAGCCGGGTTTAAAATTGGGATCTGCTGCCTGCTGGCTGTGCGGTTTAGACAAGCCCCTCAACTTCTCGAAACCTCAGCGTCTGCATCTGTCAGAAGGAATGACAACCTTTCCTCCTTTCGAGGGTGCTGTAATGACTAGATTGTAAATGTAGGGCTGCTAGCACCGTGCACACATGTAAGAGATGGCTGCTGTGGTCACAGGAGAAGTGGTTCCTCCTCTCTTCCTGACCACAGTCCTCAGGCCCACAGGCCTCTCCTGGCTGCCCACCAGCGAGTGCCAAACTACAGGACCACTCGTTCTCTGTATTTCCTCAGTGACCCTGACTGAGAATTATGAGGAAATAATTTTAATAGAAGCATTCATACCAAGTTATAAATGATGGGTGGGTTTAGCCTTCCAACAAGAAAATCGTAATTCTAAAAGAATTGTTTTCATCCAAATGAATCTTCGGTTGTAAAAGGAGGTATTTGGGAGAGGAAGGAAGATAACCTGAGTTGGAAGCTTCAGTAAAAACCTAGCACTGCTGGGGTGTGATGGGCAAACTGTCCTCAGGCACTGCTCTTACCACAGAGGATTGTGAAGGGAATAATGACCTAACACAGCCCTGCAGAACCTCTGCGTGCAAAGCAAGTGGTGATTGGTTGTTTGAGGAGTATTTCCAGTCTCTGCTGCTGTCCATAACGAAGAGCCCATCAGAGGCAGATGAGCCAATTTAGGGGCACAGGTTTATGGGGGATGCAGCGTGCTCAGCTCAGAAACTGCCGAACGCAACATCCTGTGTGGAGAAAGGCCAGAGCCACCTCAGCAGACAGACCCAGTACCTCTCCTCTCCCCTCCTCCCTGTCCCCTCTTCTCCCTTCAGGGGCAGGTGCACATTTCTGTCCAAAAGTCAGGGTTGGACTGTGCATCTACTGGACCTTGGGCTTCATCTAGTTCCATCGAGACTGGACACAAAGCCTACACTGACTTCCCAGGAGGCCCACAGTTCAATCAGCTGACCTGCAGAAGTCAACAAAAGACAAGAAAGTAGCTTTCTGTGTAATCTGGGGAGCCATGGGACTTTGTTCCTAAAGGAGAGATGTAGTGTGATTCAAAGAGAAAAGCTAAGCATTTAAAGATCACTTGCTTTTGAGCTAAAGCTGACTGAGAAAAAGTTGTATTCATTTGGTTATCAGAAATTCATACTGCACTCAGTAGCTTTGTAGCGAATGATCTTTATTTGTAAAGGAAAAACATAAAACAGTTGTTCACAGAAGAAATAAAAATTTCCCATAATTACGGGATAAATAAGTCACATATAAGACCAAGATCTCACACAGGCTGGCCATGTAATTTTTTCTGTAATTATGTGGAATGAACTGTGCAGAATAATTCATACAAAACCCCTATTTTAACACTTCAATTTTACATGATTATTTTTCAGTGGTTCAATCAGGCTGGAACATTTTACTGTATCTGAAATATATGGGACTTCTGGCTGTTACAGCTGATGTTGCTAAACCATACTAATCTTCCCCCATAAACAGTCCTACATACTCATCTGTCTTGTTTTTCAGGTTAACTTATTCCATTCATTCAGTGCCTACAAATGTGTGATGGTTTGAGAAACTGGAAGTAGGTGGATTTAGCAGCAAAGCAGCATGATTATAATCATGATAAAGCTAGGTGTGCCCCAGTAACAGTGTCTTAGTTATAAACACCAGAAATGCAGAACCCCCAAAGAAAGCATATTTATTATTTCTAATGTTAATAACTTCACTAAACATTTGACAAGATATGTACTGAGCATTAGCACAAAAAAATTGATACTAAGAAAGAACTAGGTGCAAAATTGAATCTAAAGTTCAGAGCTTATGAAGAAACGTTTAGTAAATTGACTGTCTATAATTGAAGTGCATTTGAAGAGCTTTTGGGGAAGGTTTTTTAATATCCTAGGCTTAAATTCAGATTGCTTTTATATTACAGGAAAAATGTATAACATGTCTGAAATATAAACAGAGTACATATAAAAATCTTAAATTTTGTTTTAAATTTTGGTTTTTTGTCTTTCTGCATTTCTGCAGACTGTCAAAATGAGAACAGCTGACTGGAGATCTAGATGTCTTGCTTAGCAAGTGTATCCCTTGGGTATCTCCCTGCTGTCAGGCTCAGGCATTCTATAAGTGTCTGGATGTAACAGAGAATTTGTAGTATTATCACCTGGTGTCCATCTTTCATCTGTTCATATTATCTGTGTGACTTCTTGTTTTCTTGAATTTTTCAGAGTTTTTAATGAAATTGTTTGGTTGGAAATGTAACTAATACCATATTTAAAATCTCTTTTTCTTGCTTTACCAAACTTCTGAACAACTTTAGATTCACAAGGTTCATCGTGACTCAGGAGATAATTCTCAAACAGGTGAGGATACTTCAATTTCACTCTTACATACTCAGGTGGAATTTGTGGGTTCAAGTCTATGAATCACTCTGAAGAAGTCTGGATTGACAGTCACCACCCCAGAACTTGGATTGCTGATATCTGAGTGCTGATACTGACAGGTCTGAGAGCGAGGTTAAAAGCAGGATCCCTTAAAAAGCTTTGAACCTTCATTCATGGCAACCTTTTCTACTGAATGCCTTCTTCATCCTGGTTTCTTTCGCTGACTAGAAACCATGGAGAGCAAGATAAACTCAAAATAGAGAGTGGGCCAAAAGTCCAGGGGACACACATTATTATACCATAGTTAGTCTTCCCTTTCTTTGCAGCAGTCAGTGACTACATACAATTAGAAAATGTGAATGGGCCCTCACCTGGCAGTCAGGAGCAGCAAATCACCATTTCAGCTACCCACATCCTCACATCATACCTTGGGCAAGACTCTCGCTGTCTGACTCTTGGTTTCCTCTGCCATAAAAAGAGGAGGCTGAACCTAATGACTTCTACATTTGAAAGGTCTAGAATTCTTTGATCATTAGAGGGGAAAATCAGTCTGCTACCAAAGATTTAAAATTCTCATTCCTGCACACACACCACACATTCTCTCCCTTGTTGGTGGCTTTCCCAGCCACTGAGGCATAAAGTTGGACCCTGGGCTACTTACTTAGTGCCTTTCCTGGATTCTAAAATGGACCATATTTTCACCTGCTCAGAAAGATTTCATTTGATCTTTCTGAGCTTCAGTTTCTTCATTTGTAAAATGAATTAACAATACCTATCTCATTGTGGTTATGAGGATTAAAGGAGAAAATTTATATAATGTCTAGCAGTACCTGGCGTTTAACTGTTTGGTATCCTTCTCCCCTTCCCTCCACACTTTTTCTCTGTCTCTCTCTTTCACAGATGTTTTAGTTTATTTCTTTAACCCAGTGAGAGTATTATTTTAACTTACTTACGAGCTTCTGAGTGTCAAAAACTGTTATAAGCATTTTCATATCCTTTACAGTGCCCAGTATTGCCTTGCACATAATAGACACTCAATAAATACAGAACATTGATTAACTGAAACCCTCCCATCTTGGAAAGCATAAGTTCCACCATTTATTAACTCTTGGACCTTGAGCTACCCACATAATCTCTCCAAGTTTAAATTTCCTCATCAGTAAAATGGGGATTGCACTATGTAGCTTTCAGAATTGTAATGATTATGTAAGATAATTACTATATTTAAAATAAATAGTAAAGCACAATGTCTGGTGCATAGTAGGTGCTAAGTGGTAGCTATTTTTTTAAAATTGATGACACTGTATCCTTTTTTGCCATTGAGTACAGCTATTTGAATCTCTCTTATCCTTCTTTTCTCTGGTTTTAAAGTTCATTCCACAACATCTTTTGAGAGAATGAATAAATGAATTCTTTGATTTAAATGGCCTTTATTGAATAAATAATTTCTCCAAACTTTTAGTCTTTTCTATTGCTATAGATTTTGTTAATTTTAGCTGAGATAAAAGTCAGAAAGAATCAACATTATCCATCTTTGAATAATTATTTCTAGTGAATGATTTAGAATTCAACCAGCCAGCCTGGGCTATAGCCTCCCTAGTTTAGTTTTATTTGGAAACTACATTTTGAGGAATTCTTGTGCTCTTTAATCCTGAATTTAATCTTAAGTATTTAATAAGTTAGATTTAATCTCTTATCTGGTAAACAACTGTTAGGAATGTGTATGATTATTACATTCCTAAATGTAATAGGCTAAATCCAATGTCTTGCAAGTGACCACTATTAGTTCCTCAGGGTTTGAAAGATGTAATATGATCTTAACAATATAATTTTATAGGTATCTTATAAAGAAATACTGAAACTCAAATCCAAGGCTAGGAAAATTATTAAGGCAGGGTCTGAAAGAAAATTAGGCAAAGGGGTAGTAAAATAGTTTAAGTTAGGTGATTTAAGACAAGGTCTTATGGCTGACTATTTTGTTCAGATTAACTTTATAATAGTTCTGCCTTCCATTTTATGCTGTATAAATATAATTCAAGTTTCATTACTGATTTAACCTTTTTAAAATTGAATCAGATGTTTAATGACATTAAAGTAAATGGTTAAAAAGGTGATCTAGAGAAATATCTAAGACATATTATAAAGTGATAGCAAGTAGTAGAATAATATTATAACATGATCCCACGTTTGCTTAAAAAGAAGGTATACAGGGGCTTCCCTGGTGGCGCAGTGGTTGAGAATCTGCCTGCCAATGCAGGGGACACGGGTTCGAGCCCTGGTCTGGGAAGATCCCACATGCCACGGAGCAGCTGGGCCCGTGAGCCACAACTACTGAGCCTGCGCGTCTGGAGCCTGTGCCCCGCAACGGGAGGGGCCGCGATAGTGAAAGGCCCGCGCACCGCGATGAAGAGCGGTCCCCGCACCGCGATGAAGAGTGGCCCCCGCTTGCCGCAACTAGAGAAAGCCCTCGCACGAACCGAAGACCCAACACAGTCAAAAATAAAATAAAATAAATAAATAAATAAAAAAAGAAGGTATACAGATGTAATTAATAATAATAGGCAAACATGAACTTTATATTTACTATGTAGCAGGCACTGTTCTAAGTGCTATCTATGAATTAACTTGTTTACATCTCACAACAGCCTATGAATGAGATGCTATAACTACCCCCACTTTGCAGGTGTGGATACTGAGGCACAGAGAAGGAACATTCCCAAAGTTACACAGCTATTAGATGGCATAGTGGAGATTGGAGTTTTGGCAATTTGGCTCTGGAACTGGTTCTCTTAATTACTGTGCTCTCTTGCACTTTTTTTGGTGTCACTAGACAATTCTTTAAAAAGCATTGCATCTTTTTTTCTCTCTTGGAATATGATCATTTATCAGTGTCTAAGAAAAGCATCCCCCTGCTGAAACCTGCACATCTGCCTCCTTTCTGCACAGTGAGGAGAAATTCTGTGTTATGGTTAAGTTTCTCTCCTTGCTCATGGGTTACTCCTACAAGAAGCAAATACCCTGAAAATGCATTTTTCTGAAGCCACCTCTGCTGCCCTGACATTTTTATCCTTTGGTCCTCACTGGTAGCGTGCACCGTTTGATTAGATCTCACATTAATGTGACAGCACATTTTGAGCATTAAATTCAAAGTCTGCAAAGACTTACACAGATTTTTTAAGTGCTTTTTTTCCCTCAGAAAACAAGGCCAAAAGTGAGAGTTAAATTGTTGGAATTTGTTGGGATTAGAAAACTGCTTCTTCTTCTCTTCATTCCTGAGATCAACAATCTGCATCATTTGATGAAATCATATCCTCAGGAGAACCTAGAAAACCATCAAGAGGTCTGGCTTTACAGAGGGACCTAAAATTGGTCCAAATTAGTTTCTCAAATAAACTCAACTCTCTGTGGATTTGACTAGTATTTTATTTCCTCAAATATCCCCATAAAAGCCTTCCCCACCCATTGAAATGTATTGTCCTTCATGTCAAAATGAACCCCTCAAAATTTCCCCCAAGTTTTAATGTTTATTTTCAAGAAGATATTTATTAATGGAACTAAATAACCCTTAATAATAAGCTCCATTACAATGTAATGTGGTACCACAAGGAAAGGACATCATTTTACAATTAATATGACTGATAATTCTGTGTGTGTTGATGATTTGAAGAGACAGTGGCTCACTATTTCTTAAAAATATTTTACAGTGCTTAAAAAGTACCCTCGTTTTCTTTGGAGAATGAGGGAAAAAATATGTCTAAACTTTGCCTGTGAATAAGCTTGAAAACTAATCACTCTCCATTACTAATCTGAAATCCTTAGAGTCTCATTCATTCAGATACAAGAACAGGAGGAAAGAGTCCATTGATGTGAAATCAATATCATCTCGAGGCAGTGATGGTAAGTTTTTCACATTTCCTTGACTTTAAAGTGTAGAAAATGGCACAGGAATATATTTAAGAATTCCTCAGCATATAAACAAAACCCCAAGGAATAGGATTACAACTAAACTGGCTTTTTTCCTGTAGGTGGAAAATTTTTTAGGCCTTTTTATTCTTTTTTTTTCACTTTTTATAGTCTTTGCCTTCTCTTTGAAATGACTCCATGCTTGTTCCTTTATGGCCTAACGTGTGTTAGGCCACATAACCCCTAGAGCAGCTCAGTTTCAATAGCTAGGTCACTCTTAGCTGCTATCCTTCAGGTCACAATGGGAAACCTGAGCCTGAGGGAAGTGGCTGAACTAGCAAGGACCAAAGACTCTAGGGATAAGATGTATAATTCATAGAGGAAGATGGATAGACCACAAGGCATGCAAGGGATTGGGACCAAGAACGTAAAGGAAGAAAACGGACTGAAATTTTTCCCGATGGGTTGAGGGTGTAGATAAATGAAGAGGGTATCCATTTTAGAGGATAATGGATGAGGGCATTTCAACTGCATTAGTTCAGTTTTCAGAATAGAGTTTGAGATGGGATCATCCATTACCTCTCCAGGGCATGGGAGAAGTGAAGGCTGAAGAGTATGGAAGAGCAGCAATGGTGGCCGCTCTGGCAGTGGAGATGGCTACAAAGATGGCTGACCAGCAGGCAGGCTCTGCTGACATCGGCTACATTAAGTTATCAGATCTATAACATGCGAATTCTCTTCCCTCCTGCCTGCCTCTCAGGGAGGGGTAGGAAGATCTAATGAGAACAATGCTTTTAAAATAAAGCTTCTACCTTTTGGATTTTGAACCACATGTAAAGATAGGATATTTTAGATGGAGAGGATAATGGATGAAGGAATTTCAACGGGATTAGCTCAGTTTTTGCAGATGAGAGCTAGACCCACCGTGGGCTCCTGGTGTTAAGAACCTAAAGGCGCAGGGAGGTGGGGAGCCTGGCCCTCACTCAGAATGAGAGGGGCTCATTCTTCTGCCCACCCCACCCTGGTCACGGATCGTGCCTCCCCTCCTACACTGCAGTCATCCAGTTACCCAGCCTGTGGCTGAGGACTGAAAGTGGCGGAACTGCCCAAGTTGGGCTTTAGTGACTTACAGGAAAGTAACTCCTGGGGGATCATTAGGCTGTTGGGATGAGGCCTCCGGATCCCATCAACCTTCTCTGAAATCCCCCAGTGGACCTGAGACTCATAGAGCCTTCCTGTCATCAATGTTCCAGGCCAGACCACCCTTCCCAGTCCCTGGCAAGTAGTGGCTGAGCTCTCAGCCTTTTAGGACTAAGAGATGGGTGAATTCATTGCTTTATGGGGAGCAGTGGAGGACAGTAGTCCTGTGGGAATCAGGCCCCCAGTCCATGCAGGGTTCCTTTGCTGCACTTAAGCGCAGCTGAGCCACCAGAACCAGATACAACTTTCTTGACTTCTCTCCAGCACCAAGCTTACAGAATCGTCGCTATCCATCCATGGCAAGGATCCATTCCATGACCATCGAGGCTCCCATCACAAAGGTGAGTAGCAGCTGCTGCCTCTACTCTGCAATCAGGGCCACTGAACACTAGGCTATATTCTGGAGATAAAGTGATGAATGGCATACTATTACCTGTATCATGGGGTTTACAGTCTAGTAAAGGAAACAGATATTAAACAAATAAACACATAATAAATACGTAGTTATAAATTGCAATGACTGTCATAAAGTAAAACAACAGGTTTCTATGAGGGAAAAGTAGGTTAGGGCCCTAGTTTGGTTGGGTGAGAGGGGTGGTCAGGGAGGGTCTCTCTGTAGAGGAAGTAATGTTTGAAGTAAGACCTGAAGGATACAAAGATGTTAGGAGAAGAGGATCCTAGGCAGCAGGCACAGCAAGGGATGAGCACTGAGGTGGGAAAAGGAGGGAATGGAGCAACTGAGGACCTGAAAGAAAGTCAGGTGTGACTGGAGCTTGGAGAGCAGAGGGGAGAAACGGTGACATGGAGTTGTGCAGGGCTCCGTTCATTCTGGCCAATAGAGCTGTAATAAGTTTATATTTTAGTTCATGTGCAACGGAAACCACTGAAGAGTTTAAGGTAGGGGAGTGACATGACCAGATACGTTTATTGAAAATAACACCAAGCTGCCATGCAGAGAATGGACTGGAGATGGCAAGAGTGAAAGGGAAGAGGACAGTTAGGGACCTTTTCCAGAATTCTAAGCAAGAAACTGTGTTAGCTGTACTAGAATTACAGCAGTGGAGGTGGAGAGAAATGAGTAGATCAGGAAATGTTTGGGGGTAAATTCAATTCGTCTTGATGATGAATTATACTGTCAGGTAGGGAAAGAATTGAGGGAAAGTGATATGTCAACCAGGGCCTCCCAGGGTTTTGGTTTGAGCACAAGATTAACAGAAGTGGTTTTTTCACGGCAATGTAGAAACCAGAGGAGTACAGCTCTTGTCTTTCATTTTCTGTTAGGTTTACTTGCTTGCTTTGGGAAGAGGAGAGCAAGGTCGTGAGTTTAGTTTTGGATATGTAAGTAAGACATTCCAATAGATATGTCAGGCAGGCAACTGAATATATAAATCTGAAAGTCAAAAAGGAGTTCAGGGCTGGGATATAAATTTGAGAGTCCTGGGCATGTGGATCGTATGTGTCCAAAGTCATGGAAATGAAAGAGCTCATCTCTGAAAGGACTGTGGAGTGAGAGGAAGGCCCAGCACTAGTCTCTGAGGAACTGCAACCTGTAGAAGAGAGCTAAAGGAGAAGGATCAGCAAAGGAGCCTGAGAAAATGTAGTCCCTGAAGTAAGAGAAACACCGGATAGGGTGGGATGAGAATCATGCTTCAGTACAAAGAGAGTGGTGCCGTGAAAGCACTGGTCATTTTGAACAATAAGATGTGTTATCATCTGATTTCTTTTGGATTCTAGGCACATGAGTGAGTTTTGAGAAGAAGAATCCTAATGTCCTCAAATTTATTCTTTCTCTCTCTTTACTACCTTAGGTTATAAATATAATCAATGCAGCCCAAGAAAACAGTCCTGTCACAGTAGCAGAAGCCTTGGACAGAGTTTTAGAAATTTTACGGACCACAGAACTGTACTCCCCTCAGCTGGGTACCAAAGATGAAGATCCCCACACCAGTGATCTCGTGGGAGGCCTGATGACTGTGAGTGATGAGGAAAAACCAGAAATGCAGGACAGATAATGTTAAGTGCACTCCAGAGAACATATAACATGTAACATATAAACTGTTACCTATAGGTGTAGAAATACCTGCTGTATGGGCTAACATCAGCATAACCAGAAGCAGTTGCAGGAGCACAAATGACTAATTTGTCCTTCTGAATTTGTACTACAGTAAGGAGTAAATAGACAGTTGATTGAAGGCTAAATATCACAATGGAGCCCTTTTGTACTTCTTCCCCTTGACCTGGTATAGCATTCCATTGAGGGTTATGGCTAGGCTTCCTTGGACCTCAGGCTCTTTATATAATGAAAGCGTTGATACTTAGATGACAGCACTAGTTTCCAAAATCTTAGCTGTAGAATTCTTTCTTTAAATAAAACCTTTATATAGAGTTCCCTTTATAATCAACAAAAGCAGAGTGGAGCTGCCGTGGCCCAGTGTGGGGAGGGGAGGAGGAACCACCCCCTGCCGGCACTCCAATACCACCATTTGTAACCACTAAAAGTAGCTTATTTCCAAGGAGTCATCCTGTTCTAGTGTTTTTGCTGTGATCTATTTGGCTGTAATCATAATCCATCAGCAAGTGAAGAAAAATGAGAAAATTCAAATTATTCATTTGTGCTCCCTATTGGAGACTGAAGCTGGAAGAATTCTTTGGGAGAAAAACAAAGTCCAAGAGTCATCGAAGAGTTTTACTTTGAAGTTTTCTGTCTAGCCCTGCCACCAAATGCTGAGTGTTGACTGGCTTTCTGGTCCATCCTCCTTGTTCCTACTAAAGGTTTCTGGTGAGCCTGTAGTTTGAGTGACCTCCTGATCCTTTTGAGCCCCTCGGCTGGCCCAATGCAGTGTAGACTTTAGTTCTAAAGGACACTGGCAAGGTGTGTGTGTGTTTGCCATCTGCAGCAACATGAATGGACTTAGAGATGATCATACTAAGTGAAGTAAGTCAGACAGAGAAAGACAAACATCATATGATATCACTTAAATGTGGAATCTTAAAAAGTGATACAAATGAACTTATTTACAAAACAAAAATAGACTCACAGACATAGAAAACAAACTTATGGTTACCAAAGGGGAAATGTTGGGGGGAGGGTGGATAAATTAGGAGTTTGAGATTAACAGATATACACTACTATATATAAAATAGATAAACAACAAGAACCTACTGTATAGCACAGGGAACTATATTCAATATCTTGTAATAACCTATAATGGAAAAGAATCTGAAACGGAATATATATATATATATATATATATATATATATCTCCAAATCACTTTGCTGTGTACCTGTAACTAACACAACATTGTAAATCAACAATACTGCAATTAAAAAAAAAAAAAATAGAACACTGCCAAGGGTCTGTCAGGAGGCTGGCCACTGCAGAGCTGCAGAACCATTCTGGTTCCTAGAACAAGTTATCTGCCCTCCTTTCCCCTGCTGCCATACCATGTTGGGCTTCCTCTCCAGGTAATGCTGTGAGGAACCAGTACAAGATTCCACCTTTTTTTATGTAGCATTAGGGAAGAGAAGAAAGAAAGATTAAGAACAGAGGAGTTCCTTGTGATATCTGCCTTAGAGGCAGGACAGTTATGGCCATTGTTACTTATCTATTTATCCAGTTTTGAAAATTAAGCTCTTGGCCTAAAGATCCAGAGTGTGACTTCAGGAGAGCCCTTCATTAATACTTTAAACCTTAGCACATACTTTCTGAGGATGACAAATAAGCAATTACAAATGGCTTTTAAGCAGAGGTCTAAATAATTAGGTACTCGGGGGTAGAAGGTAGAGGGCAGGAAAATGAGATGCAAGAACATCTGGGGACTAAAGTTCAAGAGCCTAGTAAATGGCAGAACATTGAAATTCTGTTCACTCCCTTATGCTGCCCTTCCAAAGACCTCAAATCCAGAAACTTCCTTTAAAGGCTAACAGTGAAGCTCATAAGACAGAAACTATAGCTGGAAAAAAGTTAATTTAGATGTTAGTCAAAAATTAGCCCAACCTTTTAAAGGCTTTACATTAAATCATCCCCCAGATGTGGCCCATGGCTTTGGCTCCCCAGGATGCAAATCTAAGAACACAAGAATGACACAGTCCTTGTGAGGGTAATTGGGGTCCTTTCAAATTAACATGTACCCGAAGCAAGATCACTTCTGTGATTTCATTATGTGGCTTCAAAATGCAACAAGAGAAAGATGGCATGAGAACAGAGCTAACTCACAGCTCAGGTGTGAGACCTGAATGCAGTCATAGCCACTTAATTCTCAATTCTTCATCTCCTGGGGCTAACAGCCTTGGAAAGGAGAGTATCCACTGTTTTGTAGTTATTGTTCTCACTTGATTTTGAGCTTCAACTTGGAGTTCCAGATTGACTGGGTTATTCAGGATTCAAATATCTTTGGCTAATAAAGGAAATGAGAGAATAATGATAATGGCATATAAAGCATGCTTCTCATAGCATCTTTCTTTATTCCAGGATGGCTTGAGAAGGTTGTCAGGAAACGAGTATGTGTTCACTAAGAGTAAGTTGTCCTCTATCCACTTGTTACTGATAACCTGTCTCTGGCCTTTTGTCTCCCTCAGTGTTGTGATTATTGTTTGGGAAGGGCCTTGGTGATACTTCCTATTCGTCTCATTGGAGTTTAAGCATCTCTATGGTCTACATTTGAAACCAGGTCTCCTAATATAAATTACTTCTCTGAGCGCTGTCAGAATAAGAATTGCAAATCTCTCTATATTTAAACAGTTAAACTGAATTATTTTTCTATTGGGGGGTCCTGAAGTTTAATAATGTAAGAGAACCCTGAAGGGAAAATCTTCTTACCCCTGGAAGTTCAAGACTTTCTTTCTAGTAGCAACCATGAAGATGACAAATGCTCAGCAGCACTCAAGATTCCACAATTACCCACCCTTCCTGCCCCATCTGTTTGCTCAGATGTGCCCCAGAGTCACAGTCACCTTGGGATGCCAGTAACCATCAACGACGTCCCCCCTTCTATCGCTCAATTACTTGATAATGAGGAAAGCTGGGAGTTCAACATCTTTGAATTGGAAGCTGTGACACACAAAAGGTATGTGGCTTCTCTGGCTGTAGGCAGGGGGAGAATTGATGGACACACTCAAGACTTTCACATCTGGAAACTTTGAGGGAGATGTGAGTCCTTGCCACAAGTGACCTCCCAGGTTCTGCTTTTCATGCCATGCTGGAGGAGTGTCAAATGCGCAGAGAGACTGTGGCCCCTTGAGTGAGCTCCTTTATGGAGAAGAGAGTATTAGCGGGTAAGATGTGGGATCAGCCTGGTGATACCCAGGATGAAGAAATACTGAGCGTCTTCTTCAGATCTACCCAGGTCATTCCTTTGTGCCAGTGAGCCAAAAGTTCTAAGTATTCTCAGCTCCAAACTTGTTGAGGTCCCACCTTACAAAATGAGTTTGAGAGCACCGTAGACTTTTCTTTTGATCCATCCTATAGGCAGGGGAAAGATTAGATAACACAGAAAGTCCTCTTCTATTACAGAAGTCCATTTTCTTCCAGGGGTGTTGGATGTGAATGATAACTATAAATAAGTAACTTAATTCTAAATGACATGACTTTGCTGAACCCACACAAGCCATTCCTTTTGTCCTTAAGCTCAGTAACTTCCTCAGGGGACACAGGAAGTGCAAAGCTTACGTGGAAGCAGAGACAGAGAGGGACTGTCAGGGACCTCTCTCTTGGTTGTTAGAGCCACTGAAGGGCAGGTGACTTAAGACAGTCTAGAATTCATTTGGATTAACCACCATGAGGCACCTAGTTTTAAAGAAGTGGCTGGTGAGGAGGAGATGCTCTATCACCTTCTAATTTGGAGAGGACATATATTTATACCCCTGTGCCTATGAAGCATCAGGAAAAAAAATGACTCAATTTCCCAGTAGCTTCAAAGAAAGCAGCTTCTGGAGCAGTGAATACAATGAATCAGAGTTTTTTCCCCTGTTTTCCAGGCCATTGGTTTACCTGGGCTTAAAAGTCTTTTCCCGGTTTGGAGTATGTGAATTTTTACACTGTTCTGAAACTACCCTTCGGGCCTGGCTCCAAGTGATTGAATCCAACTACCACTCCTCCAATGCTTACCACAACTCCACTCATGCCGCTGATGTCCTGCACGCCACTGCCTTCTTCCTTGGAAAAGAAAGAGTGAAGGTAGAATTTTGATATCACAATCTAGTTACCTGCATAGATTTTAGAGATCTAAGAACCCAATCTTAATAAATATGTTAGGCAAACAACTGTTTTGGAACCAATTTTGACAGAGTTTTTGAGCTACCAAACTGACTGGTCCTTTTGGTATTGTAAAGACATGGCATTTTCTCCTAGCCCTCCCTTCCCACAAATGCTTAAAATAATAATTTATGCCACTGTAGAGACTCTTTTACATGTCTGGCTGACCCACGAACCCATTCTCCAAATGTTCACTAGGAGCCCTTTGTGATACTGGGTTAGAGGACAGAACTTAATTATTATAGCAAATGGTTACTAGGTCTGGAGGTTAAATTTTAGGATCAGAATTTTGTCATTGGTATATTACAATCCAGACAGTAGTGAGCCTTTCAGCATCCTACTGATTTACATACATATATATGTGTGTTTTGTGTAGGTATGAATGTGTATATCTGTATATTAATGACTTGTATAATTCTGCAAGAGTTCCAAGTTCCTTGGTCTTAGAAGTCAATACTGTCACTTACAGGTGCTGATTTGTAGGGCAGTCCTATGTATACCCCACGTATAGCTGGCAAGAGATCCCCATCTCCCCTCTTCCCCAACTACCATCACTTTCACAGTGAAGCTTGTAATTCCTTTGCTACAATTAGAAGTGAAGCTTAGACTATAGATACCCTTGGGACAAGTGCTGTATAGAGACAGGTTCACATCAATCTGCAAATGCTTAACATTCAATCATTTTCTGACTTAGTCTTAAGACCCTAGGTACTTAAGGAGAAGAGTGGTAGTGGGATAGGTAGACAGAGCAGAAATGGCACCAAAATGGGGAGGGGGAATGTTCCCTTCTCAGTTTTGCCAAAGACTGATCCTGGCATTTACTTTCATCAGCAAGAAAGCAAAGAGTGTCATTCAAGAATAATGATGGTTTTGAAGATTTTTGTCTCCTACTTTTAAAAAAGGTGATATCACAGGTGATAACAGCCTGTTTCTATAGCGCTTTTCTTTGAGGAGCTAAGATACTTCCAGATTCCTACTCCAGGTTCACATTCCTCCATTTTACATTACATGAGATATTATACAGCTTAGGTTGCACACTGCCAAACGAGGACAGGACCTGGGCATTAACGCTGAGACCAAAGTGACCTATAGGCATTGAGTTAAAGATGAACCCCACTTAAGCAGAAGCACTCTAGAAAAATATAGATTAAATGCTTGATAAATTATGGAATGCTTAGTCACTTTATTATCTCCTTTCCTCTCCCTCCTCTAAAATAAGAAATTTTCTTTAAATTGTTTGTTCTGCTAGCACATGCAGAGTCTGAATTCTCAAATAGCAGCAATACAAACAAGTCTAAGACTAGATACAATACGCTTGTAATCCAAAAGACATTTTCTAAGAGGCCAAAGAATCAGAAAATTTAGAGCTGCAAAGAACCCTGGAGAATTGGGCTGGAAGGGACTCCTGAGGTCAGAGGTTTAGTAGCAGCCCAAGATCACTGGTTAGTCCACCATGAGGCGCTTCGAGTGGGATTTATTCCTGAGGTGTCTTTCACCAGACCTGCTGCCACTGAGCAAAGAGAGTCAGAAAAATGTTTTTACCAAATATCCATGTCATCTGTCACCCCTAATTTCTTTATAAGGCTAAAATTCTTAATGTCACTGTGACATAGCTCCACATCCTCAACCCAGCCATATAGATAACATGTCCAGAGCTGACATTCCCCTTCAATTTGTTGCACACCCTATCCCCTTCCCACTCTTCCCAGTTCCCAAGAACCATTGCAAGTGGAGAGATCAGGATAGCCAGCATTCTTTTGTTATTCTCTGAGTGAGTGACTATTTGTCCTAGAAAAGGAACTGTTTGAAAGGCTAATGTAGAATGGAGTCCATTCTGGCCAGTCTGCTTCAGTGTGATCCAAATCTATTCCTGCTGGTTAAAGGAGGAAAAAACTACGCAGAAATGTCTGCACCTCCAAGGCTTTGGGGAACTTCTCCTGCCGTGGGTTTGGTGGGGAAGTTTTCTTCCACAGACAGTCCCTCCCTGCTATGGGAAGAGCCTTGCTTCTCCCATCTGCTAGTGAGCAGCCCGGTCTTCTTTCCCTGCCTCCATCCATTTCTTATCAGACACTGCATTATTAGACAGTGCCCACCAAAACTGCAGGGCATGGCCTTTTATTGGTATCTTTGTAAAAGTGCCAGGTCTAAATCAGTGTAAGTTGGAAGGAAAGACATGTCTTGTCTAATGCTATTTGTTGTCTATTCCACTTACTTGAATCTATGTCACGGAAGAATTTAAAAATAAATTGGCCCCATACTCCAAACAAGATTGAACATACTCCAAGAGCACTAGCTGGAGGCCCAAAGTTTGGCCCTCATGGGTCCTCACCGCACAGGTAGAATCAGTGAGAGTGGAGGCCAAGTCAGGGCAGCTCTGGATTCTGACTGTACCTGTGGGTTCCCACAGCCTCTCCTAACCAGCAGCAAAAGGGGGCTAGGCATATTTGCTTGCCCTGGGCATTACAAAGTCAGTCTCTGAGAAGAGCTGAAAAGAATGGCAGCGACTGCTGTCCCCCCCTCAGGAAACAGGTTCATGTGGACTTGAGGCAAGCCAGGACTGTCCACCAGCTCCAGGAGGTCAGGATTGGAAATGGAAATGGCTTCCTTCTGGTAGGGACAGCTTTCAGGAAAGTTTTCAGGGCTGAGCTTCAGATTCACTGCTCCTTACCTATTAGCATCTGAGAAGCAGTTTGCAATTTTTTCTCCCACAGCCTAGGAAAGCAACTCAGGAAAACCAAAAATTATGCCCACCCCTCCAGCCTCATCCTGGGGACCAGTTTCCCCCTCACTCACTACCCTTCAGCCACAATGATGCTCTTTAAGTTTCCTGAATAAGCCACTTCGTTTGTTTCACATCAGGCGCATCGTACAGGCTGATCTTTCTGCCTGGATTTCTCTCCCTTGCCATTTTTTTGCCTGGCTAATTCCTGCTTATCCTTCAGGTTCCAGCATAAAAATCACTTACTTAGAGAACCCATTCTTGCCCACCCTCTGGACCTGCACTGTCCATAAGTAGCCATTTGCCACATGTGGCTATTTACATTTAATTAAAATTAAATAAAATGAAACATTCAGTTCCTCAATTGTGCGCACATTTCAAGTGTCCAGGAGCTGTAAGTGACTAGGGGTTACTATAGTGGACAGCCCACATACAGACATTTCCATCACCACAGAAAAGTTGAACGGACAACACTGCCCTAAACTAGATCAAGCCTCATGGTTACACGCGCAAACCACCTGTACTTCCCTTCTTAACCCATCTCACAGTAAGTTAATTTTGTTTGTGTGTTTCCTTATTTGTGCTTCTCCAGTAAATTACCAACTCCATTAGTGCAGGCTATGCCAGTATAATTCATCACTGTAACTTCAGCACTCTGCATGACAACTGGCACCCAGTAAGCATCCAATAAATAACTAAAGGAATGAATTCATAAAGTGCAGTGTCTCTTATACAACAGTAGCCCATTTGATAACTTCCTCCTAAAGCTGTGAGCTGAAAAAACATTTGTATCCCCTGATGCTCTGGTTTGTGTTCTTTAACTACATAATGAGAGCGTTAGAAAGAGGGTCTCCCTTTTAGCCTTTCCCACCTGCTAGCCCAGAGCTGAATTGTGTTCTTCACTGTAAGAGCCCCCTTAGCCTCAGTTTTCCTGGGAAAATTCTTCTTGCCCTTCATCCTCTTGTGTTGCTTGGCTGTAATCCTTTTATCTTTGTGTGAAGAGTTTTGTTGTATCTGTGCCATTTACTGCCATACTCTCAAAATCTTTTCAGAAGTAGGCAAATAAAGTAACACTTGTGATCCTAGGCCACTTACTTCTCCATCCACTCACAGAAGAGAGTCATGGCAATATGCCACACAGCATACATTTGAAAAGGCCTGTTTGGCATCCTCCTGCAGAAGAACTAGAGTGAATGAACTCTGGAGAAAGAATTTAGGTATCCATTATAACTGCTACTCAGATTTCTATTTCCCTCCAGATAATCCACAGTACGGCAAGGTGATGTGATATACCCTAGATGGCCTCTTAACTTCTAGGAAGTCAGAGAAGGACCCCCTGGCTCATCCCCTCCAGAGAGACAGGGATGAGTGTAGGTCTCCTACATCCAGTGGGTAATGCTCAACCTTGCCTCCCCCTGACCCCAGGGAAGCCTCGATCAGCTAGATGAGGTGGCTGCCCTGATTGCTGCCACAGTCCATGACGTGGATCACCCAGGAAGGACCAACTCTTTCCTGTGCAACGCAGGCAGTGAACTCGCCGTGCTCTATAATGACACTGCTGTCTTGGAGAGTCACCACACAGCCCTGGCCTTCCAGCTCACGGTCAAGGACAGCAAATGCAACATTTTCAAGAATATTGACAGGTTTGTGTGCTCGGGCTTTTGTGCTCAGGTTTGTAAAATGTAAGTGGGAAACTCAGTTTTCCCTAACTTCTCCAAGTACTTAGCTTTCTCTTAGGGGGAAGGCTGTACCATTGTATCAGACAGTAAAATAATAACCTTATAAACTGAACTGTACTTTTTAGAATGTTCATCTTTATTTTTTTTTAACATATTTTTTAGAGTATAATTGCTTTACAATGTTGTGTTACTTTCTGCTATATAACAAAGTGAATCAGCTATATGTATACATATATCCCCATATCCCCTCCCTTTTGCGACTCCCTCCCACCCCTCCAGGTGGTCACAAAGTACCGAGCTGATCTCCCTGTGCTATGCAGCTGCTTCCCACTAGCTATCTATTTTACATTTGGTAGTGTATATATGTCAATGCTACTCTCTCACTTCATCCCAGCTTCCCCTTCCCCCTCCCAGTGTCAAGTCCATTCTCTAGTAGGTCTGCATCTTTATTCCCGTCTTGCCTCTAGGTTCTTCATGACCTTTTTTTTTAGATTCCATATATATGTGTTAGCATACGGTATTTGTTTTTCTCTTTCTGACTTACTTCACAGTGTATGACAGACTCTAGGTCCATCCACCTCACTACAAATAACTCAATTTCATTTCTTTTTATGGCTGAGTAATATTCCATTGTATATATGTGCCACATCTTCTTTATCCATTCGTCTGTTGATGGACACTTAAGTTGCTTCCATGTCCTGGCTATTGTAAATAGTGCTGCAATGAACATTGTGCTATGTCTCATTTTGAATTATGGTTTTCTCTGGGTATATGCCCAGTAGTGGGGTTGCTGGGTCATATGGTAGTTCTATTTTTAGTTTTTTAAGGAACCTCCATACTGTTCTCCATAGTGGCCATATCAATTTACATTCCCACCAACAGTGCAAGAGGGTTTGCTTTTCTCTACACCCTCTCCAGCATTTATTGTTTGTAGATTTTTTGATGATGGCCATTCTGACTGGTGTGAGGTGATACCTTATTGTAGTTTTCATTTGCATTTCACTAATGATTAGTGATGTTGAGCATCCTCTCATGTGTTTGTTGGCAATCTGTACATCTTTGGAGAAATGTCTATTTAGGTCTAATGCCCATTTTTGGATTGGGTTGTTTGTTTTTTTGATATTGAGCTGCATGAGCTGCTTGTATATTTTGGAGATTAATCCTTTGTCAGTTGCTTCGCTTGCAAATATTTTCTTCCATTCTGAGGGTTGTCTTTTCGTCTTGTTTATGGTTTCCTTTGCTGTGCAAAAGCTTTTAAGTTTCATTAGGTCCCATTTATTTTTATTTCCATTTCTCTAGGAGGTGGGTCAAAAAGGATCTTGCTGTGATTTATGTCATAGAGTGTTCTGCCTATGTTTTTCATCTAAGAGTTTTATAGTGTCTCTGGCCTTACATTTAGGTCTTTAATCCATTTTGAGTTTATTTTTCTGTATGGTGTTAGGAAGTGTTCTAATTTTATTCTTTTATGTGTAGCTGTCCAGTTTTCCCAGCACCACTTCTTGAAGAGGCTGTCTTTTCTCCGTTGTATATTCTTGCCTCCTTTATCAAAGATAAGGTTACCATATGTGCGTGGGTTTCTCTCTGGGCTTTCTATCCTGGTCCATTGATCTATATTTCTGTTTTTGTGCCAGTACCATACTGTCTTGATTACTGTAGATTTGTAGTATAGTCTGAAGTCAGGGAGCCTGATTCTTCCAGCTCCGTTTTTCTTTCTCAAGATTGCTTTGGCTGTTCGAGGTCTTTTGTGTTTCCATACAAATTGTGAAATTTTTTGTTCTAGTTCTGTGAAAAATGCCATTGGTAGTTTGATAGGGATTGCATTGAATCTGTAGATTGCTTTGAGTAGTATAGTCATTTTCACAATGTTGATTCTTCCAATCCAAGAACATGGTATATCTCTCCATCTGTTTATATTGTCTTTAATTTCTTTCATCAGTGTCTTATAGTTTTCTGCATACAGGTCTTTTGTCTCCTTAGGTGGGTTTATTCCTAAGTATTTTCTTTTTGTTGCAATGGTAAATGGGAGTGTTTCCTTAATTTCTCTTTCGATTTCTCATCATTAGTGTATAGGAATGCAAGAGATTTCTGTGCATTAATTTTGTATCCTGCTACTTTACCAAATTCATTCATTACCTATAGTAGTTTTCTGGTAGCATCTTTAGGATTCTCTGTGTATGGTAGGTATCATGTCATCTGCAAACTGTGACAGTTTTACTACTTCTTTTCCAAATTGGATTCCTTTTATTTCTTTTTCTTCTCTGATTGCTGTGGCTAAAACTTCCAAAACAATGTTGAATTATAGTGGTGAGAGTGGGCAACCTTGTCTTGTTCCTGATCTTAGTGGAAATGGTTTCAGTTTTTCACCATTGAGAATGATGTTGGCTGTGGGTCTGTCATATATGTCCTTTATTATGTTGAGGTATCCCTCTATGCCTACTTTCTGGAGCTTTTTTATCATAAATCAGTGTTGAATTTTGTCAAAAGCTTTTCCTGCATCTATTGAGATGATCATATGATTTTTATCCTTCTATTTGTTAATATGGTGTACCACATTGATTGATATACGTATACTGAAGAATCCTTGCATTCCTGGGATAAACCCCACCTGATCATGGTGTACGATCCTTTCAATATGCTGTTGGATTCTGTTTGCTAGTATTTTGTTGAGGATTTTTGCATGTATGTTCATCAGTGATATTGGCCTGTAGTTTTCTTTTTTTGTGACATTTTTGTCTGGTTTTGGTATCAGGGTGATGGTGGCCTCGTCGAATGAGTTTGGGAGTGTTCCTCCCTCTGCTATATTTTGGAAGGGTTTGAGAAGGACAGGTGTTCGCTCTTCTCTAAATGTTTGATAGAATTGGCCTGTGCAGCCATCTGGTTCTAGGCTTTTGTTTGTTGGAAGATTTTTAATCACAGTTTCAATGTCATTCCTTGTGATTGGTCTGTTTTTATTTTCTATTTCTTCCTGGTTCAGTCTCTGAAGGTTGTGCTTTCCTAAGAATTTGTCCATTTCTTCCAGGTTGTCCATCTTATTAGCATATAGTTGCTTGTAGTAATCTCTCATGATCCTTTGTATTTCTGCAGTGTCAGTTGTTATTTTTCATTTCTAATTCTGTTGATTTGAGTCTTCTCCCTTTTTTTCTTGGTAAGTCTGGCTAATGGTTTATCAATTTTGTTTATCTTCTCAAAGAACCAGCTTTTAGTTTTATTGATCTTTGCTGTCATCTCCATTTCTTTTTCATTTATTTCTGATCTGATCTTTATGATTTCCTTCCTTCTGCTAACTTTGGGGGGTTTTTTGTTCTTGTTTCTCTAACTGCTTTAGGTGTAAGGTTAGGTTGTTTATTTGAGATTTTGTTTCTTGAGGTAGGATTGTATTGCTATAAACTTCCCTCTTAGAACTGCTTTTGCTGCATCCCATAGGTTTTGGGTCGTTGTGTTTTCATTGTCATTTGTTTCTAGGTATCTTTTGATTTCCTCTTTGATTTCTTCAGTGATCTCTTGGTTATTTAGTAGCATATTGTTTAGCCTCCAAGTGTTTGTTTCTTTTACAGTTTTTTCTATAAGTGATATCTAGTCTCATAGCATTGCAGTTGGAAAAGATACGTGATTAGATTTCAATTTTCTTAAATTTACCAAGGCTTGATTTGTGACCCAAGATTTGATCTATCCTGGGGAATGTTCCATAAGCACTTGAGAAGAAAGTGTATTCTGTTGGTTTTGTATGGAATGTCCTATAAATATCAATTAAGTCCATCTTGTTTAATGTATCATTTAAAGCTTGTGTTTCCTTATTTACTTTCATTTTGGATGATCTGTCCATTGGTGAAAGTGGGGTGTTAAAGTCCCCTACTATGATTTTGTTACTCTCGATTTCCCCTTTTATGGCTGTTAGCATTTGCCTTATGTATTGAGGTGCTCCTATGTTGGGTGCATAACTATTTACAACTGTTATATTTTCTTCTTGGATTGATCCCTTCATCATTGTGTAGTGTCCTTCTTTGCCTCTTGTAATAATCTGTATTTTAAAGTCTATTTTTGTCTGATATGAGAATTGCTACTCCAGCTTTCTTTTGATTTCCATTTGCATGGAATATCTTTTTCCGTCCCCTCACTTTCAGTCTGTATGTGTCCCTAGGTCTGAAGTGGGTCTCTTGTAGACAGCATATATACGGGTCTTGTTTTTGTATCCATTCAGCCAGTCTGTGTCCTTTGGTTGGAGCATTTAATCTATTTACATTTAAGGTAATTATCGATATGTATGTTCCTATTACCATTTTCTTAATTGTATTGGGTTAGTTTTCGTAGGTCTTTTCCTTCTCGTGTGTTTCTTGCCAAGAGATGTTCCTTTAGCATTTGTTGTAAAGCTGGTTTGGTGGTGCTGAATTATCTTAAATTTGCTTGTCTGTAAAGGTTTTAATTTCTCCGTCGAATCTGAATGAGATCCTTGTTGGGCAGAGTAATCTTGGTTGTAGGTTTTTCCCTTTCATCACTTTAAGTATATCCTGCCACTCCCTTCTGGCCTGCAGAGTTTCCACTGAAAGATCAGCTGATAACTTTATGGGGATTCCTTTGTATGTTATTTGTTGCTTTTCCCTTGCTGCTTGTAACATTTTTTCTTTGTATTTAATTTTTGATAGTTTAATATGTTTCTCCTTGGATTTATCCTCTGTGGGAGTCTCTGTGCTTCCTGGACTTGATTGACTATTTCCTTTCCCATGTTAGGGAAGTTTCCAACTATAATCTCTTCAAATATTTTCTCCGACCCTTTCTTTTCTTCTTCTGGGACCCCTATAATTCGAATGTTGGTGCATTTAATGTTGTCCCAGAGGTCTCTGAGACTGTCCTCAATTCTTTTCATTCTTTTTTCTTTATTCTGCTATGCAGTAGTTATTTCCACTATTTTATCTTCCAGGTCACTTATCCGTTCTTCTGCCTCAGTTATTCTGCTATTGATTCCTTCTAGAGAATTTTTAATTTCATTTATTGTGTTGTTTGTCATTGTTTGTCTGCTCTTTAGTTCTTCTAGGTCCTTGTTAAACATTTCTTGTATTTTCTCCATTCTATTTCCCAGATTTTGGATCATCTTTACTATCATTACTCTGAATTCTTTTTCAGGTAGACTGCCTATTTCCTCTTCATTTGTTTGGTCTAGTGGGTTTTTACCTTGCTCCTTCATGTGCTGTGTGTTTCTGTATCTTCTCATTTTGCTTAACTTACTGTGTTTGGGGTCTCCATTTCGCAGGCTGTAGGTCTGTAGTTCCCATTGTTTTTGGTGTCTGCCCCCACTGGGTGAGGTTGATTCAGTGGCTTGTGTAGGCTTCCTGGTGGAGGGGACTGGTGCCTGTGTTCTGATGGGTGGGGCTGGATCTTGTCTTTCTGGTGGGCAGGGCTGCATCCGATGGTGTGTTTTGGGATGTCTGTGAACTTAGTATGATTTTAGGCAGCCTCTCTGCTAATGGGTGGGGTTGCGTTCCTGTCTCGCTAGTTGTTTGGCATGGGGCATCCAGCACTAGAGCTTGCTGGCAGTTGGGTGGAACTGGGTCATAGCGTTGAGACGCAGATCTCTGAGAGAACTCTCGCTGATTGATACTACGTGGGGCTGGGAGGTCTCTGGTGGTCCAGTTTCCTGAACTCGCCTCTCCCACGTCAGCGGCTCTGGCCTGACACGAGGCCGGAGCACCAAGACCCTGTCAGCCACATGGCTGGGGTAGATGCCCCTGGATGAACACTTGTGAGAAGAGCTCAGAATTATCAAGATAGTGGTCTTGGCAAGTGAAACCACAAGAGAAGAGGCCCGTGCTATGCCTGGTCCTGCTGAGCAATTTTCAGAATTCAGCTCATTCTGGCAACAGGGCGACTGGGTTGGCGACGTGAGGCAGGACAGGGTCCGTGAGGCGGGTGGCGCTCAGCTGCTGTGCAGCCTGCGGGGCCTGGTCGAAGCCCTCAGGGAAGGCCAAAGCGGCCAGGACTCCAGCCTCCTACAGCTGCGGCCTCTTTGGGGTTTCCCTCCCGGCATTACGTTGCTCTCACTCCTACTTTGGCGGCCGTGCCTTTACCCTGAGCTGCTTCACGAGGCGAGCACTCCCTGCTAAATGTTCACAGGTGCTGCAAGGACATTTTCATAAAGATGTACACAAACGTTGACCACATAGATTTCTTTGATGTGCAGCCAGCCCTCCTCCATTCTCTGCTTAGACTGTTCATCTTTTTAAACTCCATCTGGTCTTCAGTGAGTTCATGAAAATGTTTTATACACTGCAGAGCACTCTATAAATATTGATTATACTACTAACAAATATAGCAGATATTTTTATCCTCTCAAAAGGACATCCTGTCTTTGGTGTAACCTGAGGAAAATGTATCCTTACCCATCTTTCCCCAGCTCAATTTTCGGTCACTTAAAATCCTAACTCATGAGGAGACAGTGTTCCACGGTCCCAGCAGAGCTCCTGGAGTCCACAGGGTGGGGCAGGTTTCCCCCTCTGGTGAGTTGGCCAAATGTGAACAGATAGGAGCAATTCCTCTCGCCAGCCACCACCCTGCCGTCAAGCTATGAGTATTTCCTACATAGCACCAGCCAGGCTGGAGTGCAGCCCCCTGAGAAAGGGCAGTACACAGGGAGCTCAGAGCTCACTCAGGCCTCAAGGATCACTTGTCAGCATGAACCTGAACCTATCTGTTTGGTCTCCAGAAACCTGAGAAAATATGGAGACCAGTTATTTCCCTTCAACTGAAGGCTTCATCAGTATCAAGTATTGTTTTTCAAACTTTCATAGGAAGAATTCTTGCCAATAGCCAATTTTATTCAATTTTTTTCAGTTCCCCATCCTGGCTCTTGAAGTTAGAAAAAGATGATAGGAACTGGGTGATTTTGAGCAGGGTTGTTGCTCCTTCCATTACAACTTCTATCTAATTGCAATCTAGAGAACTGCTCATTATTTGGAAAACTTTCTTCCAATGCCATCATCAAAAGAAATAATGACACTTCTCTGTAACAAGAATCACTGTGTCTGCGCTGAATGCCATGGGACAGCTCACCAGGTTGCTGTACTAGCCTTGTAGGGAAGGAACTTGTCATTTCCTTTCACCTCACTGTTTTTTTTTTTGTTTGTTTGTTTGTTTGTTTTTGTTTTGTTTTTTTTATACTGCAGGTTCTTATTAGGCATCAATTTTATACACATCAGTGTATACATGTCAATCCCAATCGCCCAATTCAGCACACCACCATCCCCACCTCACCGCAGTTTTCCCCCCTTGGTGTCCATATGTCCATTCTCTACATCTGTGTCTCAACTTCTGCCCTGCAAACTGGCTCATCTGTACCATTTTTCTCGGTTCCACATACATGCATTAATATACGATATTTGCTTTTCTCTTTCTGACTTACTTCACTCTGTATGACAGTCTCTAGATCCATCCACGTCTCAACAAATGACTCAATTTCGTTCCTTTTTATGGCTGAGTAATATTCCATTGTATATATGTACCACATCTTCTTTACACCTCACTGTTTTGATATTGCCAAGGAAAGGTAGAAGGAAATCACCTTGTGAAATAAGTGCCCTTGGGACACTTATTTCTTTTTTTTTTTTTTTTATACTCATAAATCATATGAAGGTCAGCTGTCACTGGGGAAAATGGAATAGTGTCACCAAGTCCTGGCTTAGTAGGAAGATAAGCAGGTAAACTTTTTTGTGATCTTCACTTATTAACTCTGTGCCCCTAGCTTCCTCCTAGATTGTGGGAAGTGTGGTGAAATGGTAGAACAGTTCTAATTCGGGACATGATGTGAACAAGACGCTTTGTCTTCTGGTTATTTTAGGAACCATTATCGAACACTGCGCCAGGCTATTATTGATATGGTTTTAGCAACAGAGATGACAAAACACTTCGAACATGTGAACAAATTTGTGAACAGCATCAACAAGCCAATGGCAGCTGAGGTAAGCATTTCCCATGTAATAAGATACACCAGAATGTATTTCCATTAGAGCCTACTCTGGCCTCAAAGCATCTTGAATACAAGATGGTTATTTGCTTGGAGTTGGTAAAGAAGGCTGAAAGTACTGGTCACTTGTTTTCCCTAAGGACAAGAATAGATTGAGAGTGTCCACAGCAACTCTGAGCTCCTTGAAAGAAAGGCCCTGAGATAAAGCCAGCAGTGACAAAAGGAAGTAGGCCCAAAGTCTATGATGAAAGGAGCCTGCAGACAGCAGAGACTGGAATAAATGGTGGCATTTTAGGGGATTCAGAGCCTTTCTAGTTCTCTGTTCTTTGAGCTCTTGGGAGACCTCAAAATTAGATGTTTTAAAGAACTATAATCCTGCTGATTTGCATTAAAAGCCTATCAGTATCTAAAAACTACAGAAAGTTAAATTGGGAGTGACTAGTTGAAAACAAAACTACAAGTCTTTCTCCTTTTTAAAATTTACTGATGTACCTTAGACCTGCCTTAAGGTCCCTACAAACTTGGGTTTTAGGAACATGGACATAGGTTCACATCTCTTACTGTTTAAAATGAGATCAACTGCCCTCTCATACCGTAAAGCTGTTCATAGCCCCATAAAGTTAGAAGAGCTTTTCACTCATTCCTGTACGAGGGCTGCATATGTGGATGAATGAGGAATGGCTGTCTTAGATGTAATGTGATGATCAGTAAGGAAACTATCTGTGTAGGACCCATCACATGACCAGCCTGGATGGAGGAACAGTGGCCGCCTCACCTGTGTTCTGCTCCATCCCCCAGGGATTCCGCAGCACAATGCCAGGACCCTCACCTTCCACAGAGGACTTATGGGAGCAAGGATCTGGGGATTTAAGAGGGGGAAATTATACAGAATCATAGAATTTAGAGTTGGGAAGGTCATCTATCCAAGTAAGCCCCCAACTCTGTTGAGATTTATGTACCGCAGTAACTATAGCAAGCAGTATCTTCCCAATGGTAAGTAATCAAAATACCAACCTTCAGAATATAATTCTGCCCATTGATGGTTTAATAAATAGGTCCAGTTCCAAAAGAAAACAAAAAAATCCTTAAATGTCATACAGTCCTTCAGCTTGGCAGAGCTCTGGAGAGCTAATTAGATGTTTACACAGTCAGTTCCATGGTATCTTTGAAATCAGGGAATCGTAGTCTTCTAGGTTTTGTGTAATTGGCCTGTTGTCACATTTACAAAAGCCTACTCACAGACCTGGCCACTTGGCTCTGGACCGCTGACATCCATCACTAGGTAGGTATTAGTGTACAACCAGTCTTTTTAACATGGCTGAATATACCTGCTCCTGCCTTGGCCCACTTTCTGCTCCTAGTACCCCCAACACTTACATGTCTCACCCTCCCTACCACCCAGCCAGAAGAGCAGCATGGAAAGCATGAGTGGACACATACCTTAAGAGAAAGAGCAAAGTGGGAGGAGGTGGGTAACTGGGGGTGGGACAGAAGGTCACGGGAGAGAGGGAGCTGTCAGGCATATTAAGTAGAAAGAAATCAAGAAATAATTGAAGGGTCACATGTATGTGGCATTTCCCCATCTTTAATGTATTAAAAAGTGGAATTCGTGCTTTTACACATTTCCTGATAAAACTGGGAGAAAAGCTCTTCCTTAAGATTACATACCAAATTATTAAAAACAAAACAAAACAAAAAATCCCTGCTTTGTAGCAGCTACCTCTGGGGAAGAGGATGAAAGAGAGGTTGTGGATGGGTGGTGATAGGGACTTCGACCTTTTAAGCTCTATGTGTTTGTATTGCTTGACTGCTCCCCGTCCCCAAGAATATATCAATGTATCATATATGGAATTAAGGATGGGAAGACCTCTTTCATCAAGTCTCATGCCTAAGTTTGCCTGGGTGACTGCCATCTAATATCTGGTCAGCTGGCCCTTGTGGGCTTCACCATCATATTGAAACAACCCTGATGTGACCATCTGTTTTCCAGATTGAAGGCAGTGACTGTGAATGCAACCCTATTGGGAAGAACTTTCCTGAAAATCAAATCCTGATTAAGCGCATGATGATTAAGTGTGCTGACGTGGCCAATCCATGCCGCCCCCTGGACCTATGTATCGAATGGGCCGGAAGGATCTCCGAGGAGTACTTTGCACAGGTGTGCTGCCTCTCTAGGGAAGCTCCACCTCCCTTCTGGGAATGGACCCGGGTCACAGTAAATAAATGACTCCTCCCTGGAAAGCAATGGCTCACCCCTGCCTGGAACAGAAATCTGGTCCCTCAAGAGACTAACTGATGTGGCTGGTCACTAACTAAACTCTCTCTGGGGGAAGGGGGATAAACTGAGCCTTTGGAAGTATCTTTTCATCCTCAAATTTTTAGATCCTGAATTTCCACAAAAACTGGGAAATCCTTCATTCATTCACTAGACTGTCATCTCCGTGGTGCAGTCTGGGGAACATAGACATAAGACACATCTTTGCCCATGGGTAGCTCATAATACAGTAGGGTAGGGAGATAGACATAAACAGGTCCATACGTTGGTAAATTAAAAACAAATGAAAACACTTCTAAAGGAGGTATATGTTAAGTCCTAAGAGTTCAGAAAGAGTTTTTTTTCTAGATAAAAGAAGGGCTTTGTGGAAAAGGTGTTAGAGCTGGTATTTTTGTTTTTGTTTTTTCTGAAGGATTTCAAAATTTAGAAATGGGAAAGGACATTCTGGGAGAATTCTGGGAGTACAAAGGGTTATGAGCAAAATTAGTAGGGAGGAAAAACAGAATTTTTATATAAGGAAAACAGCAACTTTGGCAGTGTGAAGAGGAATTAAAGGAGAATAACGTAGTAGAACACAAGATGCCATTTAAAAGAGGCCTACTTTCAAAGAAGAGGCTCTAAGGACTAATGTTTATTATTTGTGATAGAAAAGACAAACATGTCACAAGTAGCTACAAGTAATGCATTTGGGGACAGGGGGCGGGGGGGAGGGTTGTGTGCCAATATGGCTGGAACGTACCGCTGAGGGAGGATAAAAGAATAGCTGATAATGTCTAAAAGGGTTGGCAGGGGCAAAGGCCAGCCAAGGACCCAGTAAGTTAGGTGCAGCTTTCAAGGATGGGAAGAGAGCCCATGAATCAGAGAAAAATAGGACAAGCAGTTCTGAGCTTGCCAGAAAGAAAGGGGAAAAAACCCAAACTACTCCTTGAACAGCAGTGGCTATTTTAAGGCTGCCTAATCGACTGACCTGAAATGAGCAAGCTGAGCCAAAAACTGGTAGGAGGCCATTAACGGGGCTTCCCAGGACCCACAGAGAAGACTTAAAATCCTGCTCCTAGTTATTCTCAAAGTATGTGAATGGGGAACGGGAAAGAACCACTTTTAAGTTCTTTAATGTAATCCCCCTGTTTAGGTGTCCTTTTCCCAGAAAGGAAAGTACTAATGTTCACAAGACAAAGTGACCTAAAAATCAGGTTACAAATGAGGTCTCTGATCAGCCAGCCTCTGGCTCAGCATACTACCAGTAAATGTGGACCTCAATTTCAGCCCAGTGAATTATGACCTTATGCATATAAACATACACTCTAATGTGCAAAATACTCAGATTTACACATATCTTGAGAATTGCATGACCAATACCCCACTCTGAAAAATCTCATAGTTTGTCATTCTTTTGAGTAAAACATAGTTATTTCATGAAAAAAAGAAGCTAGTTCAGCTCAACTGCCTAACTGCTTTTCATCCAGACTACCATAATACGTTGATGTGCAGCACAAGGGCTTTGTATGTACTTCCGATTTTGTCACACACAATATTAAAAACACGTATTTTCAAAGGTCAAGTTTAATAAGATTAATAATTCTTACTACTTTCATGAAGACATTCTTAAGTGAAACTGGCTTTCTTTTTAAACTGCAAGCATGTGACAGTGAATAATACAATGACTATTTGTACAGCTTGGTGCCAGTTCTTTGATTCACGCTAAGGCGTCAGCAGTTTTAAACACACCATTGCTCCTGTACCCTCAGTATAAATGCCACTTAGTATTATTAGTGTTACTTTGAAAATAGTCTTGACATTGCCATCATGAAAACAGATCTCAGAAAAGGGGGTATGAATCCTGAGATAAGTGCTTCAGGAGGGGCTGTAGGATAGCATAACACATTTGAGAGTCAGAAGACCTGAATCCAGTCACTGTAGCTCATCAGGTGGTTGTCTTATATAAGCCTCGGGACCTTGCCAAGCCAATTCCTTCATAGATACAACTGGATTATGACCCATTTTCACAGAGTGGTTCTGACAAACTAGATGTTACTGTGACAGCTCCTTATGTGCCCCACAGCCCTGTGTTATTTCTTACAGACTGATGAAGAGAAGAGACAGGGGCTACCTGTAGTGATGCCAGTGTTTGACCGGAATACCTGTAGCATCCCCAAGTCCCAGATCTCCTTTATTGACTACTTCATAACAGACATGTTTGATGCTTGGGATGGTAAGACAGTTCCTGTTTTGTTACCCACAAACAGAATATTTTGCTATACTTTATGATGGTTACCTTTAATGACAGAGGCTGGGCCTAAAGGTGTAAACGAAATGTAACTTAAAAGAAAAAGTCAGCTGCTTGTGGCCAGGTGTGGTGGGGGTGCATGAACACTTTGTGTGTCCTCAGCACAAACCATGTGTATGGAAGACTCAGTGGATGTTTGGTAACTGGATAAACAGGTGTTCAACTCTTCCAAGGACATGTTTCCAAAGCTTACAGGAGTTTTTTTCTATCATTGGAGGAAATTCTAGAGAGAACATAAAATATACTAAGTCTACTCTGAATCACAGATTCTTTTCGTAATATCAGTTGATAAACAGCTTTTCATTTTTTTGAGATCTTTTTTAATTTTTTTGAATTTAATATCGGAGTATAGTTGATTTACAATGTTGGGTTACTTTCAGGTGTACAGCTAAGTGATTCAGTTATACATATACATATATCCATTCTTTTTCAGATCCTTTTCCCATATAGGTTATTACAGAACACTGAGTAGAGTTCCTTGTGCTATACAGTAGATTCTTGTTATCTATTCTATATATAGTAGTGTATATATGTTAACCCCAAACTCCTAATTTGTTCCTTCCCCCGTGTTTCCCCTTTGGTAACCATAAATTTGTTTTCAAAGTCTGTGAGTCTATTTCTGGTTTTGTAAATAAGTTCAATTGTATCCACTTTTTTTTCAGATTCCACATATAAGTGATATCATATGATATTTGTCTTTCTCTTTCTGACTTACTTCACTTAGTATGATAATCTCTAGGTCCATCCATGTTGCTGCAAATGGCATTATCTCACTCTTCTTCATGGCTGAGTAATATTCCATTGTGTGTGTGTGTGTGTGTGTGTGTGTGTGTGTATACACACCACATCTTCTTCATCCATTCATCTGTCAACGGACATTTAGGTTGCTTCCATGTCTTGGCTACTGTAAAGAGTGCTGCAGTGAACATTGGGGTGCATGTCTCTTTTTGAATTATGGTCTTCTCTGGGTATATGCCTAAGAATGGGATTGCTGGGTCATATGGTAGCTCTATTTTTAGCTTTTTAAGGAACCTCCATACCCTTTTCCATAGTGGCTGCACCAATTTACATTCCCACCAACAGTGTAGGAGGGTTCCCTTTTCTCTACACCCTCTCCAGCATTTGTTATTTGTAGACTTTTTAATGATGGCCATTCTGACTGGTGTGAGGTGATACCTCATTGTGGTTCTGATTTGCATTTCTCATTGACTGACATTGAGCATCTTTTCATGTGCTTTTTGGCCATCTGTATGTCTTCTTTGGAGAAATGTCTATTTAGATCTTCTGCCCATTTTTTGATTTTTTTTTTTTTTGATACAGAGCTGCATGAACTATTGGTATATTTTTGAGATTAATCCCTTGTTGGTTGCTTCGTTTGCAAATATTTTCTCCCATTCTATGGGTTGTATTTTCGTTTTGTCTATGGTTTCCTTTGCTGTGCAAAAGCTTTTAAGTTTAATTAGGTCCCATTTGTTTATTTTTGTTTTTATTTTCATTACTCTAGGTACAAGGTGGATGCAAAGATACTGCTGGAATTTATGGTGAAGAGTGTCCTGCCTATGTTTTCCTCTAAGAGTTTTATAGTAGCCAGCCTTACATTTAGGTCTTCAATCCATTTTGAGTTTATTGGTGTTACAGAATGTTCTAGTTTCATTCTTTTACATGTAGTTGTCCAGTTTCCCCAGCACCAGTTATTGAAGAGACTGTCTTTTCTCCATTGTATATTCTTGCTTCCTTTGTCGTAGATTAATTGACCATAGATGCATGGGTTTATTTCTGGGCTTTCTGTCCTGTTCCATTGATCTATACTTCTGTTTTTGTGCCAGTACCATACCATTTTGACTACTGTAGCTTTGAAGTATAGTCTGAAGCCAGGGAGCCTGATTCCTCCAGCTCTGATTTTCTTCCTCAGGATTGCTTTAGCTATTCAGGGTCTTTTGTGTTTCCTTACAAATTAAAAAAATTTTCGTTCTAGTTCTGTGAAAAATGTCATTGGTATCTTGATAGGGATTGCACTGAATCTGTAGATTGCCTTGGGTGGTATAGTCATTTTCACAATATTGATTCTTCCAAGAACATGGTATCCTTCCATGTGTTTGTGTCATCTTTGATTTCTTTCATCAACATCTTATAGTTTTCAGAGTACAGGTTTTTTGCCTCCTTAGGTAGGTTTATTCCAAGGTATTTTATTCTTTTTGATGTGATGGTAAATGGCATTGTTTCTTTAATTTCTCTTTCTGATCTTTTGTTATCAATTTTTAGTTAAAAGGACCTGTCCATATTTCAGAAACCAGTGTTTAGTAACTCATCCTTCTCATGCTTCTGTGTTCACCTTAGGCCTAACCTAGGGTACCTCTCCTCCAATTCTGATCCCAAATTTGTCCCACAGAGCCCCAACCTTATAAATGCTCCTGGAATCTAACTTAACAGGCTTCTTTTTATTCTCTTATATCCTTGCAGCCTTTGCACACCTGCCAACCCTGATGCAACATTTGGCTGATAACTACAAACACTGGAAGACGTTAGATGACCTAAAGTGCAAAAGTCTGAGGCTTCCATCTGACAGCTAAAGCCAAGACAGAGAAGGTGACCTCTTGATCTACAAAGGGCACTGTGAATCACAGTAGTGTAAACAAGAGGCTTTCCTTCATAATGAAAATGACAGGTGTAGGTTAAGGAGCTAATGTTTAATATCTGACTTTGAATCATTCAACTTCCCAAATTTCATTTTTAGAAAATTATGTTCCATGAAGGAAAATATATGTTCTTTTGAACAATCACTTAGTGACAGAACAAACACATGGCAAAATCCTTTGCCCTGCTGTCATCCTGTCTGCCCTCATCAAACCCTGCAGCTGATTCACTGTAACTAGCAGGAGACATGCAGCAAAAACTTGGTGCCCACGAGCCCACCATCTCTGTGGATGATGGACCATGTAGCTTAGCTAGTGGTTTAACTCATCTTTTACCATGAAAGTCACCATCACTGTTTAGCTTGACTATTTTCCTCAAGAGCATCATCAATCTAAAAGGTTCATAAGAATAAGAAAAAAAACCCATATAAAGTGAGCAAAACAACTAGGACCAAACTGCTGATAAACTAGTTAGCTTCAGAGCCTCCATGGCTAGGTGGTTCTGATCAATGGTGTAACACTCAAGTTAGAACACAGTCTGTCTTGGCCTGGTTGAGTGCCTTCTCTAGACTGGTATCAGCAGCCTGTGTAGTCCTCTCTCCTACAAAAGGGATTCATCTTAACAGAAAGCCAACCATGATGGGGAAGGAAGTGACATCTTGTCTGGGGGGAATCCAAGAGCTTTTTCCCTTTATTTCTGGTTTACAGAGGCAGTTACAAGGCACTATAGTAGGTATTATATACAAGCCATTAATCTGAATGCCCTTGGACAAGCTTTTTTTAAAAAAAAAAATTTATATACATTTGCTGTTTAAAATTTTTATTAAAGCAATCTAAATTTTCTGGGTTTAAGTCCATGGAGTACGTTGTGCCGAGTACTGAGGAGACAGAGGAAGTTTTAAGGTTCAGATGTTTTTAACCTATCTATATTTAAGATCATGCCATTTTGCTTTAATGATGAAAAAAAGATTGCAAGGTGTGTAAATATATCAGAAAATAGCATATGGGGAAGCAGTAAATACTATTTTAAGCTATTAATTGTATGCTAAAAGCTTCTAAAGCACAAGTGCATATTTTTATACAGCTCTTTTCACAACTTTCTGTGGTCTACATGAAGTCAGACTTGAGATTTTCTTTTCTCTTTTACCAGCCAACCCTTCTCTATGTATTATAAATTAGAGATTCTGTAAACAAAATCTTTGTTTTTCTTTCAAATTCTCTGTACTTCATGCTGCATTTCTAAGAGGTATAAACAAACAGACTAAATTAACTGAACCAGTAGTTAGTTACTTTTTTCAAATGAAAATTGGAATGCAGAACACTTGGAACTAGTACATGGGGGAAAAAATTACTTATCACTACAAAACATGCCAATGTTTTTTTCTATGTTTTGTACCAACAAATGGAAACATATAGGACAATTCCATGCAAAGAAATGTACCTAAATTATTTTTGTTAGATGGTAAGAGAACTTGCTTGGTCAGGACAGCAGCTAGCTTTGTATTGTAATGCTGCACTATGTAAATGTGATGAAAATGTTTTTGTGAAGTACTTGTAACTAAATTCCTACAGCCATTTTTCATTCCTAACAGCTGTTTTTATTTTACCTCTTTGGCCTAAATTTTTCATAATTTCAATATTTCGGTTTAGTGTTCTTTATTTCATGAGTCACACGCTTTGTTTTCAGAACACATTAAATTCAGGATGTCAGAATCCCATTTTAAGGAGCTAAATAATTTGCCTAGGCTTCAGAAGCTTGCCTGAGGCAACGACAATCTTTTCTTGACCGTCTGGCTTTTGGTTCCATTTGGTAAGTGACATTCATCAGATGTCTGACATTTTTCAATGTGAATGTTTGTTTGAGCTGACTCAGTATAATTTCAAATTAATTTCATATTAACACTGCCAGGTACTAAAGCTTCAGCATAGCTCTGCTCTTTATCAGTGTAATCTACTATGGTGTAATCTTCTACTGAGTTGCTAACTAAATAGTGCTTTCCTCCAAATAGTCTTTCAGATGGTATGTGTATCAGATGAGTGAGTGAGTATAAACTATTATAATTGTCTCTCATACTGAGCATAAGTCTGTGTTGAGGGGAACCCTATTAATTTAGGAAAATATAACATGATCTAATCTAGAGAGAAGTCACATTACTACTACTACTTAACCAGAAGTTAGTTAGTTATAAAACACTGTTACCAGGACCAGAATAACCCTATAATTTAATTAGGCTATTCTTTACTTCCAATTTAAGATTTTAAAATATGCTTGCCTTCAGAGTTAGGACTGGTTAATCTTGTGGGCAAAGAACAAGCCTCATCTATTAATCAGAACACACTCAACTTGAGAAAGATAAATACAATGTCCCTCAAGTTTAGGCTCTTGATTGTGTTATGTGGGTAAGCCAGAGAATGAGGTAATAAGGGTATTTTTAAATAAAAATGACAAGGCCCCCTGCATAGTATTACTTCTGGTGTTGTTGCAAATGTAACAGCACTGAAAGCTAAGCTAGGGAAATGGAAAAAATGCACATAATATTTATCCACCTCAGTTATAGCTGTACTCTCCTAATTCTGCTAACTTTTTGCAGCAGTCTGCATACAACTAGTGAGCAGCCATCAAGCCTGAGTCCCTGCTAGATTTTCCCATCTCACTGTTTTACTCCATCTCTGACCTTAGGGCATTCATGAAAGCAAAAACCATCAAGGTCCCGTGAATGGGTTGGAGGCTTTCCTCTAGATTTTAATAACAGAGGGACTCACAGTGATACTTTCAGTACTATTTGCTCCCCCAACTCACCTGTGGTTTGTATCATTCACGTGAATAGATTACTATTACATACTAATCCAGAACAAATTAGGAAAACAGTTAAGAATCTTTGAATTCCTTTTATAATTCATTGAATATCTTATACAATTCAAGAAAACTTTAAAACTCATGACCTAATAGTAGAATCTCCAAAGAAAAAGCTAGCTGGTAATAGGAGAAAGTCCATCTATGGAGGAAAATTAAAAGCCTAAAAATGACTCTGATCAATAATCTGATGCACTCAGACCAAAATGCATGTCTGCCTGGTTTAGGAATCCTACCCAGGTTCCAATTTCAGGATGAAAGTTTAGAGGTGCCTCAGTATGACTGCTCAAATATGCCACGATAACAACAATCTGTTGGCTAAAAGGCAGTGCTAATTTTTCTATTCACATTCTTCTATTATATAATGGAGGTTACATAAATTTTATTATATGTCTGTCTCCATAAAGGTATATTTTCATTGTGAATTAAAACAGAAACAATTACTATGAACATTATCTGGTTTTGCTCAAGGGGTAATCAATCATACAACCCTTCTTTCTCATTCCAGTCATGTTCAATTTCTGTTTTTAAATTCATTCACTGATGCTAATGAGAATTGAGCTAACTAACTGGAAGGCCTTACCTGACTGGGCTTCAGCTTCCTTATTTATAACATTATGGCACTGGTCTGGCATAGATGACCATAGCTCTTCCAGACTTTGTAGGCAGTTGAGGAAACAACAACTGTCAAAGGTAAAACTAGTGAAAACAACAATTTACAAAGATTCCATTAGGGTGTGTGTGATGAACAAATAAATCCAGAAAGTGTTCTTTGAGGAGGATTAGTCCTCTGACACATCAGCCACCTGGTGTTTACTTCAATACGATTCTTTCATCAGCAGTTTAAGATTAACTCCACAATTAAACCCACCCATTTTTTAATGTATGGAACACTTTTTAATTTTTATTCTTTAGTACCAAAAGGGAGAAAGAGTGTTCTAAGGCTGATGGGGTGATGAAGATGATTAAATCTCAGTGGTCTGCAAGAAACTCTCATAAGTGATGCCTGGCTCAAACATTTCATATTTGAGCCAATGGTAAGATGAATCAGGCACTTTGGAAACACTGTAACTTTACTGATCTAGCTCTCATCTCTGGCATATATGAGGGGCAGCTGCTGGTCTATTACCAAGAATCTAGTCAATAGCTGTTCAGGCTAGGGGGAAAAATACACCCTAATAAGAAGATTCCTCCTGATTTGAGTTTATAGGGATTTTAGTAGCTAGAATTTAAAAAAAAAAAATGATTTAAACAAATTAGTTGGCACCAAAAAAAAAAAGCTGTAGTTAAAACAGTGAGAGATTCAGGTTTGCTTCATGTTTAGAAAATTGAGAGTTACTAAAGACCAGGGGGATTTGTAGGAGAAAGGATATATTTAAATTTATCACAAGAATTCTTAATCAAACCAGCTCTAAAGAAAACCAAAAAATAAAAAATACTGTTATTATTTCTATTTCTACCTCCTCCCAGGGTCTAGGTTCAAATTAAGAAGCTTAAAACACAGCACTCACCACTTCAATAGCAGCACAAAGTACAATTATTAGGGAATCTTCATTTCCTACAGGGAGGCATCAGTTTTCTGGATATCTCAGGGTTTAAATTCAAGATATGCTACATCCTACCTATTTACTCTTCACTGGATTTTTCATTTTTCTCCCAAAATATCGTCTATAATGATCATGTATATTTATTTCCATAAAGTAGGTTCCTTGAATAAATCTTTAAAAGAATGACAGGTATAGTTAAAATATTAACTCTGGAGAACAGTCAGGTATTTCAAAATCCAAAAAGGCTAAATGAAAGAAATTACATGTAATATTTTAAAAATCTAATCCCTGGTGATGAATAAAAATTTAGTTAGAGGCAATATAATTACATTAAAGAGAGTGAGAGGCTCCAAGTACTCTTCTCCTCATTAAACATAAGCTCATATAATTTCTGGTGTAGAATTTTTTTCAGAGCATAAAAAATTTATCTCTGTGAGGACACTGTGGTATAATTTAATTCTGCTTCAACAGGTATATGTGATGAACTCTGAAAACTTCACTTTCTGAAAATTCACTGCTGAAATTAGACCCATTCCTTCAATGGTTTCAGGTAACTGCTATGTGAAAAGTCAAATGAAAAACTTGTGCTATATTCTTTGGTGACTGTACTAATACCTGAGAAGCAACTTGTTGCTGGTTTGCAGCCCCAGAAAAAAGAATTCAAACAATTGGAATTTTATGGAGTAACAAGAAAAAAAATATTACAAAATTTAAGTGACTAATATGGTAATGGTTTTCAGAGTATTACCCCTATATTTGCTGGTCAAGGTTCATGCACAGGTGTTCCAATTCCTTAAACTAGACAGCAAGATATAAGTCACCATTCTCCTCTAATTTTTGAAATAACTTTAAGCTGCGCAATCCAGATTCTCGTTCTCCATTTTTCCACAAAATAATGAGATGATCAGCAGAACATGTCACTAGTCCATGATCTTCAAAGTACAGAAACATCTGTAAAAAAAATTTTTAATTACTGATTATAGGAACTTCAAGGAGAAGAGGCTAATACTAACTAGATTAAGACAGGTGCTTGTTAAAATGTGTACCTTGGAGACTTCTTTGGATCTGACTGTAAAACTCTGTATCTTTCATGAGAAATGTTATTTTTAAGTGTGAGTGATAATCACATACAAATGCGAGACCAATATCTAGTATTTTAAATATCAGAACTTTGTAAATACTACTCAACTACAGAACTATAACAGCTATTTTTGTAAAGTACATGAATTCCCAAAGTATCGTCTAAATTTTACCATTATGTAATTCCTCAAGTATTGGTTTTAAGTTTTTTGTCAGGAGAAGTCCCAACAAACCTGCTTTACTTAATCATTTTTACTGGCCTTCTTATTTATGCAAAAATGGCCACCAATAAAATGTCTGAATTCCAAATTCTCCAAGATAAACAATGGCTTTAGCTCTCTAAAACAGAGACATAATCAATCCTTTTAAGCATTTACTGGGTGTCATCTATATGCTTATGGTCCCTACCCTCAAGAAGGTTCTAATTCAGTTGTGAAAACCAAATCATAGTTGAAACAATAAGGGTACCAATTAAAGATGATGTAATCAGGTACTAAATAACATAGTTCAGGCTATGATTTGCCACAGAAATGCAGAAAAAGGAGGCATAGATCAATAATGAATGAAATTGTCAGAGAAAGCTTCAAAAACATAAAACTCTCCAAATAAAAGGAAGGTCATGCCCAGTTAAGGAACAGGCTGGAAGGTAAGAACAGGAAAATGGAATGTTGATGAGAAGGCAGCATGCATCCTATGGAGTAGAGAGCTGGTATTAGAGAGGAGATAAATGAAACTATGAAAAAAATGAGCTCTTTGAGGGAAAGACTGAAATAAAGGAGAGAAATAGGAAAATAGGATGCGAGTTTTCTAAGAAATAACTCATACATTTCTGAAGATAGCGGGAGAAGGGCTCAGCTGATGATGTAAGAGTAAGGGGTGGAGACGTAGCAGAGCAAAATTTCTCAGGAGATGGAAAAGTTAGAATTCAATAAATACAGGTAGATAGGACTAGGCTTAGAGACTAAGGATCAAAAGAAAAAAGGAACAAGAAAATTCAAGCAAGAGCCAAGATTTTCTCAGTGAAGCCAGAGATACTTTTAAAAAGTAATTAAATGTCAACACTTCCACTCAGGAAAATTTCTAAGAAACAAACACTTCCATACAATGACAAATGTGCCACACCATTTAAAAACCTTTAATAGGTTCCTACTATTTAAAACAGAGTCCAGGGACTTCCCTGGTGGTGCAGTGGTTAAGAATCCACCTGCCAATGCAGGGGAAACAGGTTCAAGCCCTGGTCCGAGAAGATACCACATGCCGTGGAGCAACTAAGCCCGTGAGCCACAACTACTGAAGCCAGTGCGCCTAGAGCCCGTACTCCACAATGAGAAGCTACCACAATGAGAAGCCCGCGCACCGCAACGAAGAGTAGCCCCCACTCGCCGCAACTAGGGAAAGCCCGTGCGCAAAGACCCAACACAGCCAAAATAAATAAACTTTTTATTTATGTATGTATGTATGTATGAATTTTTTTAAAAAGTCCAAACTCCTTAGCCTTACATTCAGTAATCTGACCCCAAACTACTTTCCCAGCTTTATCTCCTACTGTGTCCATTCATTGGAACACAGTCCTCCAGCCTAGCCAACCTGCTCCTTGCCACCAAGTAGATTCTATCTTTGCCCTCCTGTCTACGACATTCCATCTGCACAACTCCCAAAGTTAAAAAACAAAATGAAAACAACTGGGCTACCTGGTAGAGGAAGGCAAAAATGAGTAAGACATGAGTACCCAAAATCAGGGAGCTTATGGTCATAAGACTATCTTAATCCTACCTACGTATCAAGGTTCAGCTCATATTCAGGACCATAATATTTTTATATTATATCTCTTTGTAAACTCCAGTGTCTAGTATAGTGCCTGAAATACAGGAAATGCTAATAACAAGTTTTGTGCTGTTGCTTCTAAGCATAAATGCACTTCCAAATGAAAAACAATTTGTTCCTCCCTGGCTATGAAACAGGGAAGAACAACTTAAGAAACTCATGGGACTTCCCTGGTGATCCAGTGGTTAAGACTCCATGCTCCCAATGCAGGGGGCCTGCAGCACATGGGAACTAGATCCTGCATACTAAAACTAGGAGCCCGTATGCCACAACAAAGATTCCCGAATGCCGCAACTAAGACCAGCACAGAGGGAGGGGGGAAGGAAGGGAGGGAGCAGGGGAGGAATAAAAAAAAAATTCATTACTTAGGGCTCTATTTATACTGTTACCAGTTCCAATCATCTCTTTACCTCGACTGGTCTTATTCCTTCTTCATTACAGGCAATAATGCCTATAGTAAATATTAAAGTATTTGAATATATTTATAACAAGTTAGAACTTTATGCATCCTATCCTATAATTCTCAACTATTATTTTCATATATGCACAATGACAATCAAGACACTGGGTTTTACTAAAGCTAACAAATTATTATCCTCCAAAGGAAGGTAAAACAGTACTCTGTTCATAAATTTGATAAAGTTCCCTGGAATTAGATTCTATAAGGCTTTACCTCTACATACATAAGCACAACCCTCCATGTACCCTCTATTTACTACTGTTATATATTCAACATTATTCACACCGTCCTTATTGTCAGCTATCTACCTACATCTCATAAGTAATAGTAATTAAGCCATTTTTTAGAAGCAAGACATTCCTTCTTCAAATCATTTCTCTGTAAAGGGAGATCCTAATGGCACATACTATGTAACCTATCCCATTCCATGTTTAGATTCCACAAAAACCTACAGATAAGAGAAAGTTTAGGTCTTTACGAGACCAAATGAAAGAAGAGCAGTGAGATGCAAAAAGCAGGAATTCCCTGGACATTTATATGACTATTAAAAATAATACCTCCACAGATGATGAGTGTCCAATTAAATCTCCAATAAGCTCTAGTGAACATGAAGTGCCATTTTCTTGTTGTTTTTTAACAGGGTGGCTGGCTTGTTTATTTACTCTTCCAAATCCCCACATGTTAAAAAAACCTAGAAAAACACAGCCATTTCAGTCATTTTCAAAATTACTGTGCTCTTTTCTTATAATAATAATGTAAGATCAGAAAAACAAAACTTAAATGCAAAAGTGTTCCCCACTTATTTTAGTCAAGGGCTAAGTGAGTGGATGGTACCAGGTACTATGCTAGGGTTTTTTAAATATGTTACTTCGTTTCCTCTTAGCTACCCAGGTTTGTTGCTCATCTCTTTTTATTGTCCCTACTCATGCACTGGTGAAGGTGTGTTAACGTGAGGAAAAGGCAATGGGAATCAAAGAGGAGAGAAATGAAAGGCCTGAATGGCAATGAGGCGGGGGTGGGGGTGGGAGGTCACAACTCAGATTTATCGATAAAGGGTAGACAAAAAGCAACATAGGGATGTCCCAGAGCAATGCCCTATGACTTCAAATAACCAGAAGAAATTCCAGGGGTACCAGCATCTGATTTCTTATGCAAAGGTTGCTAACTAACAGGGATTTTGTTTTTCAAATCAATGCCTGAAAATCAAAGAGTTCATGAGATTATGATATAAATACAAAAATGGTTATAAATAAATTGAGTTCAATGTTAATGATAATGCTTTAAGGCTGAAAGAGCTTTGACACCTGATGATACAAATTCTGTCTGTATACCAGACATAATTACAGACAATATAAATGAGTAAATAGTTCATTAGGCCATCTGGTCAGTCAGATTACCAGGAATAACAGTTTTCCCTCAAAACAAAAAAATCCTAGTTGAATTGAAATAAACAGGTAGTTCTACAGTAAAGCAATATTTAAATGTGAATCCTAGATCCCAATTACCAAATGCTTCATGTAAACATCTGATGCTTATTTGGAGCACACTCTATATTATTTTGTGGTTACATACCTCTGTCTTGCATATGAGAAAAAAAAAAGCAAGACTACCTTTTTGAGAAAAGATACTCACCTGTTGGTACAGGTTCAGCTGCAAGCTGCTGTTTTTCTCGTAACTCCCAAATGCGTACACTGCCATCTTCTGAGCATGAGATTAACTGCCTGTCAGAAGAGAAAATCAGTGATAAAAAGAGCACCATGGAAGGCCAATGCTAAATTTGCAGTGAGAGAAATCAGTGGAGCCCTCAACTGCTTTTATTCAGCTCTTGGCAGGAGCCAATAAAAATCACAATTTATCAATATGGCTTTACAATGCAAAGTAAAAGCACTCCTCAAGAAAGGCACACATTATACTGTTACATTGGTTCAAATGTTATAAATATGTATCATTTCCATTTTTAAAAATGCATTCAGGAAACAGGTTACGAATTACAGTTTCACAATATTCTGAGAAGTCTCATTCCTTCCTCTCACTGTATCTCTTCTCAGGGCACCTCTCACTCTAAAAGTATCCTGCATAGAAAATAATTCTATTTCCTTCATATAATTCATCCCTAGAAACTCAACAGCCAAATCTACCCTGAGGGGAAAGCCCTCGGTTGGTAGCCTTAGCCCACAAGGAGACTACCATTTAATTGTAGCCGTAATCAAACACCACCACCAAAAAGGTGGGTTTGTGGAAAATATAAAAAGAAAAATTAGTACACAGTCAGTGCCCAAAAGTCTTTTATCTTTTAAAATAAATACCAAATTTTAAATTATCTCTTCTTATAATGAAATTCAATGTAATTCATTTGAACCTTGCTTCTTGTAAATTTCGTAATATATTGCCACAAACTCTTCTGTTAAGACAGCCATGGGGTATTCTCCATTTCCAAAAGAACATAACAGGTCAAGCCACGGAGCCAGGTGACTTTGCCCCTTGAAAAATTACACTGGTGGCCCTCGGAACTATGCATTTCTTTCAGCTGTTACAGAACTGACAGAAACTTGTACCTGTTTGGAAGTTTGGCAACGTGCAGGACATTGGAGTCATGTGCAGTTTTCTGGCACGCAATCACACGCTTCATTTGAAGGTTATACACGTATAAACCCCTTCCAACTGCAACAAATACATTCTGGGGGGGGGAGGGAGGGGGAAGTTCAGAAATGGGCATAAAACTAGTACTTATCACTACCTGGTGTAATAGATTTCCAGCCCTGGTGTGAGATCAGAAAGCCATCGTTACCTTCCCTATTCCTAGCCTTCAGCCCAAATTATTGTACTGCCCTCTGAAATCCAAAAATATCAAAGCACAAAGGAAAGCTCAGCATTTAGAAGGTGGAAGGACACAACTGCTAATACAGAGAAAGCTTTGTATATTATGCCCCACAGCATCGCTTTCTTCCTCATTGAAACGTGACAGCTACAGAAAGGAGCTGTGGCTGACAGATTGGCCTGCAGTGGAGGTGGAGCTGCTGAGGTACAACCTAGGTTTTCATTCACATAATACTATATCCTTGGGAAAACTACTTAGCTTCTTTTGCCTGAAAAATGTGAGTAAAATTACTTGCACTCCACATCTTAAGCGTCACAAGACCTATAAAGGATACAAAAAAGCATATGCTATAGTGGCATATATACAGTGGCTTCACAAAAACATTTTTCCAAATGTAGTATTAGAAACACCTTTTTACTAAAACAGCTTTAATCTTTTGAAAGTACTTTCACCAATATTTACCTTACTTCAACTTCACATCTCATTAATGTAGGAAAAGCTATTTTCCAGAATAACAAGTCAAAATAAAAAAAGATTAATATCACACAAAAATTAAGACGTGAGAGTTTGATATTAGAATCCAGGTCATGTTACTCCAGTCCCTTACTCTTGCCTCATACCATACCACCTAGCTTCCGAAATTATTTTGCAAGTCACTAGACTTCTGGTAGCTCTTGTCTTAGAATCATTCATTCTTACTCCGTAGGTATGCCAGCAGAAAGACCTTTCAAAAATCCTTTTTTTTTTGCCTACCTGTTCTCACCAAAGAATACTTCTCATGCAGCCTCAAAGGCTACAACACCAACTCAGACCTACAGTATCTCGACCAAAACATGCCCCCCAAGGCTTACCAGAGTCTAAATCTGGAATGATCCCCTTGACCCTCAGGATTGGCATTCTGCATGTAGCAATGCAAGCTGAAGATCAGTGCCATGAGCGTTAACGAGAACAGCTAGCCAACTTGCTAAAATCTAGCGCCCTGGGTAACATTCAATGCAGAGAAACCTCAGAAACTAGTTATATGGACCAGGAAATCTGTGCAGAGTTTAAATGATTTATCCAAAGTCACAAAGAAAATTATCCACACAACTAGAGAATTAATAAGCTTTGGGGCAGCTTTTACTCAACAGAATCACTCTATTCAATTACTTGTCATCAACAATGAATGGCTCCCCTGCAGAAAGAAAAAAACTCCTATAAAACAAAGAAAATTAGGGAAAACTGAGTGCTTTATTAATGCTTTATTAAGCATTTATAGCAGTTAATAACACCAATCGAAACTTTTAAGATTAAAGAGAATACAAAATGCAAAACTTTAAACACTTTTACAAAAGTGAGAAAAAGGTATCAAATTAAAAATATATACGGACTTCCCTGGTGGCACAGTGCTTAAGAATCCACCTGCCAATACAGGGGACACAGGTTCGATCCCTGGTCTGGGAAGATCCCACATGCCGCGGAGCAACTAAGCCCGTGCGCCACAACTGCTGAGCCTGCAATCCGGAGCCCGTGAGCCACAACAACTGAGCCCGCGCACCTGGAGCCCGTGCTCGGCAACAAGAGAAGCCACTGCGATGAGAAGCCCACGCACCACAACTGAAGAGTAGCCGCTGCTTGCCGCAACTAGAGAAAAGCCTGCGCGCAGCAAGAAGACCCAACACAGCCAAAAATAAATAATTAATTAATTTTTTTAAAAAGAAAGATAATATATATATATACATATAAAATTTTTAGGGCTACAACTCTTAGAAATAGTTTCCATCTTTTCTGAGACTACTGTCTTTTAGAAATAGTTTCCATCTTTTCTTTATCATATGTATTTACTTTTTTTTTTCAAAATAAAATTGGGATATAAAGAAACTTAATCTTTAGGTATAATAGTGTTCTTTAACCTATTCTTACCCTACTGTTTTAGTTTTGTTTTGTTTTTAAGGTAAGAGAGGTGCAAAGAAAGCCAAAACAAAAACAAAAACAGAAAAACAGACCATGCTCTCCCCATCCAGAACACTATTACTGAATTTTTAAATAAAAATAACAAAACACATACAATTAGAAGATTTAAACAGTACAGGAAGGCACAAAATAAAGTGAGATAAAAGCCTCCTCTAACCCCTCTCCTCAAAGTTTATAACTCAAACATTTCTTGTGATTATATTTAGAAAAGGAACCCCCATTTTAAACATATTTTCTGAGCCCCGGAAGCTAAAAGAAGAGATGTTCAGATCAGAGCCAAGATTCAGAAATCCATTGGTACTAATCTCTTACTGCAAAAAAGGATGTAAAGTGCTTCAAGAGCATCACTGCCAAGGCCTAAAGGATTGAAATCATTAATTCTCACACAATCATCTTGCCCCATGCCTAAAAGAAAGGCATTCCTGAAATTTTTAATTTCCTTTACTGCTCCAGGAAATGCACCAGAATCTTCAAAAGGATTCTTTCTCAAAGTGTTTCTTAGAACAATTTTAAGCATTACCCTCAAATCCTGTGGGAATATTTAATCCAACTCAAAATTTCAATAGGGTTTTTAAATCTGTGGCCATTTAATCACTTCCTTGCCTCAAAGATAAGAGCTAAGATTAAAATTCTTTTTTAAAGCAAGTGATGCAATCTTTGAAAAATATCAAAACATTTTAGAGCACAACATGAACACAGGGAATGATAACTTTCTATATGATCAGGAGATTAAATTTTAAAAATTAGAAACTGGGTTTATTAAAAGAGACAAGATTATAGATATTTTTCTCAATTTTTTTTTTTTTTTTTTTACCTCTTCATCCCATGTGAAATGATGAATAGAAACGTCATTTGGCTTTTGACAGAGTTTTATTTCTTGCTGAGTGTCCAGCTGTGGAGATGGGTCCCAGAAGTTGCGTTCACAGGCCTGCACAGTCCAGTCCAGGATATCCCAGATGATGAGCTCTCCAACATGGGAGCCAGTTACAAAACTCAAATCTAGGCAGAGTTCATATATGTCTCATTATTGACCATTTACCTAGGCTAAACATAAAAATGAATGAACTGCCTCGTAGTATTGCTCTATAAAATCACAATATTTAGAACAGTGAGGTAACTAGACAAGCCAAACAGGAAGATTATCAGAAATAGACTCAAGCTTACTTAGAAATTTAGTATGTGATAATGATTGCATTTCAATTCAGTGAAGAAAGAAATACCTCATGCTGGACTATTTGGTTAAGTATTTGGGGAATAAAAACAAAAGAACGTTACCTTGGATCATACACAGTGAAGAGAAGCTACACTTCTGTTTCTCCTTTACTCCCACACTCACCACATGCCTGACACCAGATGTGTGGGGTTTTCCCACACCAGGCAATTCTGCGACACCAGCTGAGTGTCCCTACAATTCAACTCGACTTTGACACTGTCTACCTAGAAATAGTGTCAGATCCCACAAGTTAAGGACTCAGTCCTGCAAGACTTCTCCCACTTCAGATACTAACTGCAAATCCAGGTTGTTACCTGTGTTTCTGACCAACTGGCTATAATCAAGAGTCCCACATCCCCTCATCAGGTTCAATTAATTTGCTAGAATGGCTCACAGAACTCAGGAAAACAGTTTACTTACTTTATTAAACAAGGATATGATACAGGATACAGATGAACATCCAGATGGAGGAGATGCACAGGGCAAGGTATGTGGGAAGGATCGCAGAGCACGCATGCCCTCTCTGAGCATGCCGCTCTCCCAGCACCTCCACATGTTTGGCAACTCAGAAGCTCTCTGAACCCCATACTGTTGGGATTTTTATGGAAACGTCATCACATAGGCATGATCGATGACTAACTCCACGTCCAGCCCCTCTCCCCTCTCTGGAGAATTGCCGCGGGGGCGGGTGGCCGGTGGCCAAAAATTCTAAGCTTCTAATAATGGCTTGGTCTTTCTGGTGACCAGCCCCCATCCAGGAGCCCATCAAGAAAGAGTAGCCTCATTAGAACAAAAGACACTCCCATCACCCAGGAAATTCCAAGGGATTTAGGAGCTCTGTCAGGAAATATTAGACCAAATATTAGAACAAAAGATGTTCCTTGTGCTCTTATCTCTTGGGCAATTACAAGAGTTTTAAGGAACTCTGTGCCAGGAACTGGGGGCAAAGACCAATATATATTTTTTCTGTTATTTCACATATACCAAAATAAGTTTCAAACAGATTAAAACATTAAAGGTATTTAAAGAACTGAGAAAAATAAAGGTGAATGTTTTATGAATATGGAGTGCTAAAAGGCTTCTCAAGGAGACAGAGTGGAGGCTGGGGAAAGAGATATGAGTAAACACCTGCTTAGCACAAAATCATACTTTTTTTTTTTTAAAGATTTTTTTGCTGTGGACCATTTTTTAACTTTTTATTGAATCCGTTACAAAATTGCTTCTGTTTTATGTTTTGGTTTTTTGGCCTCAAGGAATGTGGGTGGGATCTCATCTCCCCGACCAGGGATCAAACCCACACCCCTTGCACTGGAAGGGGAAGTCTTAACCGCTGGACTGCCAGGGAAGTCCCCAAAAATCATACATTTAAATGACAAAACTCTGGGAAAACTCTGCAATTTAGATGTCGAAATAGGTTGATTATACTTGATACATAAGGACTTCTTAGAAATCACTAAGAACAAGATAAGCACTCCAGCAGAAAAATGGGCAAAGGACCCGAACTGGCAAAACAAGAAATACAAATGGCCAGTAAACATGTGAAAAGACGTTCAATTCCCTAATAATCAAAGACATCTAAAAGCAATGAGATACTATTTACTGACTTGCAAATCGGGAAAGATTATAAAACACGAGAACACCCAATGCCGGCAAAAGCATAAGGAATCAGCACACTCACGTACTATTCATGCCCTAGTATAAACTGGTGTAATCTTTGCAATCCTTGGTAATATACATCAAAACCTTAAAAAATTGTAAACCCATTGATCTAACAATTCCACTTCTAGAAATTTATCCTGAGGAAAGTACATAAAAGACATATGTGACAAGGCTGTTACACATAGTATTAAAATTCTAAAGATATCCTAAAACATCCAACTGGGGATCGAATAAATAAATAACATCCACGAAATGAAATAGTTATGCTGTTATTGAAAACTAAGTTGTAAAATTATGTTATGTTAATACAGAAATATATTCATGACATACTGTTACAAAAAGCACACCATATGTATACACATATACATACATATATACGCCCAGAAAAACACTTAGAAGGATATGAACCTGTACTTAATGCTGTATGGTAGGATGATTTTCCTTTTTACATTTTTATGTTTCTGTTTCCTCATATGTAGTATTTGCACAATAACAAGCTTTTAAAACCTTTAATAAAAATGAAATTAGTGGGCCAACTAAGACAGTTGACAAATTATACATTTAATAGAAAATGTACAACTGCTGAGACTAAAAACTATCTTAAAGAAATGTAATTTATTTTAATTCCTTTATATTTAGGAGGAACAGAACAATGCACTGTGAGTCTAGAAACTCTAGTTTTAATTTTGGCTTTGCCTGTTACTAGCCATGTGGTTGGTCTTCAGAAAGTCATTTAATCATTTTCTATCTTGGATTTCTCAGGCATTAAATGAAGATGATTGTAAAAATCAAATTAAATAATGTGTAGCCATTTAAAAAAGACATCAAATGTTATCTTTGAGTCCCTGGTATTATTTTGAACTGCTGGTATTATTCCATATTAATGGTATTAAAACATCCAGTTACTTGTAATTTAGGAATACATGGATGAGTAATTATGATTTAATTATCCCATTTATCAAATAAACCAGCAGGACAGAAATCTCTAATAACTAGATGAACAATCTCGTAGAAATAAAGAATTACCAGCAATCATACAGGTAAATATTATTTTGTCTTGGTTCCAAGTCCAATTTCTATATAGTTTATTAACAGACTCTATAGAATTCTCTCTGTGAAGAATTAAGTTCATTTCTCACCTGTGGAGAGAAACAGGCTTCTAGTTCTAATAGTGTGAAAGTTAAGACAGTAGTAATCTTTCCATGACCTTCTTTTCCATCCCTTTCCCTCCTCTTTCCAATCTCACTCAAACTACAAAAGAACCAGAGATGTTAACAAGTGAAGATCCTTCTCGATTCCAATTCTGCATACGTCATTATAACAGAGTTAACCTACTGAGACCACACAGCTGCCTGCTCTGATCTCCTCCAAGTGTCTGTAATTCATCTATGTAATAGCAAAGTACTTGAGCCCAGTTAGAATTTTTCACTAAAAATAAAATGCTGGCACTGACCTGAGTCAGTATAGTTTATTGCTATGTAAATTATCCCAAACTAGTCATTCAAAATGTTTCACACCAAACAACCTCAATGTATATTATATATATGGATGGATTTTCATCCTATGCAATTATCAAAAGTCACTTAGTATGAAAATCTCACCTGATACCTGTCTACCCATCCCTCAGAGGTACTAATACTTTGTGACTACCATACCATGCTGTCAGTACAAAACAAGAAAAGGAATAAAATAAAGAAGCAGCACCCAGAGCCTTTTGCCAGAAGAGATAAGCAAGGTTATCTTGTATGTCTGTCTTAGAAAATCATTGCACAGGCATTCAGACCTCACTGGCAAACCTGGTATTCATTATCCACATTTGTAGGAGTTCTCTGTTGTACCATTCTAAGGTTGCCCTAGGGCCACCTCAATGAAAATGCACTTTTCCTGTGAGTTATAAACCCAGTAACTGGCCACATCTTTAATTGGTAATTGGTGGGGATAAAGAAGCAGGGCTGAAAGTGGAACTGGGAATTGTACAACATAATCATTTCAGGATTGCCAAAATCTGCAGCATGGCAGATGTGTCTATATACGAGGTAAGACTGTCACAAATTTTACCAGACTACTTGTCCATATATGATTCTTAAATATGCTTTTGGCTTACTTATATTCTGTAGTATAATTTTATAGTCATGGAATTTATAAAGTAAAAAGCACTAGGGGTTTTCTGTAATTTTTATTAACAATTTTTTTTTTTTTGCTTTAGCTTTCCATTTTCCTTCCCTTAAAAAGTTGGCAAAGAAATACCTGAAGAAAGCTTTCTTGGTTAAACTGTTATAAGCTTCTCTGTACATCACACAGCCAAAGAAGTGCCATGAGGTTAAGGCTACCTCAGGAACATCCCATCACCTTCATTAAGGAAACATTCCAGGTCCTGGTACCAATGCTTCACTGCTAAAATGGGACAACTAGGCATGACCACTGTAATGGCCAAAACACTGCTGTGCCTTTCTCAACAGCTTTAGGGCCTTGGAGCTTCTCTGGCTCAGTGTCAGAGGGACTTCCAAATAAGAACCTGCCTTTTGTGCTGCCATCATGGCTAGAAGAAAAGGAGCCCCCAGAGAAAAATAAAGTGGTGCTCCTAATATTATTATTTCTATTATATAGACAATCTAGTCATCAGAAAGACTTGCAGCTGGGTTGAACAACCAAATGGCTATTGGAGAGGAAAATTTTGGAGCTGGAAGGGACATTCTCACTGATGTATCTGAAAATGTGACTGAACAGCATACAAATGGAGACTACACTTAGTGCTGTCTGTGCCCCTTTCCCTCTGCCTCATGTTTCTACAAAGTATTGCTCAAAAACAGCCAACCCAGATCTCAGGTCAGGAGGTGCAGTCCAGCCCCCTTACAACATCATATTCATGGCATCCTTACAGAACCCTCTTATAGTGTCCTCCAGACTATCAAACTGAAGCCACCCAGGAGTCTTCCCATCTGACCTCAGAACACAGATCACCCAGGAAAGCTCTGATGATATAAGGTGTCACTTTGTTTGAAAGTGAAGTAGCTAAATCCCAGGATTTGTGGTTTGTGATCCTATCCTGTCATCTGATGTCAGGTTCAGCTCACAGGAGATAACTCATTAAAATCATTATAAAGCCAAATAGAAAGTCTGGCAGGACTTCCCTGGCAGTCCAGCAGTTAGGACTGTGTGCTTCCACTGCAGGGGGGGTGGTTCAATCCCTGGTCGGGGAACTAAGATCCCACGTGCCATGTGGCCAAAAAGTAAAAAAAAAAAAAAAGAAAGAAAGAAAGAAAGAAAGTCTGGCAAACCAACGCACACAACCATGAGGAAGGGCAGATATGACCCATTTTCTGCAGACCTTTAGTTTGGTGTTATTCTCTGACTCTTCAATCATAATTACAACTGGCTTGAATCCAGCTCATTCTACTGTAAGTAGAGTGCTATATAATTTGTACTGTGTGATCTTCAAAAGAGAAACTAGCCAGGACCATTTGCCAAAAAAGCCAAAATGCTACCAAGCATTAGTACTGATAGCCTACAACAATCATCCCACAGCTACCAAGCAGCACCTGAGGTAAGTATGCTCTCTCCTCCGTCATCCCTTTTCTCTGCCCAACTCTATTCCTCCCCTTGTGCCTAAATCTAAGACCTAACAATCTATGAAACTTGATGAATTCCACTGGTTTAAACCTCAGAAAATAAAAGACTGCCAATCCCTACTAATTAATAGCATTATTTTCATCATGGTAATTCTAGAATCCTAGAACAAAACAAGACTAAAGTTCAAAACAGGTTAAAAAGTTAAAAAATTTTTACATAATATCAACATTTACACAATGAGCTTACTTACCATTGACATTAACCAGTGAGAGAATATTATCCTGGTGATCAAGAAGGCGCTTAACTTGAAGAATATCCCATCCTAGTGATCCCTCTGTGGGTGCTACCAGCCTGAAAATTACTAAATGAAAAGACAGATATAATTTTATTAAAATGGTCAAAGATTAAAGTTATATTTCTGCTCAAAAAGCTAGCATTTCATTGAGAAATATCTAAAATACTGAAAAACCCATCTCCAAAGACAGCCTTGTTCATACTACTTTAAAATATTTCTTTCAAATGCTTGAGATGTTTGAAATGATCTACTAAAATCCCAAGTGAGTGTGTCCTCAGAGCTCTGTCCCTTTATTAAAACTCTTCTAAACCCACTACCAACCATGAATGAAGCCTCTGAACAAAAAACTACAAAGTACAAAAGATAATGTGAAACTGCTCAGTGAGTCCATAAATATAGTCTCTATAGACAAGTATTCACAAGGGTCACATATGTAATAACTTCGAGGAAATAAAACAAATATGAATTAGATCAGAAGATAAAAGAGAAGCAATAATCAATTCTAAAAAAGGATTAATAGAAAAATCCTGGACTTCTGAACCAGGATGAGTACTCAGAGCTGATAGCCTTGCTTAGCTATTGATAATAAAAGCCTCAAAGTCACTGTAGCTAGTGCACACAGAAATTCTATTTCCTGTTGAGAGGAACCCTCACATTAGAAAAAGAGAAATTGGTATGGAACATTTAAAACCAAGTACAGGGCTTCCCCGGTGGCGCAGTGGTTGAGAATCTGCCTGACAATGCAGGGGACACGAGTTCGAGCCCTGGTCTGGGAAGATCCCACATGCCGCGGAGCAACTAGGCCCGTGAGCCACAATTACTGAGCCTGCGCGTCTGGAGCCTGTGCTCCGCAACAAGAGAGGCCGCGACAGTGAGAGGCCCGCGCACCGCGAC